>NC_090298.1:58231439-58534469 GCF_039906515.1 Pseudorca crassidens
TCTTTTCTCCACAAAAAAAGAGGTATTCTATTTTTATTTCCAGTAATTTACAGGCATTTTGATCACAAATAAAATTGGATGATTAATTCTACTCCCCAAGAATTCTGCTTTCTGAATCAACGAGGGTTTATTTTAACAAATGTTTTTTCAGTTTAGGGTTCTATATGACGATCATACTCTCTAGGGTAGAGCGTGTGGAAGAAGGTGGCTGACCTTGAGAAATATACAATTGCTGTGCTGGAGTCCTTTCAGGGTTGAAATGGAGTAATAAAATCAGAAATCACAGAACGGTTTCTAATTTCAAAGACAGACTGTCTGACCTTGCCTAAGTAGTTCAGGTAGAAACCAAGAAGGAATGTGGAGAAGGAAATTGAGTTCCCCTCCAGGTGACACACAAGCGCAACATCAATACATATGGGATTACAACGTGGGCCATTGATTCACTTTAGGGTCCAGGAGATGTTTTTCTCCTGTATTTTTATTATTTGAAAATATTCTGATTAAATCTCTCTCTCTGCCTGCCTTATACTCACACACAAATGAAAAACCTCCCCCCATGTTTACTCTTGGTTCTCTATCTTCCTGAACTGGAGCCTACAATTTAAGATAAAAGAATTCTTTCTGAAATGTATTTGGTTCTTGGGCTCTTTTTGAACAAGTCTTTTCTTGAAAGCATGAAGGGGACTTCCCAGATGCCTAGAATCACCAGTATTTTGGATTCTTTGCTACATGTTTCCTACCCCAGAGGAAGGAAGCTTACATGGATTAAGGACTTCCGTTCTGCCCGGCTTTGCCACATTTGTCAGCAATCGCGTCCCAACAACTGCCTCTTTCAATGCATGATTGTTCATTCTCCCTGTAGCGCTTCTTGCGCCCTGGCTGGACCTTCTGTGGGCCAGTAGGCAGCGCTGTGGTTGGTGGCTGAGGTGAACTGTTCTCCAGTTGGTCAGCCTCTGCTAGATGGAAGTTCTGAGGCATGTTTTTGTTTTTTAGGTTGCATAATATTAAACATCAGTAGTTTAACTGGGAATGTTTAGTTTTAGAGGTGAAATGGTTTTATTTCAATGGCTAGGAAAAGGAGTTAAAAGTGTGAAAATGTGTGATGACCACAGACAGGCGAAGGACAGAGAACATTCTAGGTTGATCTGTATTGCCCTGATAGTGAAATCATTGCCTGGGTTTTTTTTTGTGTTTACCTGATTGAATGAGGGAGGTTCCTAATTTTATAGTAATTACTGTGTCGGTTTGGAGGAGCTCAGAATGTCTTTTTTCTTTCTTTTGTTGGTAAGTGTTCAAAATTTGGTACTTAGGGAGGTTAAGCATTACACATCCAGGGTGTCTTAATTCTGCAAAGATGGTCAAGTCATTTCCAGCACAACAAGAAATGGGGACCATGAGAATCTTGAGCAGATGAGCAAGTGGGAATGATCCTCTGAGTTCAAATCTGGATTACTTCCTAGCTGCACGATGGGCAAGAATTTAGCCTGAGCCTCAGTTTCCCAATCTGTAAATTGTGCGTTACAACATTTTGAGGTTTGAGGAGATGACGACTGTAAAAGGCCTGGAACAGGTGCTGTGCCCACCGTACACATGGTGGATTTGGAGGCATTTTCAGTAGTCATGTTTTCAGCAGTGAGTGAGAGCCCAATGTTTGAGGTATGGGATTAGGATCAACAGAATCAAGTCACCCCAATGTAAATGGATTTTTTTTCTTTGTGCCCCATTGATACCTAGAGTTAGGGATGGCCTAAACCTTTGAGCAGAGCTGTGGAGTGCAGCCTCACCTCCTTTCCCCAACCCCTCCCTTCCCCTCCCCTCCTTTCCCTTCCCCTTCCCCCTTCCCTCTCCTCCCCTCCCTTCTATTTTCTCCCCTCCCTTCTCCTCCCCGCCTCTCCCCTCCCCTCCTCCCAGGGTCCTCCTGGGCTGGCTTTGGAGGTACAGGTCAGCTCCTCCAGGTGACCTGTGCCTACTTCCTGTGGCCCTGGCTGCCCCTCTCCCGCTGGCTCTGCCTCCTATTGGAAGAAGTGACGAAAGGGGGTGTAGCAAAGGAAGCCGCATCCCTGAAGGTGGAGCCCTGTGAGGACATTTTGCTCTTCATTCCAGCCAGGCCTTGCTTCCTGTCTTCGCTAATAACCAAAGATCCTTGTCAGGAGCGTAAAAATTGCAAGCATTTTTGTCATCAGAGTGCTGGCGGTTATGTGTATCCATCTAAATAATAGAGCCTTTGAATAAAATGTGGCAAGGATTAGAATGACCTCTTGTTAATGCCTGAAAAAAGAACAGGTGGGCCTCAGGGCTCTGCATCTTCCCCACCTGGGTTTCCACGTAGACTGCTTTTTGCTCCAGCTGAAGCTGGTTATTTGTAATTTTCCCACATAGCTAAGCTTCCGGGAGGAAGGTCAGTGGAGCAATGCAGAGAATATGGTTTGCAGCAACAGCCTTGCTTTCTTTTCAAATCAAAATCCCCCTTTGCCTTTCCTTTAAACCATGTACTAAAGGGTTTTATCAGAAAAGGGAAAATGGGCTGTGCCCTGCTGTTGCTAGGTAACCAGAAAAATAACAAACCCAGTCAGTTGTTACCAGAATGATTTTCCCCAGGAACCTGGTTCCTTTTGCTAAGTGATCTGTGTGGTGTTAACAGATTTGCATAATGGTGAGGCTGGAGGGTCTCCATCCTTCATCTCCTTTCTCCCCTCCCCTCTCCCCATATCGGGAAATTCCCAGGTACCTTATTTGAGTCTTCCAGATCAGTTCTTGACTTTGAGTTACTCTGAGGGAAGATGCGGTGCAGATGCAAATATGGCTTATTGCACACAGCCGGAGTAGGTAACTGTATTTCTAAGACGTTGAACCCATTTTTAAAAATAACTGGGCACCCCCTTCTCAGCAGGTGCAGTGTTTGAACAGCCCACAAATGGTAACAAGTTTTTGTTTGACGGTTTTGCTGGGAGTATTTTGTAAAGGTTATTTTTAGCCACAGGAGATGTTTGTACACCCAACCAACCATTTTAGTGATTTTGATTAAATCATTAGATATCCATTTCATTCCTTTCTCACTGGACTCGTCATTCTCTCCGTGGCTAGCTCTATGGCCACAGCATTTCCCAATCTTCGAGGGCTCTGACTCTGACTCCTAGTTTCACCTGACTTGTAGGTCTCAAGCTGACTCTCCTGTGACCTGTGCTGTCTGTTTGTTGCAGATTTGGACCTCTCTCAGACTGCATGCCCGCCCCCCCAGGACTCAAATCCGCATGGCCCTCAGCTGCAAACGTTCATAGCAGAAGCAAAGTTAAATCTACAGAGAGTAACCAGACAAGACGGCGAAACTGGAGATGGAGCAGAAGAAACTATTGTTTACCTCTAATTGTGTTGTTATTTTTCCAAATGAAACAAAATACAGGCATTTGGGGAAGAATTTTTTTTTCCTTTCCTGATGTGTGTGTGACTGTGTCCAAATTGCTTTAGGAGTAATGTTTAATATTTCGTGCAAGTTTATTTTGGGGGCATGAGTCTAATAATTAAATTATTGAAAACAACTCTGTTTGTATCGTCATTAACTTATCACACCTAATTCCAGACTCCTGGAGGAGAAATTAACTTAGATAAGCAGAAATATGTTCAAAGTTGTTATGACCCTAGAGTAAAATTCCATATTGTATTTTCTACAGGATCATTTGTTTTTTGAAATGCCTTTTGAGATCTAGGTGAAGCACTTTGGATGGAAAGAGTGATATAATTGGCAAATTTTCACAATCACAGCAGCTGATTAGGAGGAGTGACCTCAGGGCCCTCAAAGGCCAGGAGGATGTGGAAAAGAACTTTTCTTAGCTACTCTTTGGGACATCAAAGGGGTCACCCCTGGTGGTGAGCTGTCACAGTCACCAAGCAACCGAGGTACCCTATTTGGACCCCTGTCCTAACCGGGTGGCCACTCTGCTGTGGACACAGTCTGGACTCTTGGGACCTGGGGCAGAGACTGTTCAGATGCACCTTCGTGGTCCTAATGCTTGTGGGCTTTGAATTCAGTCATAGTTCAGCGGCATCTTTCAACACAGCCCAGAGGCACGGCCCCAGCAAGTCGGTTCGAGGTAAACGTTAGTAGCAACACTTTGCTCGGTTCGAGGTAAAGTTTAGTAGCAACACTTTGCTACCGAAGTAAGACTTTATTAGCCCTTGCTTCTCGCAGCTGGCCCTGCCTCCTTTTGGTCCTGGGAGCACCAAAGACCACCACTCACTGGAGGGATCGCTGCCCAGCAGTTACTGAAGGACAAAAGCTGCTCTCTCGGTGAAGCTTGTGGCCTGAATGTGCTTTTCCACAAAGGAAAACTGGCGCATCTTGCTTTCAAGGTACTATGGGTCTCTGTGTGAGAAAATAAACCAGGAAATGTTTTCAGCTTGTTCTTCAGAAGTGTTTGTGTGTGTTTTGGTCAGTGTCAATAAATATCTATTCCCTTGCTAGTTTACTTTGAAATTTTAAAACTGTTTAGAACCATAGTAAAATACACATTTCACACTCAAACACAATCTCCCTTTATTAAAAATGAAAATAAAGGAGGAATACTAAATTCACCCAGGCTTGCAACACTTACCAGGAGGGAGCTGTGATAGGAAGAGAAAAAAATTCACCCTGGTTCCGTTATGGTTTTTTCCCACTTAAGTTACCAGTGGAATAACGAACCTATATTTTCACTTGGGCAAGTCTAATCTGAGTTTTAAAAAACACCTTTTTGGGGGACACTCTTTTCTGACTCTTGCCTCTTCTGGCCATTTTGGTCACAATCGTATTAACAGATTCAGAGACTAATTTTCACAGAATGGATGATAGCTTGTTAAAATTTTAATCAGTCTCTTCATCTCCAAGATGAACTCCTAAATTATAAGGTGCATCTTCTATTCCTAAAGACATCTAGAGAGAAAGATCTATCTTCCCTCTCTCTCCAATAATGTCTATTCCAGAATTCTCTATCCTTCAAATAAAAAGCGTATAGATATTTCAGTATAAATCCTTGCTCTGATAACTATAAATATCTTTCCGTTTTTCCTGACAGAGGCTATGGAAATAACCATACGTGAAAATAGGTAAAGATGTTCAAAATCCCCACGGAGTTCTTTAAAAATACATATGCTCGGTTGATTTTCAAGCCCTGCAAACTCTGGGGCTTTGTGTAGCCACCCAGGGGAAGCTTCAGCATTATTTGATATATCTCTATTCATAGATTCCTCTTGGTAATTTTTAAATTTAATATTATGACTTCTCAACTGAATCTAAGTCTCAACGCTTTCTTGATAAGTTCTTCCTTTTCACTTTGTCCTCGCTATGTAATCAGCTCAGATTTCGTGGAATTCACTCTGGCTCTAAAAGAAATTCACTCATCTGAGGAGAAAACCACCCTGTTTCTCAGCATCATAAATAAGTTTCCCTCAAAGGATATTTCCCACCGATCGAAGATCTTGAGGAAACCTTCATCCCTTTAGAGATTTGTTGCAGAAAGGAAAACAACATTTTTGCCCTGTTCCTTCCAGGTTTCATACATTCATGTGCATCTCATTTGTAGTCCAAACTTCTCTGCACTTCATCAGGGCTGTGTAATTGCTGGAGTCCTTCCTGCGACACTTCCAGCCCACTCTCAAATGGAGCCCTGCTCATTCAGAAAAGGGGGAAAATTATCGCTGCAGAAGTGGTGGTGGTGATGTTGTGTGTAAGGGCTATATAAAATGAAGAAGGTGAGCAAGCTAAAATCATGGGATTAGTGAAAGTGAAAAGGAGTATGTTTTCCTTCTTATGACCTGGGACACACCATTCAAACTCAGGATCAAACGGAGGTTTTTAAGGTTCAACCATCGCTGTCTTTCTCAATGAGAGAGGCATGGCAGTAGAGTATCCTGGAGCCAGACCTTCCACTTCCTGGCTGTGTCCTTGGCCTGTCACTTACCTCTCTAGGTCTTAGTTTCCTCATCTATAAAGCAGGGATGATTACCTTACAGAACTGTGAGAGTTAAATGATTATGTAATGTGCTTAGAACAGTACCTGGGGCATAGTAATCACTCAACATATGCTAGCTATTATTATCATATCATAAGCTTTTTCTAATAATTGGTCAGCCTGGTCCCAGTCCTTAGGCAGATTGCACCTGCACAGCCAGAAGCAGTGAATAGAGGGGTCAGGTGCCTGGAGATGGCTAGCTCTAAGAGTGGACTAAAGCTTCATAAGGTTAGCTTTCAACTCATTTGCATCTCTAAACCTCCAGTCAACTCATTCAGTAAACATTTATTGACCCTCTGCTAAAGGCCAAACGATGTTAGGAAGCCTGTAAAGATGAATATGCCTGCAAATTGTTGGAAAAGACAAACACATGAACAGATAACTGAGAAACACATATCACCATGGGAGCTCAGAGAAAGGGCATGTTGGGGCCAGTAATATGTGGAATGAAGGGAGTTGTCCTAAAGTAGAAGATGCCTGAGGCTTGAAATAGAAGTAGAGTCGGAGGGTGTGGAAGAGACATTCCAAGTAAGGAGAGAAACCCAAGCAAAAGTCCAGAGACACAAAAGAAAAGACCACTGGAGTACACATTTGGAGGTACTGCAGAATGTGTTTCTCCCCTCTGGATCAAGGTATCCAGGGAGAAAATCCATCTATCTCGGACTCTTCCAAGCGCTCTGGTACAAGTGGTGGAAAACATGGAAGTGTCTCTCTCAACTTGGTAACTGATCAGGTTCCATAGAGAGCTGGATTATGGAGGACTGCTGAAACCCTGGGGAAGCATTAGTCAAATCCATTTCACCTGCCTTCACTAATCAAGGTCATCTACAAAAGACTTGCCTGTCCTCCAGGTGGCACGGAGCCGAAACAAGATGTTTGCCCCAGTTGTTCTCCGGGAATTGGAGTCAGCTGTGTCTAGTTGGAGCTGCCCGGTTAAGACTGGATAGGACCAGGACCCTCCAACTGGGCATGCGTGAGTGTCCGCTCCGTGACCTTTTGACGTCAGGGGGCTGAAAACTCCACCCTCAGAGCACGCCAAGCGCCTCCGTTTTAGAACGTGCAGAGCCCTGGAGCTTAGTTACACCTGAGCAGAGCCATGATTACCGCAGATTTTTCCGATCCTTTCCCCACGCTCCCCACGCCTTATCCAGCCCTGCCTCTTTATTTGTTATCCCATAAATATCCCAGCCCCTAAGCCCTTTGCTTTTTCTGGGAGGTGGATTTGAGATGCGCTCTTTCGTGCTTCTCCCTTGGCCTTGCGAATAAGCCCCACTCTTTGCTGCAAACCTCGGCGTCTCGGCATTTTGGCTTGCTGAGCGCTGGGTAAAATGACACCATGACCCCTCACCCTTCCACATCCACCTCCACCATAAAGCAACTGGGTTGTGGTCAAATGGCCAGTTGGGTATCTACCTACTGATCCTAAGCCACAAGAAACCAAAAGTAAAGGGATTCCTGGGGGCTACCTGAAGATGCTTCTTGGAAGAGAGGGAGCAGAGTTTTAAGTGGAGGAATAAAGTGATGGGGAGGGAAGAAGTCTCACTTTGCTCTTCTGCTTTATTTTCTTATCTCTGGTTCAGTAAAGTTTTCTTCCTAAGGTTTTATCTTTTCTTTCCTTTGGAACATATTCCTGTTTTCTCCTTTTACCTGACTCTGGGGGGTTTCTGTATATTAGATGAGACAGCCACCTCTCCAGATCTTGCAGGATTGCTCTTGTTGTAGGAGATGAACCTTATTGTTCAAACCTGCCCTAGCTTTTGGTTATCTCCCAAACCTTCGTGATCGCCCAAGCAGCCTATTTTATTTTTCGTGGCTCCCAGTGTTTGAGGTGTGCCAAGACCTATCTGTCCTAAAGGTGGGCGGGAGGACCTCAGTCAGCATGTAGGTTTAGGCTGTTTACGAAGCCAGACCCTCAGGCAGCAGCTTCAAAATATATATATACAGTGCTATGGGAACGCAAGCGAAAGCCCTGCTGGCCAAGAGAGCCGGGCGATCTGGAGGTGTCCTCTGGATGACAGTTGCAAAAACTAGGGCACCAGAAGAGTGTATCAACTCCCTTCTGGGGGATACCGGTGAGCTGGAGCCAGGCAGAGGGAGGGCGCAAAGATGGTGGCATCCCTGCCTCTGTTGCCCTGGGCTGCAGCTGCAAAAACCTGGGGCACCCCCGTGGGAGATGCTAGTGCAGGGAGAGGGAAGTTGGCTTTAGGGAGGCGCCAGCCGGAGGGGAGGCGGCACCTGCAGAGGGTACAACAACTGGACTCCACTGGCTTTAGGGAGTGCCAGTGTCTCCATCCCCATTCCGGAAAAGTGCGGGGCTCCGCCCTGTAGGCTGAGGCTTTACGATCAGCACGTGAATCTCTTTCACATAAAGTCTGTGCGCTTCTCGAAGGGCTGCTTCTGCACCGGGTCCTGGAGAGAGTGAGGCTGAAACCCTTTAAAAGCTGGTTCTCAGGTCCCTACAGCCCTTTGGGTCTTGGGGCTGTGAGCCCCACTGCTTTTCAAGCCAGGTGTTTGGGGGACTTGTCAAGTGCTGCTATCAAAAATTGGGGTGCCTGATGTGAGGGGTAAACCCTTTGTTCCTTGGGGAGAAGTTCGTGAGTTCCATCCAGATGGTGGGTTGCCATGCTGGGGGTTTAGGGTGAGACCACATCTCAGCCTCTCCTACTCGCCTCCGTGTGGGCCTTTTCTTGTTTTCTGATGCGGTGGAGCTGTTTTGCTAGTCTAGGTCTTTTTCAGAGAAAATTGTTCCATATGCTCCTGTAGATTTGGTGTGTCCAGGGGAGGAGGTGACTACATGGGATCTTCCTATATCACTATCTTGACCACCGCCTGCCTTTTTTTATCAGCTTTACCCCTCACCCCATCTTCATCTACCACTTAAGGCTTTGTGGACAAGAAAAAGGAGTAGAGAGGACACATGGAAGAAAGATTCCACGGTGATCCTGTGATTACCACCAAGAGTCCACCATGTTCTTTCCCGACAGCCTGTCAGGCACAGAGCTCCCTCTAATAAGCGTGACAGAGGCCGTGAAAAGGTAGGGAAAAATCAGACTTGGGCTTTGCTTACTGAACTTCCCTAGGGCCACAGGGTCACACAGCGCCACTTACATTGTCTGGATTTGCTCGTGGAATCCAGCGTGAATGGGATCTCTTGGAGTTGCACAATCCCGCAGCCTTGCTTCTGAGCTAAGTTCCCTTATCGATGAAAGGGGATAATACTAGACATGCCTTGCAGGGCTGTTGTGAAAACTCAATGAGTGAAGCCTAGTACAGTAAACGCCACACAGTAACCACTCTAAAAATGATAGCAGGGGTTACCTGCTGGTGATAGGGGTGGGAGGAAGGCGAGCTTGAGCTAAATTAGCTGGGGCATCACTGCTTCAGTTTTTCACAGCCCATCTTCCTTTGCCCTGGGAGATGTCCATGGTCTAACCAAGCCTGCCATGATGCTGCATTCAGAGTAGGAGCTTCACGAGACTTATTCAGTTGAGAGGATGAGCGGATGAACAGGAGCCTTTGGAAATCTGAGATCAAAGAGGTGACAGAACTAGAACTAGAACCCTGATCCTGTTTCCATTCCATTTCTTTGCCTCTGGCTTGTGAGTTCAAAGCCGTTCCTTTAAGCTGGTCATTGAATATTGTTTTGGGTGAAGTAACTTGAAGGGGGACCATGGTTCAGTAGTTTTGTAGAAGCTTCATGGCTGAGAAACTTCAACACGCCCTTAATCGAATCCTACTAGCCTGCCTACCAATAAAACTCTCTGGAGAGAGGAAAGTCAGAAGTTTTACTTACAACAGCCAAAAAGCTCATAGAGACAGTTGTCTGCGGACGAAGAATGAACTTGGTGAGAAACAAGGATTATACTTTCTTTGCTCATTTCACTAGATACCATGGTTACATTAGAGAACTGGCCCTTATTCCTGCAGGAGCCCCCAACCCTCCCTTCCCCAATGACTTGTCTTTCATTCAGTTTGGAGATACGTCATCCCCAGGGCCAATGTCCCCAGGCCCCACAGAGTTCCAGTCACTGGGGAAGGTTCAGGAAGTTCCCCTTCTTGTTCAGAGGCTCAACTGGGTGCCCCAATGTATATCATAGAAGGGATCTGATTTTCTACTAAAATGAGTTTTGACTTACCCAAGAGTTTGTCTAAATTCTTTTCTTCTCCCTCCTCAGTGGGTTTTGGGTTGTTTCCCTTTCACTGCTTCCTTCTTTGAATAGGCAAAGGAGTTGGAACTCTGATGAGTGGTTTACTTCTTGTTAGCAACCCAAGTTAAACATTTAATGACGGAGCTGGTATGGACTGAACCACTACTTGGGGGTAAATGGCTGACTTCACTTGTCCATGCTCTCTTTACCACCGCGCCCCACAACACCGTACGTAAGGTCTGAGCAGGTTTTCCGGAGAGTTGTCAGTGTTTCTTTTTATTATCGCTAACGTAACAGCTTCAAATATAAACGCAAATACAGCCAGCGTCAAGGAGAGCATCTGTAGAGGCCATGGAGCTAAAAGAGACTCTCAGAGATGTGCTTGACTTTTCCCTTGGCAGCGTTCATGGCCCCCTTGGAAAGACTCAGTGAACCTCTCTGCTACTGGCAAGCTCTAATTTGGGGAAGAAGTTGGCGGGTGCCCGCAAAGAACAATAGGCTTTTAATTAAGGTCTGTAGGGCCAGAAGCTCAGGAAGCCCCCCTCCTGCTGAATTTCTTTTTAACACTTGCATTTCTTCAAACTGCCCTACAAACAATAACTGTATGCTGCGTCAGGGTAACTGTGGTCATTAACCTTCTGTAGCACAGGAATTTCTTGTAACATAAAGGCAGTAATGGGATTTTTTTTTTTTTTTTTTGCAATACCTTGAAAAATTAGTGTTAACTTGTGTTCCCTGTTTGAGGCAGTTGATTTTACTAAGGGGATGCTGAATATGATCTCATAACTTGGTCTTTCCACACAAACACCCTCTGTGCAAAGTTCTCATTATATCTGACGCTAGAATTAATGTAAACATGTTTCGGTAATGGCCGTATTTTGAGTCACTCGGGAAGATTTCTGCTTGCAGAGACTGAACCTGCTAAGCATCGTTGCTATGGGGACTGTGAGAGTTGGATTAATTAAGGCCTGAACAGATGTTGTGAAGTGTGCAGAATGCACTGTTTTCTGCTAGTAATTAAAGAGGGTACGTGTGTACGTGAGAGAGGAGAAAAAATACAGATGATCAGAGACGAGGCAGTCAGACAGATAGATGTACTTGGCACTGGACACGTAACATTTCCTCTGGTAAAACTAACCACTGATCATCACTCTGCTGACACTACTCTATTTTCTCCTCCACCCATGCCAGACAGAATAATTGCTTGAAATGGACAAGTGGTCCATTCATGCTTCCTTTCTCTGGTCTGATTTATAAGAGGTATAGGAATATACAAAAACATGTTCTTGGATCAGTGGGTTCAAACAACCCATCCTTCTGAACACTCAGAAATCAAACTGGACTGTGTAAATGGTAAACTACCTAGCAGGGAGGCCAAGTGTGTGGATTGGAGCTATGTTAATTGTCCAACCTGCCGGGCGTAGTGTCATCAGTGACTTGGAAGCCGAGAAAGAGATTAGCTGCCCAAGGCCATGGAGAAATTGTCACGGGAATGCCTTCTAGATTAGAAGGTAAATGAAACATCAATATAGTTCAGGTTTGATTTGGAGGATATTTGATTGTTTCAGTCGGAACTAAATGATGATTTTTAAAGCTTTACATTTCTATTTTCACTTGAATGATATTAATGTTAGGTTGAGGTCCAGGTTCAGCAAATTAGGTTCCATCTGAATCCTGCTTAGTGGCCCCAAAGATGAGTAGTGTCCCCACATTGCGTCCTCCTGGTCAGCAGGAAGGAGTTAATGGGCTGAAATCATCCTAAGATTTTTCTGCTGGACTGGCAGCAATTTGACCAGAACTGGTATCTTTTGAAGCGTGATCGCTTTTTTCTTTGTCTCCAAGCTGTGGGGGCAGTGCTGTCTGAAAATGGGAATCAGAGCATCACACGCAGAGGTGCTTGTTTCCTGGGGGATAGTGTCCTAGCGTCTTGGTGGCCAAACTCAGCTTCTTCCCATTCCTAGACTGTGGAGCTGAGTCAGAATGGGATGATGTAATAGGGCATTGCAGGGCAGGGGTGGGAAGAAAGGGAGGCAAGGGAAGAGAGGGAGAAAAGAGAGAGAGAGAATGACAAAGCTGTCTCATCCAATGTGAGGTAGGTGTCTGATCATATATGTATGCCTCTAAAGAGTCAGACATCCTGTGCCCCAATCCCTGATGTACCCTTTACCCAGTTCGGCTGTGCCACTGATAACAGCGTGGTTCTGTCTATGAATGGGGCCGTTTCTTTTCTTTTTTGACGAGGTGAAGGCTGCAGGTGGCACTCGATCTTAGCGAAGGTCAGACACCTTACGGTTGTGTGCCGTTGAGAGCTCTAGAGATAGGGGAAGAGGGACAAATTGGATCAGTGTGAATTTATCACCATCTGGGGGGAAAATGCAAGTGCACATCTTCCTTTCTGTATTGTCCTCTCCAGACGTGACCTGTAGTTCATTCACCCTTAAACTTGATTGTTGAATCTGTTTGTATTTTCCACTTTTCCTCTTATGTGAGGATTATCTCCATTTATCTCATGGGAGAAAGCCCTGCTGAGGCTACAGAAATAGAAAGGATTAGGATTTGGCTTTTGAATCAATTGTGGTTTGTTTCTGTCTCTGGTCATTAATGAGAAAAATTACATTTAAAAATATAATTGTCTTTTTCTTCTCCCCAACACATATAAAGGGGAAAATATATTCTGGGTAATTTGTTTACTGAAAAAGAAATAGAGATGGGAGGGAAACCACAACAGTGGTTTGACGCCTTTGGAGGGACATCTGTTAGGTGCTTTAGTACAAGAGCAACAATGGAAACCTTGAAACAAATAAAAATAGAGCCAGTATTGGGAGTTAGGGGAAAATCTACTTTTCCCCTAACTCATCACATTTTGAGAAAGTGTTTTATTCTTGTTACCTGTTAACATGTATTCTTTCCATGTGTGTGTATATCGTGGTCACTTTAATATACCTGCTGCCCCAGCAACAAACTTTACTATTTGCCTTCTATTGTGCCCTGCCCTATGTTAGTATGAGGCCAAAAGAACCCAAGTGCCACAATGCTGCAGACACAATCCACAACCCCGGCAAGCCAGGGGGACAAGAAGCGTACAGAGCTTCTTGTATTTCTTCCTAAGCCAGTGGCCAGGGGTCCAGGATTTAGGTCCTCTCTGTCATCCACCCACCAACTATTCATCTAACAAAGTCAATGAGCATCTGCTGTGCCCAGGACTCTTCTTGACATGGGGTCACCACCAGATGTCTATTCTAAGATATCTGCCCACCAGCAGGGCACCATTTGTGGAGCCAGATGAGACCTCCATCTACAGCAAGAGAACAATACAGTTCAAGCAGCATCACGGAGTGGTGAGTCCCAGCAGCGAAATGAGCAACCCAAGCACACGGTTTTAGGAGTCAAATGAGGAAAGACTTTGTGGGCTGGTGAGTATTTTGGTTGGTTTTTGTCCGATGCGAGGGTTTTGAAACTCTCAATTTAGTCTCATCTCACCTAGAGCATACCACAGCTCGGGAGGTATCTGGAAATGAGTGGAAGGTTTTCTGGTTGTCACCATAACTGGGCAGAATTATTAGCTTTTAGCAAAAAGGAGGAGCAGGGACACTCAGATGCTGCAGTGGGTGGGATCGTCCTGTAAGGACAGTTGTCACCTTCAAAAGCCCACCGAGAAGCACCGATCGAATGCCAGCTTTTTAGAATATATTTTTTATTCACAATGTGAATTCAAAGGTGGGGTAGCATTTAGAAATCTTTCATACAGGCTGAGAGGTGACTATTTTATAGATACTGGTATCTGGAGCACCTTGATTTTTAACCAGAGTTCAGATTTTGAAGGAGCGTATCATAAAGATTCAAAGAGGAATTTTAGGGCAAGCGTTCTTAGAGAAATCATCTCCTTAACGTTGTCAACTCCAAAGTGAAAGGCGAGACCAACCCAGAAGCGAAGTTAACGGGGCTCTGACATTTTTATAAAACACATTCTAACTTTAGCTGACATTTAAATTAAAAAGCCCAGCAGTGTAGCAGGCAGCTGATGGATTTGGAAAGCATGGATATGAGATAATGAGGGCTCTGCTATGCTTTTCACGGTGAGGGGTAATAGGTGATCTATTCCTGGCTAAAAACAAAGAAGTTGAGGCGCTTTCTGCATTTGCACTGTAGGAATTTGCATCTCGTTGAGGCTAAAAGTCATTCAAACACTGCTTTCCTTCTGCTTACTATAGGATATTCTTAAATTAATCTTGATAATGAACAGGAAAAAGACCCTGGTAGGCATTTCTTGTGTCAGAGACACTAGTGGTTAAAGTGGACACTTGAGGAAGCCCTCAAGATCCTTTTAAATCCTTTGGAATGAAACCACACTAGGGGACACTTATCTGGAAGCCAGGTTGACAGAGGCCTTCTGGAAGCCCAATAAAAATTAACAGGAGGGGCTTCCCTGGTGGCGCAGTGGTTGAGCGTCCGCCTGCCGATGCAGGGGACACGGGTTTGTGCCCCGGTCCGGGAAGATCCCACGTGCCGTGGAGCGACTAGGCCCGTGAGCCATGGCCGCTGAGCCTGTGTGTCCGGAGCCTGTGCTCCGCAACGGGAGAGGCCACAACAGTGAGAGGCCCGCGTACCGCAAAAAAAAAAAAAAAAAAAAAATTAACAGGAGAAGAGAACCCTTAGTCTCCTTTCAGAAAAAGTAGGTGCTCATTTCATTTTGCTAAACAGAGATAAAAGCACAAGATTGCTGTCCTAAGAGTCACGTCAGTAGACACAGAATTTGATTGACAATGAAGTTTGTCCTTTGAATCAGACCCCATTCATTGCTCCAAATCAACTTCAGTTCTGACTCTTGTTAAGAAGCCATTGACTCCCCAAATCGGAGTGATATTTTGACACCAAATATGGCTCCTTGTCCTTCCTTTGAGAGGATATACTGCTCCTGAACATGGAAAAAGAATACACACACACGCACATATATATATATATTATTCCCTTAGAAACAACAATGGCAAAAAAGAGTGAAGTATCAACAATGGCAAAAAAGAGTGAAGCAACACAGTCCCTATGGTCCTTGAAATGTGGTGTATATTATCCTAATTGGACATTTTCTAAACAGATCTATGTGGACTAACTCTTGGGGTATTTAGATTAATTAAATATTTCTCCAAGGAGCAGATTATTCTTTACGTGCTTCGTAAGTTGGTTGCTGTTGAACTGTATCTGAAAACAAACTCTTTCCTCCTTGATTTTTCCCTCTGGGATCCATCAGGAGACTGACTTTCGGGCAGCTTAATGAAAGACAAGGGTCCGTCAACATGGCTTAAGGAGCTGAAAGAACTGTGTGCTGATTGCCAGAGGCTCTGCGTGCTGGCTGGCGGCTTCATGCAGCCCGCTGGGGCACAAGTCTCCCACCCTTTGCTCCAACCTTGCCTGCAGAGAAAGAAAGGGCTTTGGGGGACGGTGGAATTCTAACAACTGCCTCTGACGAGCCTCCTGATGGACTCATCTGGGCAACCTCAGGTTACAAATGGGCATCTAGGAATGGCTGGCATAAATTCAGTGAGTGGAATTTCATTGCCGGTCCTGCTTGTGCATGGTGTCAGGGTTTACTCCGCTGATGCAGGCATTTTGCCTCTAATACATTCACCTGTTTCGTTGAAGTTCCAAAGTACTCCTCCAGGGGGAGCAATCTGAAGGTGCCAGCTAGGCACTTTGGGGGTGCAGAGGCAAGGTAATTTAAGGTTAATTCATCCCAAACTAATTAGATGGGAGTTCATCAGCTGGAATGTGCCAGAGAGAATCCTAGCCTTGTAGAAAGAAATTTAGCCCCATCATTTTCTCCATTTCGTAGAAACGGTTTAAATAGGATACGGTAGAACCAGTAGGCCTTAACAGATCTAAGGTGAATACAAAACACAGTATGAAATAGCGGTGATAAGCCTGGGTTCTAGAGTCAGACTACCTCAATTTGAAGCCTGGGGCTACTGCTGACTACTTGTATGAACTTAAGTGAGTTATTGCCTAACACTTCTGTGGCTCAGTTTTTCATTTGTCTGGGTAATAATGCCTACCTCATAAGGTTATTTTGAGGTATATACAAAGCTCTTAGAACAGTGCCCTGTACATAGGAAACCCCCAACAGACTTCCATGATTACATGAATAGCCTTTACTGGAGCTTGCGTTCATTTGTATCACGGCATTCACCATCCCCATTACTCCCTTGAAATGACTTTTATTCGTAGGTTTTCTTTATCTGAGAAGTTAAAAGTGGATGGCAGACCCCTCATTCATTCTCACAGCATCATCAAGAAGTAGAAAAGAGAACGAGTATAAGCCACTTTCCCACAGTGGAAAAGAGAAGAGGTTCCTCTAATAGCGTCATTGTCAAAGATGGGGAAAGGATGCTGTGTATACCTAGGTGGTCATGAGCTGGCTGGTTCTCTGGATGTTCATAACCCCTCTCTTTTCACCATGGCATCAAGTTCATGCACTTAGTGACTTCCCCTGGGAAGTGCTGATGGTCATTCACCACCCCAGAGAAGGGAAGATAAAGGGAAGAGGGATGGAGAGACCTCAAGCTGTTGTCACTTGAGAGCTACTTAAGTATGACCTTTTTTGGTTTTCCACTCAGGAACTGCTGCTAGAGTCACCACAAAAACCCACAGAGCAAAAGGGAATGGCATTTGCCATGGCTTTGGTAAAAAGCTACGTCTCGGGCAAGATGCTAATTTTAGTAGGAATATGACCTTCTTGTCCCAGCGTATTACATGTAATCAACAGGGATGGGACTCTGGTGGTTAAACACACTTGCCCAAGACTAATTCGGTTTCCATCCATTTCTCTGAACCAAGATTAATACAGCCCAGGATAGACTTGGAGAGAAAGGAGCCATTTCCCAAAGGTAGAGGTTTCTGGATGCCTCATATTTAGATATCACAGAAATTCCTACTGGGTCTGTCTTCTGACCCAGTGGATTCTCAGGTACAATTTGTTGGGCCCAGTGTGATGGGTTGTTGAATGAGACATAAAATCCCCTGAGTCTCTTCAGTTGGATTAGAGGCCAACTGGGTCTAGCTCTAATGTTCTTCTTGGGCTTGAACTTGTTCCCACAGACTCCACAAAGAAGACCATTTTGAATCCACAGGTTATACGCTATCAAAAGAAAAAAGATACCAGAAACTTGGTTGACTTATTAATTGAACCCAGTATCTTTTCTTAAGCCAGTCATTCCAACAGAACCATTTGGGTGTTATAGGGTCCAAAATTTTTATTTTTCTTGAACCAAAGTGAAATTGTCCCATGGCCCTTGTTACTTCTGCCCAGCATGCCCGTGTCACGATGGTGTATTCTTAGCTCTCTTAGCTGCTTCCATGTTACCACTGTAGTCTGTTTGTGCAGCGTGAATTACCCCACACAAGCTCAGCTGATAAAATCTGCCTATCTCAATGCAGAGAGTAAGCCACAGGAGGCAACTTAGAAGCCTGGGAGGTATAGAGCCGGGAAGATGAAAGAGAGGAGTGGGCCTTTGATGTTTACCGAAGAAAGTTGACATGTTTGTGCAGATTTTTCTGCAAGATGACATAACATGATTCCCAGAGCAACATGTAATCTGGCTGCAGTGGGGTTGGTGTCGCTCAAGTTCCCACTGGGAAAAACAGCAGACAGACCAGGCTCAGCCCAACGCCTGCAGACATTTCAGCCTCAGCTGTACCCAGTGGGTTCTTGTTGACTCTTTGCACCAAGCTCTGAAATCCATCTGTATCTAGAAGGAAACAGTCTCTCTTTGCTTCTGTGTGACCCTTCTACTGAAACCAATTAATATTCTCCTTCATAAGAGCCATTTGATGTCCTAGAAACCTAATAAGTCTTTTTAATTAAAACAAGCTATTTTATTTTGCATGAGAAACAACCTGCCAAGAATTCTCCTCCAACCTCTGAAACCCAAAAACCACAGGCAAAGAATTCCAAGACCCAGCCAGATAGCCCTCCAGATTTGCCTGCCATGAAACAACCAGCCACGTAGCAAAACTGGCCAGTGGCCAGCAGCACAGTAAGTCCAGGACCTCCAGGCAAGACAAGTCCTAGAATCTGGGTGGGAGATGGGTCAATAGACGGAAGATAGGAGGGCGTGCTTATCTACTGTTCTCTTCCTATACAAGAGTTGCTGTGGCTTTGTGCTGGGAGCTGGAATTCGTGCGCAGGCCTGGGTCAGACTAGAGATCCAATCAGCATGTAAGGACTACTATCTATTGATCACTCATGACTTGCCATGTGTTGTGCTAACATGTCACAGGCAGTATTTCTGCACGTACTGTTATTATCCTCAGATAATCGATAAGTAGGCTGAGGTTCAGAAAGTTTGAGTGATTTGCTCAAGGTCATCCAGCGGTAAAGGTAGATTCATTCACCACTGCCTGGCTGACTTCAAAGCCTGGACATGGTTTTAAACATATGCTCCACTCCTGCTTGAGTTAGATGGAGATAAAACAGCTCACTGAGGTCCGCATACTACTTGGCATCAAAAGCGTTTCATATGCAGTGAGGTGGATGGACCTAGAGACTGTCATACAGAGTGAAGTAAGTCAGAAAGAGAAAAACAAATACTGTATGCTAACACGTATATATGGAATCTAAAAAAAAAAAAGGTTCTGAAGAACCTAGGGGCAGGACAGGAATAAAGACGCAGACCTACTAGAGAATGGACTTGAGGACACGGGGAGGAGGAAAGGTAAGCGGGGACGAAGTGAGAGAGTGGCATGGACATATATACACTACCAAATGTAAAACAGATAGCTAGTGGGAAGCAGCCGCATAGCACAGGGAGATCAGCTCTGGGCTTTGTGACCACCTAGAGGGGTGGGATAGGGAGGGTGGGAGGGAGACGCAAGAGGGAAGAGATATGGGGTTGTATGTATATGTATAACTGCTTCACTTTGTTATAAAGCAGAAACTAACACACCATTGTAAGGCAATTATACTCCAATAAAGATGTTAAAAAAGTGTTTCATGTATGTCTAGGACTACCTGCCCAGTGCTTGTTCTTAGTGTTTTACTATCAAATTTAATTCCAAAATGTTTATTCCTAAAAACTATGGATAATAATAGTTAATGTTTATTAAGCATTTACCAGGTATGAGACATTATACCAAAAAGCACCTTAAAATCTGTGACTTCGTCGCATCACTACAGCACGGGAGGTGTTATCTCCATTTTACAGAGAAGACAACTGAGGCTTGGAAAAGTAATGTAAACTGTCTAAGCTCTTGTGATGTCAGGTTGAACCATATAACATTGCCATTTTGTGTGTCAAAACCAGCCAAATGGTAGGTCACCTTTAACCAGCAAAACTCGGACTTGAGTCCAGGTCTGTGCCCAACTAATGAGCAAAGGAATAGTCTATGGGGGGAAGCTGGACTCAACTGTCCTTGGCATCTCTTAGAAACAATGCCTCAGATCAGGGAGTAATAAACCATCAGAAACCCCTTGTGGCTTTACAGTGCATGAACGTATATATTGTTCTAGAATGAACGGACACAAAACATGGTTGGGATGTTGTCTAAGTGGTGGAATTTAAACTCAGCCCTTGGTTATCATGCCACACCCCCTACCCCCACCTTCTTGTTGTTTTCCACTTGATTCCTTCCGCTTCCCTTCAACTCTGCTCTGTTTCTGCCTCCCGATTCCTGTCCTTGGAGTCCCCTCAATCCTGTGCCTCTCCTGTCGTGATTCGTTTTGACCTGGCTCCTCTGGATTGGCCCTGCACGTTGGGTTGTTCCGTGCGACTCATCCCCTCGCTTGGTTCCCGCCTCTCACTCACTCTGGGCCTATGTGCTCCCCCTCTCAATTTAACCCTCTGGGGCTTCTGTCTCTTGCTCTCAGGCCCAGTCCTACCTGGGCAGCTCTTCACCCTGCAGCTGCCCTTGACGTTCCCTTTAGTTCCCAGTTTTCCATACCGGCCAGTTTTCTCTTCCAGATTCCAGGTGATCCAACTTTTCCCCCTGTGCCCCCAACCCAGCCTGGGGCTGGGGCAGGACAGACTTTGAAGGTGTTGGGGATAAATTCGGAGGAGGTGGGAAAGCTAGCTGGCTCTGTATGGTTCCCATGAATAGGAGGGGGCTCTTCAGAGAGTGGACAACTCTGGCAAAGGCCATGAGAAGCTGGTGGCTGTGATTTCAGGAAAAGGACAGCTGTGGTGATGAAAGGGTATGATGGGGTGAGGCCAGTGGGGCGGAATACAAGAATTCGGTTCTTTTGGCTACCCAGGCATGTGAATCACTTAGAAGCTTAGTTCTCAGAGGAAACCATGAACCAGGCAAACGAAGCAAGCAGGTGATGTCCTGAGAAGAAAGGTGGTGGGAGGAAGAAGTGGATTCCCACAGTTTTAACTAAGGAGGAGGATGTATTAGGTCTTCCTTTTCCTCTGAGCATTTGGCTCCATCTGTATGGGCCAGCTAATGAAAGGGATGACAAATTTTAAAGATCTGGGAGCAAGGGCCCAGAAGAAAGTGATGCTGCTGAAAGATATTAGTGGAGAGAAACCAACCTGCTTTACAGGAAGGTAAGAAGGGTCTTAGTAGACGTATTGGACATGATTGGGAAGTGGCTAATAGGAAACCGCAAAGCATTGTGTCGGCTTACCTTGGGCTTTTTAATACCTGGCAGCTGTAGGACTAGGCAATTGACCTTCTACATGTTTAAAGACAAATTCAACAAGGAAAGCCCTTTCCCTACAGTTCAATCATTCTTGCCTTCTATGAGGTATAACTACGTGGATAGCTTGCAGTTGTACCACTTGGGCATCGCTGTGAAAGGAGTCGTGAGGGGCTGACGTGAGCTAGGATAGTCATTGGGAAGTACAGAAGGCCAGAGAGCAACAAAGACCAGAATCTGAGCCACCAAGGGTTGGAACCCCTCCATTTCTATCCCGATGCTGCTCTTAAACTAGGCCACGTCCTCCAAGCAGGATTGAGAGAGTTTCCTTGAGCCTAACTCTGTGGAAGAGGTTGGAGGGTGACGTGGTTGCTTTGCTGAGCATAAGAACATTGATCAGCATTTGCGTTGTGGGCTTTGGAGTCAGATGCCTGGGTTCGTAGCCCAAATGCTACCATTTTCTACCACTTAAGCAAGCCTCTTTATCTACTCTTCCATTTCCTTAGCAATAAAACGGGAAAGTAATAGCTACCTCATAGGATTAAATAAGAGCTTGTGTTGATATAAAATGCTTGGCATAGGGCTTCATTCATACTGAAAAAGTGGTAGGTGATATATAACAAGCATGATGATGATAACAATGATGTCGATTCCTCGTTTGAGAATCAAGGTTGATAGCAAAAAAAGATGCTTTAGTTTTCAACCTCAGAAACCTTCTTTACCTATCTCTGTTTAACCTTTCGATCTCCGGATGCTCTCTAAAACCTTGGTTTTCCTGCAGATGCTGGGCCTCATATTAGACTCATAGATGCAGGCAAGAAGCTCATTACCTCTTCTTCACATGGCCTCCAGAGCAATGTTCTTTCCCTTGCTGTCTACCTGACTCCTGGGGCAGGTGGCACTGCCAAACCCGACCAGGAGCACCTGAGAGAAGGCACTTGATAAAGTCCAACCCTTCTTCCATTAGAGTAAGAGGAGAAAGCACACTCTCTATCAAAGAAATAGGAAAAGAACTAACAGCCAAGTAGCTCTATATTACTTCCTGTTGAAGTGTCAAACACCATATAACGTATACCCTTTTAGGCAGCAGGGTTATGGAACAGAAGAGTAATTGAGAAGGGCCTGAGTTTTGAGACTGTTAATACTTCTTTAATGGAAAATATTTAGTATCCATTTACTGGAAGTGATGCGTCTCAATACTGTGGTTCAGTTGACCGAACTGAACCACATTCGTAGAACCACATTCATAGACTATGAATGACTATGTTTCATAGTCATTAAAACATGCTTGAGGGACTTCCCTGGTGGTGCAGTGGTTAAGAATCTGCCTGCCTGCCAATGCAGGGGTCACAGGTTTGATCCCTGGTCCGGGAAGATCCCACATGCCACGGATCAACTAAGCCCGTGTGCCCGCGAGCCACAACTACTGAGCCCACGTGCCACAACTACTGAAGCCCATGCGCCTAGAGCCCATGCTCTGCAACAAGAGCAGTCATGCAATGAGAAGCCCAGGCACCACAACAAAGAGTAGCTCCCGCTCATCGCAACTAGAGAAAGCCCGCACGCGGCAACGAAGACCCAAACGCAGCCTAAATAAATAAAGAGTAGTAATTAAAAAAACAAACAAACATGCTTGAGTGTTCCATATGCTTGTGGTTAATAAGCGTTATACTTTGGTTGTTCTGTTTTCTGTCCTGTAATGTCTAGTCTTGCCTGTGTTATATGTGAGAGGGAGGGCGTTTGGAATGATTTGGAGGCAATCTGTATGGGACTCACATTGACTTAAGGAGTTAGTATGGGTCAGTAGATATCCTGGAGCATGTTTATTTCATTCTGTGTTCAAGTATGGCAATATTTACAGCTTGACTCAAAATGGATTATAATTAGAAAAGGATGGTTACCTCCTAAACATTGATCGTTTTCTTATGTTTTTACAAATTGAACATATACACATAACTTCACTCTATAGATACAATACAGTCACATCTCTCCAGCATTATTAGGGAATTAAGTCCTCCCCAATAAGAATTTTCCAGATAACTGAAACTTATTCCCTTTAAGATTGAAAACATTTATTTTAATCATTTATATGAAAATCTTTTTTGAAATATAAAACACAGTTCTCTAACTTACTAAACAGTGACTCTCAACATAAATTAACCTTTATTGATGAGTCAGAATGAGGGTTAAAAACCACCGTTATTGTACTGATCCAAGACTGGCCTTCTTTAGATGGTTTTTCATTTGATGGTTCCAGGCGGCAAGGTCTTTGGATTTCTGATTTTTAGAATATTTCTTGTATTTTCCCCTGCTGTCGTTCTGTTGGTGTAACTTCTTGCCTCTATCAGTAGGTCTACTTCTATGATGTCAGCCATTCCTGCTTAACTTTAGACTGAGATCAGAATATCAGTCTTAGTGAACGTTTAAGTGAAGCAAGAGTTCATAATTTGAGTGAGGTTTCCTTAGGAATAAAACATTTACATGTCAGTACATGGACTTAGTGAGTTCTCTTTTGGCTATTCTAGTGGGCTTTTGTGCTTGTTTTAGTGTTTTTCCAAAGTGTTCCAGATAGGGGAAATTACCTGAATTCTAGGTAATGGAGATGCTGCTATAATCTTGGAAAAAAGGAATCCATCACTTGAACTGAGTTTACCTGTGTGTCCATTTGCTCCAGCAATGAATGATGCAAGTCTTCCTGATCAGTCCAGCCCATGCTAATCCCTCCCCTGATTCCCTAGGTGTATGGCTTTGATCTCTACCACACAGTAATTTATTACACACAGTAGACCCCTGGAATTCACAGCAGATACATTTTAAAGCCTTAGCAAATCTCCAGAATTGCAAATATTATTGAAACATAATAATATCCCTCACACAGTGCAATAAAATGTGGCAGAAAAATTTGTGTTCCTTTAGACCCTTAATGACTATAAATATAGGACTTAAGTTACTTATAAAGTTGGTTGTCTTTCATTTCAGGGCCCTTTCTTACAAAGAAATAAAATTTTATTATTTCACCAACATTACTGTGTGGACCCTGACAGAGGGAAGCAGAGTCCAGATCTGAGGGGGATGCTGTGGGTTACACTGGGCTCCGACATCCAGCTAAGTGATTCCCCGTACATACCAGGCTCACACCTTGAAAGATTCAAGTTTGGGTTTGCAACAATTACAGTAGGTCCTGGACCAGGGACTGCAACCTCAGATTCTTCCAGGGCCGTGCAAATGAGCGCAGAGGGCCAGGTTCATCAACGCACTCTGATGGCATTTCCATTTCTGTCTGTTCCAAACACAGCTTTCCGCATACTGACTGTGGCGATAACATTGAAGGGCTCACTCAACTCCCTTCTCCCTTCTGCCTCACTTCTAGAGGCTGAAACTTGATTTCCCAGTTTCCTTGCAATTAGGAGTAGATGTGTGACAGAGTCCTGGCCAATGGGCACAGGCAGAGGGCTTGGGGAAGGCTGCCTTGTATCCCTTCTCCTTCTTGCTCCCTGAAATGTGCAAAGTAATTTTCAACCATGGGCATGAAAACTGCACAAAGGATGGAAAAAGAAAGATAGGAGTCTGTCTCTGACAGCTTTGTGGAGCTTCTGACCCTCATACTTCAACCAATATTTTTGAGTTTTCTGTTCCTTGCAGCCGGATGTATTGTTTTTTGGTTTTCTTTTTCGTTGCGGAGCACAGGCTCCGGTCGCGCAGGCTCAGCGGCCATGGCTCATGGGTCCAGCCGCTCCGCGGCACGCGGGATCCTCCCGGACCGGGGCACGAACCCGTGTGCCCTGCATCGGCAGGAGGACGCTCAACCACTGCACCACCAGGGAAGCCCAAGCTTTTTTTTTTTTTTGTGGTACGCGGGCCTCTCACTGTTGTGGCCTCTCCCGTTGCAGAGCACAGGCTCCGGACACGCAGGCTCAGCGGCCATGGCTCATGGGCCCAGCCGCTCCGCGGCATGTGGGATCTTCCCGGATCGGGGCACAAACCCGTGTCCCCTGCATCGGCAGGCGGACTCCCAACCACTGCGCCACCAGGGAAGCCCCGGATGTATTCTTGACCAGTTCACAGATCATAGTTCTCATCACGTTTTGTCTCATAATGGAACATTAAACTGTGTTATTTCACCCAGACACATTTTTCCTGTTAAACACGTTGTCACGGTCTTCCTTTCCATTAGAAATGTACCTCTAACCCACTTTTTGAAAAAAACAAAAACAAAAGGCAGCCCTCTCAGTCTGCTTCTCTTTCTTGTTTTTTGAAAAGAAAAATTCTAAAATTTAAAGAAAGTAAAAACAGATGATAAATGTTAGCTGAGCTCTGACTGAGTGCTGGAAGAAAAAGTAGGAAACGATGAGTACTAGGGAAAAATGGAGGACTCACACCCCATCCAAAGGCATGTTGGAATGGGAATATGGATTCAGCATTACCTGTTTTCCAAAAAGAGAAACGTATTTGATTTTTTAAAGAAAAGCTGGAACCAGATCTGCAATATGTTCTATTTTTACAAATTTCTTGGCAGCCAATTTCTAAATTTTTAAACACTCTGTGAGCCAACAGTGTGCAGGATAAGCTCTATGTGTATGGCTGGATGACTTGGCTCATTGCCAGCATGTATCTTCTATCACGAGGAAGCTTATTAAAATTGCACATTGGCGAACACCAAGGATCTACCACAGTAACTTACATGATTTATTATTCCGTCTATAAAATCTTATCTCGCCAACTCAATTACAGGCAACCTGCAAAAAAGAAGCAGGCTATATATTTTTTCATGTTTTAGGACACCCTGTCTGTGGCTGTCTGGAGGGTCTTTGTAGGATATTTTCACAAAAGTGTGTGGGAGACACACAAAAGAAACTGGCAAACCCCTGGAGTCTAATGGAAGGGACCACACACTCACATGACCTCGTACTCCTCGAGAAATAGCAACCACACACTATCAACTCGGGAAAGGGAGTGTTAACACAACTGTACAGTAGATGTGTTATTACTCAGGGAAACCTTCATACAGGGTCTGAATCTTAAACTGGATCTTGAATAGAAGGAGGACCTACCACGCTGGAGGAATAACTATTCAGAGTCAAAACACAGAAGCTGTCGAAGAAGGAGAAGCCTCTCTCCTTAAAGAATCTGAAATCTGAACGTCTTTTCTCAGACACGGTAAAAAATCATCCCCGTACGAATTGTTGATTTGTATACACATAGCACGTTTCACGACACGTTAGGTGAAAATGGGAACTGTGAACGCTGAGAATGTGCCAGATATGTTTGTTAAACATTCAAATGATTTCTATGATAATGAAGGCACGCTCGCTGAGCTGTGAACATTTTGCGTAAGATGAATTACCAGGTACCTTGGTCCATTTACCAAAGCTGGGACGTTATCAGGGCTGGGAAGTTACATTTAACGCTGTCCATTGAACATCCAGCCGAGCACCCAAAGAATGTGGAACGAAAGCTAAGGGAGCCGCACGGCTCTAGGAAAATGCCCGAACTTCAACAACATGTGCTTGCTCGATGCCTCAAGTTTCAGCAGGCCAGAAGCCAAGTTTTCTGAATTCATTTCATACCTGTGATGGCTTCCAAAACGAATAGTTCTTACTTTTGTTTGGTATACAGTAGTCGTGGATGATACGATGACAAGAATGGTAAGATGGGGTGAAGCCAGAAGTGGACAGGGCAGCTGTTGGAAGCTCAGTGGGCCTGATGGGAGGAAAGGCAAACGAGAAGAGGGGTTTGTGAGCTTCTAATAGTGCTCAGCTCTGTGCTGGGGGCTAAGAGGGGGGCCCAAAGTGATCTGTGTTTGTCCCCAGTGAGGCTGCAACAGGGGCACTTTAAAAATTAAGGAGACTGACTATGGAAGCAGACACCTACTTCAAGTTTTGCCTTCCTTGGATGACCTTGGGCATGTTACTTAGCCTCTTTGAACCTGACCCCCGTGTCCTCGTACCCTGTATGGGGCTGGTACATCATAGCTCAGAGGGTTATTGTCAGGGTTCAATGAGATAATGCAGGCAAGGGCTTAGTTGCCTGATACAGAATCCCCATGCATTAAAAGCTGGCTAGTATCTTTGTGGCTTTTACAATTAATTTGTATTATGCAAAAAACAGAATGAATTAAAGGTGGTTCCTATACAATGGCCTTATTATCCAGGCAGATAGAGATAAATCATATTTGGCCAGATGGTGCCCTGGATTGTGTCGTGAAGGCGTTCATGATGGAGACTCCATTTGGTGGGTACAAAGCAGGCTGTGGCCTGACGTGGTTCTGTATTTTTGGAGCCCAGCACAGGGTCTGCCTTGGGTTGTAAAGTGTGTGAACAGATGGTGTCCCTGGGAATTTAGAGTGGAACTGGTTGGGAGGGATGTCACCAGATCTCCCAAAGCCCTGAGTCCTAGAAGTTTGTCGCTGAGTGTGAATGTAAAGGTAACGCAGCCTGAACACCTTATCTTATAGAAGAAGGTATCTACTCCCCTTTACCCCAGCTCTAACACTCAGCAGAGATTGCTGGCGGGGGCGGCAGCCTGGGGTATGGTTGGACGGTGTTGTTCTCCTTTCAGAACGGTTCTTCCTCTGCCCGAACTCCACACACATCTCCACCACCACCGTTCCCCCTGCAGCTGCCCCATCAGTGCAACCCTGGTTCCCTCTGAGGGCAGAGCAGAGGAAGTGGGAGAGGGTGGGCTTCTTGCTGGGCTGGGTGGTTCCCTCAGGGTGGTGTGGCTGCCCACCTAGCCTGGGATGGTTTTGATAAAGTTCTGGTGAGAGGTAGAGGGATGAACCAAGATCATTTTCCTAGGATGCTGCCAATAACACTGAGACCCAGGATTTACCAACAACCAGCAAAGTAGACCTCCTTTAAGAGGGTCAGGGAGAATGGGAACGCTGACATTTCCCTTGGGATTGAGAGGCGCATGAGAAGAGTCATCTTATTTGAGTCTGTGCCTATCGAGCCACTCTGTGCTTTCTAGAAAATGATTCTGGCGGAAGATTTCGTCAACTTTAGGTCATTTGGGTAACTCACTGACACCTGGCTTTGAGACCGTGGAGATCGCAGAGCCGCTGTGGGTTCAAATGCAAGCAAACTTTTCTCAATGCGATGAAATGTCATTGAAAGATGACTCCAATTTTTAGTAAATCCCAGAATATTAATGCTCTGGGAGTGCAGTGATTGCTATTGGTTACAAGCTAGCACGTCACCCAAGTATGAACCAAGAAGCACCATGGTGATGGCAAATGAAGGCCATCACATTTGCCCGGAAATAACAACCAAAACAACAACAATAATAATGGCTTATAATCTCTGAGAGCTAGGTATTCAACACTATTCTAAAATTTCTGTGTTTTAACTCACTGAATCCTTACACAACCCTTCAAGGTAGGTGCTATTGTGCTTTTCATTTTGTGAATGTGGAAACCAAGAAATTGCAAAATCGACCTAACATAGCTAATACACAGTAAAGCCAGTCAGAGAGATATTGCCCACCTCTTCCCTGCAGTGGACACACATGGGGTGTGTTGGTTTCCTACCCACTTGTTTAACCACGTGGGTTTTCATTTGGCTTTCATCCCTCTCCACACACGTCCCATGTGTTACGTTGGACCATAGGAAATTACTGTTTCTACAAGTCAAAAATTGACAAATTGACTATTAGCAGTTTCAGATGGTTCAGCCTAATAGTCCATGATCCAGGGGTCATTTTTAGTTAACTAAGACAATAAGCACATCCCATTTTCTGCTCATTGTCATCTATTCAGGAGGAAGGCATATGACCAAAGTGAACCAATCGAAGTGAATCTCAGGACTCTCACCTGGAATGTTAGGATGGAGGTGGTCATGTACATAAGGTCCAGAATTTCTGTAGCTCTATCGATAAGAGCTCAAAAATGAAAACTATTCGTGGAGTATCCATACCTATCTGAAGCCAAGAGAACCACGAACTGTACAGCCTGGACCTTGTATAAACCACACCTGATCCCTGATCTCCCTACGTTTTCGCTTAGATGAGCCAATCAAACTTCTTTTTCGTTTAAGGCAACTGACTTGAGTTCTCATTCCCAATCACAGTTCAGTCATTCTTGAGTGGAGAGAGACAGGAGAGGATAACCACTTTGCAACTGACATGAGTGGCAGAGAAGCCAGAAATGTCCATGACCCTTTATAGCTGAGTCCTCTCTCTCTTCAGCCAATACGCCATGTAACGCTGAGACAAGCCTCTTTCCATTACACAACGTGCCTTTCCTTTCCATAGACGATCCTATGAACTCCATCTCTGTTGTCTCTAAAGAACAACTGCATGACAAAGACACACAATGAAATGAAGTCCCTTCTAAGGACAGATAGAGGCATCTTAGGCAGAAGAGCTGGAAGGCAGAAGTTATGGAAGACAGTGGGCAGTGTGAAGTTCTATATTCAGTGGGTGCTTTATTCAGGAAAAGCAGGAAGTGGGGAGTAGAAGGCAGTATCCTGGTCTTATGTTATGAATTTACCCTAACATTTATAGTAAGTCATTTCCATGTAGTATTTTTCCACTTGGAATTAGTGGCCACCCCTATTTTCTTCCACTGCATGGGGGTGTGATGAAGAGTAAGTACGGACAGCATCAGTGCTCTGGTGCCCCATGAAAGGTCAACACTGTTGGTTACCTACCCAATATCCATCCCATTCCCTATTTCTTCCTAACAGAATCCTAACGTTGTGCAGAAATCCATGTGTTAGAATGTTTCACAGTACAATGTACAACCTGGATAGGGACTTTATTGAGCTAAAGGAAGCCAAATCCAGCTTCAAAGATGGAAATGATTGTCCCAACTTCTTAAGAGCATTACTCTTCTGGTAGTTGATGATTGCTCTGTCTAGGAACATAGAGATTGTATATTTCAGTGGTGTTGTGAGTAGTGTTCTTTGATCAGAAGTGATTTAATTATAGGCTCAAGAACCTTAGGACATGAAGGAGAGCCTTTCAATGTTATTCCACTGAAAGGGTGTTAGAAACCACATGCCATTCAAAATGGGCGGAGATGGGAAATTGGGGGGAAAAAAATCTCCTGAAATTTATTGACCTAAACTTATTCACAGTAAGTGAGGGCCCAGCAAGCTGAGGGTTTAAGCTGAGGAACAAAAGGGCTGAGATTCTCGTTTTCATTCTCATTTCCCTATGGGACCCCCCCTCCCCCAGTACCCAAGACACTTTTATTTGTTGTGAGGTAGGAAACACCAATACTTCAGTTACTGAGCTAACACCTTTCCTGTCTATTCACCGATTGAAACATCTCCTAGGACAGCAGTGAGGCAGAGGACATTGTCATTTGTGGGGGAGCACAGGAACGATCTGGGAGTGAATGAAGTAAGACAGGTCAAGGACGGCCTGCAGAGCATGTTGCAAATACTGGCCAAGGCAATCAGTGCTGGAGAATGTTCTAGATCCCTTGAGTTGCATGGGAAAGAGTGAGGCACAGGTCTTTCTGGTGACGCAGGATGGCCGGGGTGAGTACGGAGGGAAGGAGAATACGAATGTTCAGGACCCTCCTTGGGGAATGCAGGCCGCCTCTGGCAGCACACAGGGAGGCTTCTGTAGGCAATCAGTTAGAAACGAACTTGAAGGGAAGCCTTTAAAGGTAAATAAGAAATTCCACTTGCTGTCTGAGAAGATGTGTAGAATTGAGCCTGGGAGGCACCATCCAATTGGCCTTGGGGATAGGGGGGAGTGATTATAAGTCTCAGAAATTTGAAAGCACTGACTTTCATCATATCTTAAAATTTCTCCAGAATCAGGAAAACAGTCACCACAAACACTGATTCTATGTCCTGGAGAGCTAGGAAAAAGAGAAGCTAAAATGAAAGCTGCAGTTGTATTGTGTGAAAGGCAGGCCGATTACAGTCATGTATGTGACCTGCTCATCCCTTTGGCTGCATGAGGAGGCCACGTGATGAGGGTACGCATAGCACTTGATCGTGTGGGACTAAGTGTTACTTGGTTCTGTCAAAAAATTTTTTATTTACGCGCTCAATGTGTGTTACTTGTATGTCAGGGACGTTTGTCTGTGATATAAATACCTTTGAGCGAGCGTTGGCGGGGAGACCTTAGTGCTTTACATTCTGGGATGGGCTAATTTTCCTGACAACAAGGCTTTTGGCTCAACCTTGGGGCCGGACAGGCACCAGAAGAAGCTCTGTAGTAAGCACAGACCCTCACCCGTGAACAGACTGAGGAAGCCACCAGCCCAGAGTCCCTGGGAAGCCATCGCAATGACACCATCATACCAATGGCGGTGATAACTGGTTTCTCACCAGGGCTCACTCTGTGCTTGATATCACTCAACAGATCATACACACTGTCGTGTTTAACTCTTACAATTACCTTCTGAGGTTGATAGAAATATCATTTCTATTTTACAGATGAAGCAAAGGGGGACTCAAATCACGTAACTGATGAGAGGCCAAGCCGGAAGGCAAAGGCATGCCCATGTGACCCTACGGCCAGAGCGGCACACTCACCAAGCACCAGGCTGGGGCACCCTCAATTCTTGAAGCCACTCTGATGGCGAGTCCTGTCTGAGAGCCACCCTGGGTTCTTGGCACCATGTGACGTTTAATACCCCAGCATGGGTCAGAAGGGAGGGAGTCTCCGGAAACCCCCAGACTCGGCAAAGGAGGCCTCACCGCTGAATCCCAGCAAAGCCCCCGTGGGACCATTTCATTTCAAAAGTTCACTTCTTGCCCCAGAGTTGAGGAGAGGGCAACCTCCCTTCCTGCCAAGCTCGTGCACCATCAGCCCGCCAGTGGTCAGTCACCAGGGCCAAACAAAGTGGCTCAGGCAGAGTTGCCAATAAGATAAGGAATTAGCAAATTTCGGTTCTTCCTCCCTTTGTTCATTCTAGGATTGTTTCATCTTGAGTTTCACAATGAGGGACAGTGCAGGTCACAAGGAAATTTATCAGGCTACTGCCCAGGGCCATCTGCAATGACCAGCCATAAATATTTTCAAGGGGATGAAAGTGGCTACTCCATCGCTACCTGCCTACCCACAAATGGGCCTTGGGGGGGAAGCAAAGCTGCCAGCAGTGAAGTGTGGGAAGCAGCCTAACCCTTATCTTTCCTGCGGAGGGAGGGGGCCGATGGCTGCTGTTGCAAGTGGGGTCCCAGCCCCTCCCTCCCCACTTGTACTTAATCTCCGGAGACTCGCCTGTGCCTCCGGTGCCAGGCCTGGATCCATGACAAGGTGCCATTTCCCCCCCATCTCCCAAGCAGAGAGCAACAAAGGAAAGACATTCTAAGAGACCATGAAGTGCTGTTACTGAAACCCTGTTCTCCAGAGAGAGACTGAGGAAGTGGTTTGAGCAACCTTATTGCAAAATAAAAATGTATCCTCCTACTCCATGAAAGGAAATACGAGAGAGACAAGTTCGTAAAAAAAGCTCTAAAAAAAGTGTGCAAAAGGACTGGAAAGAAAAGGATGTTAAATAATTACACACAAAAGCAACAAAGAACAGCAAGAGACTCAAAAGGACCTTTTTTTTGAAAAAGTCTACACATAATATTGCCCCAGGAGGAAGCTTCTTTGGGATAATATGCGTCACTTTTCATATTTTCTAATTAGAACGATTCATCAAGCTGTGTGTAATAGCTGGGAGGGGAATCCCTTATCTTTACCTTTGTACCTTATGAGAGCGCTCTGATGCTGTATCAGTGACAGTATTATGAGAGCATTTGGCAGTACTTCCAGAAAGTTTTCAGGTGCTTCATATTTTGTTTGCATAACACTTGTTATACCATAACTTAGCGTCATGGAAATAAATCTGCTCATTAATGAGGCTGATTAAAAAGCAGACACAAGGGCTTCCTTGGTGGCGCAGTGGCTGAGAGTCCGCCTGCCGATGCAGGGGACACGGTTCGTGCCCTGGTCCGGGAGGATCCCACATGCCGCGGAGCGGCTGGGCCCATGAGCTATTGGGCCTGCGCGTCTGGAGCCTGTGCTCCGCAACGGGAGAGGCCACAACACTGACAGGCCCGTGTATCGCAAAAAAAAAAAAAAAAAAAAAAGCAGACACAACAGAACGCAGCTACATTTCCAGACCAACTATCCACGGCTACCCACCTCTCCAGCCCCAGATCCGCCAAATATTCCACTGATACTGAAAGGAACAGGAAGTATGCCCCCGCTGAGCTCTGACCTAGGAAACTTTTCTCTCTTTCTTTTTTTGCTTGGCTTTGACATTGGTTATTGATGGCTAATCTCTCACTAGATCCTCCAGGCATTTCAGAACACATGGATAGGGTGCATTTTTCACAGGAAAACCTCTGCCTGTATTTTAACCCACAGGTGCTTAGGGTTTCCACCTGAGAGTGGGAGGGTAGCCTGTGCTGGGTGCAAATACTTGGAGTATGTAGGTGCACTAAAGCCAGCCTTTTTGTCAGAGGGGCTCATTTCCTTTTCAAGCAACACTTCTCTTGGGCTTGGTCTCTCTGGCTCCAGGAGTGCCTTTGGCTCTAAGTGCCTTTTCCCTCCTATGAGGAGTGAGGGTTGAGGGTGGACTGGGGACACAGGCCTCTCCTTCTGCCCCGTTGGGTGCCCGCCTGCTGGAAATGGAACTTGGGACTCTGCTGGTATCCGTGTTACCTGTGAGTGGTGGTCACGGGGCAGGAGAAGTATAAAGGGCTTGGCGGTCCCTGGCTGACCCCCTCAGTGTGTTGGCTGGGGACTGGTGGTGGGAGGCGGAGGGAGATTGGATAAGTATACAGGGGTAGGGAAGCGGGTGGATGGTGGCATGGAAGGAGGCCAGCAGGGTGAATGACACACACACACACAGGGTGATGGGTCACATCTATGTAAGGTCTTGTCTCCTGTCTCATCTCCTTCTAACCTCTGGGGGTGGGTACCATTCAACCCCCATCCCCCCACAAACATGCTTGTAGATGTGGCAGCTAACTAGTGGCATCAACACTGTTTAGATCCAGCACTCCCCAAATCTCAAAGCACCTACAGAAAACACGCAGAATCTGAGCAGTACTTGATGTTCTAAAGAACCTGATTTCTCTCTTAAGAAGCTTTTAAGAGGACTAATTCTGCATAAAATTGAGGTAGCAAGCAGTATGATTCCTCTAGGCATGTTTGAGTCAGAAAGACCCAGCATTTTAAAAATAAAAACTGCTGCCTCGCTTAATATAGTCACTCTTCTAATAAGCCACCAGGCAGCCATTGCACTCTCCCACGCCGAAGGACATATATCTTGCTGAGACACATGTGTCCAAAGTCAGGATATTGTCTGGGAAACCTGAGCCCGCAGCCTGCACAGCAGCAGACATCAGCGCATAATTCCTTCCAGAAGAACAGAAACCCAGGCACAAAGCAGCAGGCAGAGTCCCCAAAGGATGCGTTGTCATTTCTTTTTTCTGTGATTGTTTTCCATTACACACTGCGGGAGGGGCGTTTCCTAATGCTATCTTACTTTCTTTTCATGTCCCTTCCTTTACTGCACCCCGAGAGGCAGTCAAAGTCTCCAGGCTACACTCTGCAATAAAAACTCAGCAAATTTGGACGATACAGCATGAAGCTTCGCAGACTGCCAGAAGTTCTGCTGACGGCACTAAAATTCAGGAGCACCATCTAGCATCCCAGGCAGGTGCGTTTATCCAGCAAAGGGGGAGCTGGAAATGCTTCCTTTGGGGAAGCTTCTTCCTCTTGCTGGTGTGTTTTCCTCCTGGGCTGCCTTGATCCTGAACTTTACCCTTGTACTGTTTTGAACAAGGCTGAGTCCTTTCAGCAGGGGTCGAGGGCTCTTTATGAACTGTGATCTAAGATCAGAGTGTTTTTCTACTCAGGGTTTTTCTTGGGCTGTCCCTAGTGCGTGGTGACAGAACACAGTCACACGTTGGTTCCTGATATGTAAGTGCAAGGCACCCTCTAAATGTATTCATAGAAAAATAATATGTTTCCCCACCAAAATAAACTAACAGATGCAATCTCAGATGAAATGGCCCACTTTGCATGTCACTGAGGATAGTCTCTTACGTCTTGAACTCTGAGTCAAGGTCACTTCGGTGCATTTTGGAAAATGCCTCGGTTGTATCAAAATCAGTGCTTCTCAAAACGTCCAAGCATCAGATTCACCTGGAGGCCTTGTTAAACTAGCTTGGTGGAGCCCTCCCCCAGAGTTTCTGATTGAGTAGGTCTTGGGTAGGGCCCAACAGTTTACATTTATAACTGATTTACGGGAATAATGAGTTACTGTTCCCCACCAATCCCCTGGGAGCCCCCCGAATTCATGCCCTTCCCAGAACCTCTGAATAGGACTTTATTTGGAAATAGGGTCATTTCAAATGTAAGTAGTTAAGATGAGGTTATACTGGAATAGGATGGATCATTAGCCCAGTTTGACTGGTGTCCTTATAAGAAAAGAAGAGAGGCAGAGACACAGGGGAGAAGGCATGTGACAAGAGGGAAATTGGAGCGATGCGTCTACAAGCTAAGGACCGCCAGTGATTGGCTGCAACACCACAGGCGAAGAGCGGCGTGAACAGATCCATCCCTGGTGCCTTCAGAAAGAGCGTGGCCCTGCCTACACCTTGATTTTGAGCCTCCGGAACTGTGAGATAATGAATTTCTGTTGTTTTAAGTCACCAGTTTGCGATCATCTATTTTGGCAGACCTAGAAAACGAAGACACCCCAAACCACACTTTGAGAACCACCGATCCAAAGTAACTCATCTCCCTCTTCAGCAATTTCTCCTTACAATGTCCATGATAAATTTTTTTCTGGACTAAGTCCTACTTGCATTTGCCAGCACCTGCTTAATTCCCTAAGAAGAATTTTCACAAGCTCCCGGTTCCTTAATACTTCCCTGTTTCTCGTTCCTAATCTTTTTACCCCCAAATAACCCGTGGGGCTCTCTTTAGCTACATTGTGGTCAAATAGAATCTCTGATCCCCGACCCCCACCCCCACCACCACCCCTGCCGCCGCCCAAGCTGATAGAATTGTGACTTCATGTGGTTGAGTCTTTATATATTCTAGTAAGAGACGCAGGTAGCAGGAGACACCAGGGAGCTGCAGAGATGTGGGGTGAGGGGATTTCAGCTTCAGGAAGACAGGCATTAAGAGGGATTTATCTGCCTTCAAATATATGAAGTGCAACTGTGCATACAATGCAGACAGCCCACCTTCTACCCCTCCAAGAAGGGGCCGAAGGAAAGCAGGCTTAGGAAGGAGACCTTCCAGTGGACAGAAAGGACTTTCTGAGGTTGAAGGTTTTAAGTCGCTGGAATGTCAAGGAAGAGGTTTAAGTAAAGAGTAGACACCCCTTCATTAAATGTGATTTAGATGGGGCCCTTCCTGGAGCCAGGAGGATGAAGGAGATAGACTCCTGAGGTGCTCTCTGCTCTTCAAGTTCGACAACCTTGCAGAACAAGAAAAATGCCCCATTGGGAAAAAAAATAACTCAAAAGGAAGAAACATCTCTCTGTTGGTATATTTGTGATCCTAGGTAGGGAATCTGCCCGAATTTCTTCTCATTTTTAACTTGATGCCTGGAAGACACCCTTTTGGGCTAAGGAGTCAGATTAGTTAGAAGGTTTGTTGTTGTGTTTTTGGGGGGTTTTTTTGTGTTTTTTTTTTTGCGGTACGCGGGCCTCTCACCGTTGTGGCCTCTCCCGTTGCGGAGCACAGGCTCCGGACGCGCAGGTTCAGCGGCCATGGCTCATGGGCCCAGCCGCTCCGCCAGCATGTGGGATCTTCCCGGACTGGGGCACGAACCCGTGTCCCCTGCATCGGTAGGCAGACTCTCAACCACTGCGCCACCAGGGAATCCCCAGACGGATGCCTATTTTACAGACCAGTTGTGCTCTAAAGTTCAGTTAGGCAATCAACTGTTGGAATTTAAGTTCTTTAATCGAGAACATGATATAAAAATTTGTGGTTTTCTACGTTTATTTATTTGTTTGTTTGAGAGTATAGCATAGAGGGTATGTAGCTTTGTAGCCAGACTGCCTGGGTTCACATCCTCACTCCGACATTAACTGTGTAGTCTTAGGCAAATCATTTAGTCTCTCTGCCCAGTTTTCTTCATTTTTGAAATGGTGACAATAATACTTTATGGAATGCTGCTGAGGATGAAATTAATAAGAATAAAGCATCTAGAATAATGACTGTCATATCATGAACACTATATATGTGTTATTATTTGAGTTTGGACACCAGATGTCACATGCCACTCACACGCTCGACGCTCTGTGGGCATTCTTACGGCTCTGAGCATTTCTTGGCTTGTAGCTATGGCTCTGCTCCTTTCTTTTCCACTCAGAATGCAAGAAAAAGTGACATTAAAGTATTAAACTTGAATCAGGACTGATTGTTTTTAAAATGAAATGATTTCTAAATTTCAGTCTTTGTAACTAGTAATAATAAGAATGATTCTGGTAGCTGACATGTGTTGTGCATTTACTGTACGCCAGGAAGTCTTCTAAGTGTGGTGAGAGCATCACCCCTCTGAGGAAGGTACTATTATCTCCTTTTATAGAGAAGGACCCTGAGGCTTAGAAATTATTCACTCAGCTGGTCAGGAGCAAGGTCTGCCATAGGAAGGAGCTTAAGCAGCTGGACTCAAAACCCTCAATCTTAATATCTATCCTGTACTGCTTTCCCATTTTATTGCTGGCAACTTAGCTCTCAACTTTTGTGTCATGACATGACAGCCAAGAAACACCAACATAAACGACATAAAAAGGAACCCTGGGTTCCTGTTTATCTAGGTGGGCATCATGTAGAAGGAGGGAAACGACTTGGAAGATACATATTTCAGATAAGCACCTGCTACGAATCAGGCATATACAACGTTCCTCTCTCACCATTCTCTCATTGACTCCTCAGGAAACACTGCAGAGGGCCAGTATTACCTTCTTTTAGCAGCTAAGCACATTGAGGCTCAAAATTTGCCAGTGAGAAGCTGAACCTAGTGTCAAACCCCAAACCTTCAGGCTCCCAAGTCTGCACTCACTGTTCCCACCACACACCGTTGTCTGAGTGGTGAGCCCGGAAGAGTGGAGAAGGGACCGGTCTGGGGCTTGTGTCTTCCATGTGGAGGGAGAAGGCCCCGGGCAGGCAGCAGGGGGCCCCATCGGCCTGGACCAACTTGGTGGCTATTCTGATGGATCTGCCATCAAAGGGCTTTGCCGATTTCTAATTCTGCCAGGTACCACTGCTGCAACCCAGGGCACATCACTCAGATGCCTTCAGCAGCAGTTCCTCACTTTTTCAAATCAAACTGATCTTGTTTGAAAGACGAAGTGAGATAATTGATGCTAGCACTGGGTAGATGCTATAACACTTTTCTCATATAAGCAGATACTCAAAGTGTGGAGGGAGAGAGTAGGAGAGAGAGAGATTGAAAAGGTGAGGAGCTGCAGGCAGAGAGGGACAGTGTTGATGAGTAGCAAGCCCTGTCTGTGATTTATTATTATACCCCTTTGGATAAAAAGACAGTTTAATCCTGGAGCGTCAGAGGTCACTCCAGAATGCTATTTCGACTCTTTTTCAGTTTTCTTTTAGAAGACAGACATTAAGTGAGCAAATAGAAAAATTCCTGACAAACGGAAGCCTATTAAACACATAGTAGAGAAAACAGAGGCACAGCCCAGTGACTGGTACTGGGCGGGGGCTCCGGAAAAGGCTTCTTGACATCACGAGTTTCAAAGAGCAGAAGCTGACAGAATGGATTTGGAATCACATGTACCTGGTTCCATTCCCAGCCCCGTGGCTTAGCTATTAAATGGGATAATTGAATCCTATTTTCTCATTTTTAAGATGTAGATAGGAACAGCAACCTTGCAAGGTATTTGCAATAATTAAATTAGGCAATGATTCGATTAGCGCAGTGTGGGCCGCATGTGAAGTGCTCACTAGTGGTACCTGCTGTGTCATAACTATGAAAATAAGGATACAACCTGGAGGAAACCTGGTTGCTTCAGTTTAAGTACTTTATAGAGAAGTTCTGATTTGAGTCCCACCTTTGGATTCTGCCACGTGCAATAGGAGGAGAGTGGGACCAGGCAGAACAGCGTAGGTCCCAGATGCCATGTCTACGTGTCATGTCTGGTGCTGGAAACAGGGTGGTGTGGAAAGACAGTTATGAGTTTCAGGAGTAACTGTGTGCTGACCTTAGAGCCCATGTGTCATCTCTTGGTTCGATAGAGGTGACAATGACAGCTGTGTGGGAATGGGGTAGAGATGGAAAGAGGTCCTTTCCTATAACGTATGTCAACAGGCCTAAGAAAGTTGTTGACAGTGTCGCTCGGCCATTAAGGGCACAGACTCTGGAGGCAGGTTTGGTACCTATGGCCTCAGACATTTCACTTAACTTCTGTCTGCCTCAACCTTCTCATCTATAAAATGGGGAAGAAAGGTTATAATAATGCTGACCACACAGACTTCTGTAGTGATGAAATGAGACAGCACCCATCCAAAAGCCTTAGCACAATAAGCCCTCAGAAAACGTTAACTCTCATTATTATGACCCCTATAATTCAGAGGAAACTGAGATTCAGCAAAAGCAAAACAATCAGACAAATAAAAAATTAGAAGCCAAAGGTGGATTTGCAACTGGCTCTGTGATTCCACCTCAAGGGTATTCCTGCCCCTCCTGTTCATCTCAGAGTTAAGAATTCCCTTCATGTTCTGTTCCCTGTATGTCTGTCCACATTGTTATTAAAACACAGATTGTTGTAGAAGTGTGTCCGGAAAGGGGACCTGTAAGGTGCTCACATTGTCTACCATTTGGCAGCAGAAGGGACTCTTAATGACTTTGACTTTTGGGGGAATTTAGTTGGGGAGGGTCAGTTGTCCTTCAAGACCATGCTATCATTATGAAAAGGTCCCATCTGACCAGTTGAGAATCACAGGATGTTAAGTACTTCCACCAGAGCTGAAAATTGTTAGTTTCTGATTCCTGTAGCCTCTCAAATGTTCTAAATACGACCTAGAGCTGAAAGCTAAGTTCAAAAGGCGATTTCAAAAGAAACCATTAGGCGTATCCTGAAAGAAATCAGTTGATTTCATCTGCTCGGAAAAAGCATTTCGACACAAAGTGGCCTAAAACCGATGGGTTGGCCTTTTGCAAGAGGCCAGTTTTTGCAGGGATCAGAAGGAAAAGCAGAGAGGCGGGTGGGCTGATGGCTAGAGATAAGTCTGAGGGAGGCTGTGCAGGCAGTCTGAGCACGTAGCCTTGTCCTCAAGTTAGAGGCATATCACCCGGGGAGAAAAACAGAAATGGGCATCCCGGGCTTTCAACCGAGAGCAACTGTAAAGGAGAAACACACGTCTCCTGTGTGTCTGTCCCTGATTCCTCACACAGAACACTTCACTTCTGACACTTCTGGTCACCAAACGTATGGGGTTTCTCCCCACACCAGGCAATTCCCCGAGACGCCAGCTGCATGTCATATAACTCAGTTCAATTCTGACCCTGTCTACCTGGAGAGCCCTCACCCACATACCACTGAGATTCAGAGTTAGTAGATCTGTGTGCAGGAAAAAGTCTGGAGTTTTGCACTTTTTTTCTTTGATTCTGATCATCATCCAGCTTAGGGGGCCTCTGGTCTGCAGTGGAATCTGTTTCTCTAAGGAACTAAATGGAGATCAGTCCTGTAACCGTGAAGAGCTGATACCTTCATTTAGAACATCTGACCCCCTCAAACTTCCCTGGAATAAAGGAGACTAAATTAAGAGGAGCCAGTGTCGGGCACACACTATCCGGCAAGGTGACAACATCTGGAGACTGGAGAAAACCACTTATCCTTCTCCAGGGAGATGCCAGACAATCGTACCCCATTGGTTTTCCGACGAACAGATGAAGCCTTGGGGCAAAGGCCTTACATCCTGTAGCATCAGAGTCATGAGCAGGATGGATTCACTCAGCACTGCAGAGTGAGGGAGGACTTGGGGTGAACAGCGCTGGATCGTGGGCTCCGCTTTAGAGCAGGTGGAAAAGTCCTTCCCCCAACAGGCTGCTCCCATGTACCCAGCGCAGCAGCTCACTGAGCTAGAAGCTCTAATCTGCACCCCAATGCTTCCCACCCTCCCCTTCTCCGTCTCTCTGGAACAGACTGGGTTAAATTCTGAGCACATGCTCCTTTCCTTCTTCCTCTGCTTATGAAAGAGGCTTTATTCCCAGTGACTTGAGATCCTAAGCCCACATCAAAAGCAACAGCTCAGGGAGGTCCTGACCAAAGCCTGTGGCTCAAATGTTAATACGGTATCTTCCAGAGAGCTGGGAGGAGCTCTGTGCAAATGGGCTGGGAAGGAGTTCAACTGCCTGTTGTTCTGGATGAAGGATTCTGTTGGCTCAGGAGGGGAAACCCTCAGCTTCAAAACCACAGATATTGATTTTCCCACACACTCAGTAACCATTTTCAAGTAAATGCACACTTACTTCATTCTCCCTCTAGGTGAGTGAAGACATTCCCGCTTGTTAAGTGCCCACCAGGTGCCAGGTACTGGGTAAAACTCAACACATTCATTCTTTTTTATTATTTATATTATATTTATATTATTTTTTATATATTTATATATATTATATTTATATTATTTATTATAATATTTATTTATTATTATTATTATTTTTTTAGTTTTTTTTTTGTGGTACGCGGGCCTCTCACTGTTGTGGCCTCTCACATTGTGGAGCACAGGCTCCGGACGCGCAGGCTCAGCGGCCATGGCTCACGGGCTCAGCTGCTCCGCATCATGTGGGATCCTCCTGGACCGGGCCACGAACCCGTGTCCCCTGCATCGGCAGGCAGACTCTCAACCACTGCGCCACCAGGGAAGCCCCATTCCTTCATTTTACCTTCCAGTGACTCTCTGAAGAAGCCATCAGTCCATCGTCATTGTCCCCATTTCATGGATCAGCACATTGAGGTTCAGGGAGGCGAAATGATTTGACCTTCCTTAGGCAGTAAATAGCAGAAGAAAGACTCCAACCCTGGTCTGTCTGCCTTCAGTGCTCTTGCTTCCTTGGTCCTCCATGTCTTGAAGCACAAGTAATGGGTCAGGTTAAGAAAAATATTGTAAGAGCTGTGAAAATTGCTAGCATGCTCAATGATGAGAACCTTTTAGGAATATCCAAGTCCACTTCATTATGTTGTTATCTGAGCATAGCTGGTGGTAAAACCATACATGTCCATTACTTCCCAAAAGGCTTAGAGGTAACTGCCTGCACATAAGCATCTACTGGTGTTTAGAAGACATTGAGAGAAAAACACAAATGTATCAAACCAATTAGCATGAGCCTGTTTCTGCCATGAGGAGTCCTAGTTGACAGAAGGATTTCCTTTAAATGGGAGTGGCGGTGAGCAGCCCCATTCTTCCCCCACCAGTTGTTAACTTGGTGCCCATTTGGTGCTCAGTGATTCCAAAGGCTGGTGCCTGATGCCTGGGACCTACACTCAGAGCTTGTGATGTGATGGATGGGAGGCGTGGCCTGGGTGTCGGGCGTTTCCAAAGCTCGCCGGATGGCTCTGATGGGCAGCTAACCTGGAGAACTACTGATTTATACTGGTGGGGAAAGGAGACGAGTGGGGGGAGGAGAGGACCAGAATCTAAAGGGTTAGGAAGCACGAAGCAGTGACAAACTCTTCCCAGTTTACTATGGACAGTCCCAATTTTAAAACCAAGTCCGATGTCCCGGGAAACCCCTCCACCCCAGGCAAACTGGGACTGTTGGTTGCCCTACATACCACAAGTGTTAAGCAAAGACAAAGGTTCTCAAATGACAATCTCTGTCCGTGGGAAATGGATCTGTTTGCCAAACTTCTCTTTATACAACCCTTTAAAACCATATGGCTTGTACATGAAACACACAATGCCATTCCATTTGAGGTCGATCACAACAAATGGATATCCTTGGTTTCACAACCTGCATTCCCTTTGCTTTGCACTGTGGTGCAAGGCATGACTATTGTCCATAAAGCTTCAAGCACCCATCTGGCCCTGTGGATTCATTCCGCAGCCCTGTTGTTTGAGAAAAGACATGCTGAGAGATCCTTTTTTTTTTTTTTCTGTTGCCTTTCACTAAAAAATTCCCAGTGCCTGAAGATCATCAGGGCTCTCTGAAGCACCCTATGATTCTGATTCCCGTCAAGTTATGAGCGATGTGAGATAAATCTGAATTTACCCAAATTAATGTATAACTTTTAGAAGCACTCCACCCCTGCGAGCATCCTGACTGGTTTCATGGAATCTCATGTGCTGCTGACTTCCCACGGGCTCTGGGATCTGGCCATGGAGAGAGGGAGGCCGTCATTCCTGCTCACTGAGCATGTTTGGCAACTTTCATAGTAAACACCAGGGAGACTGGTCTCTGCTCTGACATGTCTCAGGTGCTGAATCAATCAGACTATGGGTTTCTGGTGGGCCCTGCCTGCCCAGACTGGGGCTGGTCTCCTGAAAGCCCAGGTATTGGCAAGTGACCAGTAGTCACAGACCAGAATGTCCACCTTCATTGTCAACATGATGCCACATTCGGAAACACATGACACAGGAGTTCCAGGGTGTTTCTCCGTGATATATCCCATGTATTGAGGGCTTCCTCTGTGCTGGCCGCCATGCTAGGGGCAGCACAGACATGGCCATTCTTCATGTGAGAGGGAGATATCATTACCTCTGGTTTATAGATGAGAGAGCAGGCTTGGTGAGAAGGAGTAGGTTACCCAGCTGGTGACAGAGAGGAGAGATGGCAGGGCTTGATCTGCCTGTCACCAGGCCTGCTGCTGTGGACTCTAAGTGCGCACATTCCAAAAGGGGCAGAGAGAACGTGCTGAAAACGCAGCACATAAAACAGACATTTAGATTAGAAAATATTCTTAAATGTAGCGTAATGGTTACATGTTTGGACATGGATCTACACTGCCTACTTCCCAATATTGGCTCTGCTTATCTGTAAAATGGGTTTAAATGAGTTAATCTGGTTAGAATGGAATTCAGATCAGTAGGCATCCTCTCAGTGATAGTTGCTGTGTGGCTGTTATTATTATCTTTATTGTCATTATTGCTATATTATTTATTATTGCTTCCTTAAGTCTTTGATCCCATATCTTGAGCTCTTTGGGTCATGATAATACCAGGATTAACAAGCTCCTGGGAAAATAATCCATCCAGAGCAGGGCACAATATTTTCTGTCAAATCATGGCATACTTATTTTCTTAAAAGTTTTTTTAAAAAGAAAAGGTCCCCAGGGACTTCCCTGGTGACACAGTGGTTAAGAATCCGCCTGCCAATGCAGGGGACATGGGTTCGAGCCGTGGTCCCGGAAGATCCCACATGCCGCCGAGCTACTAAGCCCGTGTGCCACAACTACTGAGCCTGTGCCCTAGAGCCCACGAGCCACAACTACTGAGCCCACATGCCACAACTACTGAGCCCGCGCGCCTAGAGCCTGTGCTCCGCAACAAAGAGAAGCCACCGCAATGAGAACCCTGTGCACTGCAACGAAGTGTAGCCCCCGCTCACTGCAACTAGAGAAAGCCCGTGTGCAGCAATGAAGACCCAACGCAGCCAATAAATAAATAAATTAATTAATTTTTAAAAAGAGAGTGAGATTAAAACTTAAAAAACAAAAAAGATCCTCAAACCTCAGACTTTGCTAGTCTTCATTCAAGAAATGTTGCAGCCATTCAAGAAATGTTGTCTGTTCAATACTCACAGCTGATGCTGAATAATTTGCAGCTGGAGAACATTTTGCAAAGGGACTGTGAATTGGCCCCCACCCCATTCCTGGGGCCAGATTCATTTTATTTTATTTTTTTATTAATTTTTTTTAAAAATAATTTTTGAATTTTATTAATTTTTTTATGCAGCAGGTTCTTATCAATTTTATACACATCAGTGTATACATGTCAGTGCCAATCTCCCAATTCATCACACCACCATCCCCACCCCGCAGAGGTTTTCCCCCTTTGGTGTCCATACGTTTGTTCTCTACATCTGTGTCTCAATTTCTGCCCTGCAAACCAGTTCATCTGTACCATTTTTCTAGGTTCCACATATATGAATTAACATAGGATATTTGTTTTTCTCTTTCTGACTTACTTCACTCTGTATGACAGTCTCTAGATCCATCCACGTCTCAACAAACCACCCAATTTCGTTCCTTTTTATGGCTGAGTAATATTCCATTGTATATATGTACCACATCTTCTTTATCCATTCGTCTTTCAATGGGCATTTAGGGTGATTCCATGACCTGGCTATTGTAAATAGTGCTTCAATGAACATTGGGGTGCATGTGTCTTTTTGAATTGTGGTTTTCTCTGGGTATATGCCCAGTAGTGGGATTGCTGGGTCATATGGTAATTCTATTTTTAGATTTTTTAGGAACCTCCATACTGTTCTCCATAGTGGCTGTATCAGTTTACATTCCCACCAACAGTGCAAGAGGGTTGGTTCCCTTTTCTCCACACTCTCTCCAGCATTTGTTGTTTGTAGATTTTCTGATGATGCCCATTCTAACTGGTGTGAGGTGATACCTCATTGCAGTTTTGATTTGCATTTCTCTAATGATTAGTGATGTTGAACATCCTTTCATGTGCTTGTTGGCAATCTGTATGTCTTCTTTGGAGAAATGTCTGTTTAGGTCTTCTGCCCATTTTTGGACTGGGTTGGTTTTTTTTTTTTTAATATTGAGCTGCATGAGCTGTTTACATATTTTGGAGATTAATCCTTTTTCCGTTGATTTGTTTGCAAATAGTTTCTCCCATTCTGAGGATTGTCTTTTCGTCTTGTTTATGGTTTCCTTTGCTGTGCAAAAGCTTTTAAGTTTCATTAGGTCCCATTTGTTTATTTTTGTTTTTATTTCCATTACTCTAGTAGGTGGATCAGAAAAGATCTTGCTGTGATTTATGTCAGAGTGTTCTTCCTATGTTTTCCTCTAAGAGTTTTATAGTGCCCGGTCTTACATTTAGGTCTCTAATCTATTTTGAGTTTATTTTTGTGTATGGTGTTAGGGAGTATCCTAATTTCATAATTTTACATGTAGCTGTCCAGTTTTCCCAGCACCACTTATTGAAGAGATTGTCTTTTCTCCATTGTATATCCTTGTCTCCTTTGTCATAGATTAGTGGACCATAGGTGCCCAGGTTCATTTTATAGTCATCAGAGCCACCAGGGATTATGAGGAAACACGCTGATCATAGGCTTAACTAGGCAACTGGAAGTCCTCCAGTTCAATTTTCTGTGTTTCAGGAACCCCTCCTCTAGTGTCTTTCTTGACATTTGAATACCTCCAGGGTTGGGGTGCTCACCACCTCAGGATGAAGTCTGTATCACTCTTCATGAGCTCTAAGTGTTACACATTCCTTTCTGGGTTAGTCTGCCATCTGTCTCCCTCCAATTACATTGACTGCAGTCCCGCCATCTTGGCAACATGGAGCACCCCACATCCTCTTCCACAAGAGGGAGACATCCCCTAAACCTATAGTCTAGGTAGTTGGCAATTCTGTCCTTTTTCAAAGTTTGTTTTCTGGGGGAACATGCTCTAGTCTTGGAAGTCAGGTCCTAGCATTATGCTGGGAACAATGCACTTACTGTGTGGACTGTTTTTTGGACACAACCAACCAGCATCGCCTAACAGTTTTGTGCAAGCATGTTCTAATGGGCTTAAGTATGAGATTTGGTAATTTCAGCCCAAGGCTAGACTGGCCACGTTTCAGGCTTCCAATGGAATCACTAGCTCATAAACACCTTTATCACCTGGCTTGTTCAAGTTGTTCCCTGTACATGAAATCTTTGACCCATTCAGATACCAGTGGGGCCTGATCATTTTTGACTCTTTCCATTTTCCAGGAGGAATTGTTATTTTCAGTCTAATGTCTTTGTCTGAAATCTAGAGATAGAGAAGTTTCTCGATGCAGGAATCTGTAAGGCCACTGCTTTCTAGGACTGAAATTAATTATGAAAGGAGACTTGCTCTGATTTTTGCAAAAAGGGTTGTCCCACATTCATACTAATAATGTTTCCTTGTTATAGTCACTTCCCTTCTGTAAGAGAGTTCAAAGTGCTTTATAGGCATGGCCTAATCATTTTTATTATTTTTTTTAAGTGCAAGTTTTGTGCTATATCATTATTCCCACTTTGTAGGGAGGGAAATAGAGGAACAGGGAAGCCCAGGGCAGGGGAGAGGAGGAGGAGTTGGACCTCTGGACCCATGACCTCATTCCGCCTGTTCCTCACCTGGGCAATGTCCTCCCACCGACCTCCTTTCACCCATTTCTCAAAGGCCATTTCATGTGCTCTCAACTGATGCCGATTTTTCTCTTCCCAATGGCTTGTTGCAATGCCATACGACTCTTGATTTAACTCAGGTCTTTTTGTTTTCGAGGTAGGCGTTTTGATTCCTAACAATTTGTTCCAATTGTTTACATCTGATTCTTCAAATATGGAGTAGGAGTTCCTTAAGCCAAGGGGCTGTGTAATCTATTTCTGATGTAGCCCAGATAGCGCTTACCTAAGGGCTGGGTGCAGAGTGTGTACTTAACAAGACCTTAGCTCTCTCCCTAGGACTTCTATGATGGGATATGCCACAGCAGGAAGGAGTGATTGTTCATGCCTGGAATGGGGCCTAGAAGGGGAGAAACTTCGATCAGTCAACACGGTAACTGAGTAGCATCCACGTGCAGTGCATTGTGTTACGTTGTGAAAACAATGCAAAGAGAGGAAGGATTCTGCCCCTGCCGTCAGGAACTTGAGAGGGTAAGGACCACCTTCCAGTGGCTGATGGCAGGATTTGCAGCCTACATATGTGGCTTTGAATCTCTGCTTGACCACTGATGAGTGGCCTTGAGTAGATCTTTAAACTCTCGGAGCCTCTGGAATTTCTTTTGTAAGCTGAGAATAATAATAGCATAGTGATGACAAATGAGGTAACGTCTACAAAGCATGTGGCCCAATGGTTCCTACAGAGTTAAGAATCAATAAATAGCATCGATTTTAACATAATTATTAAATGGCTGGTAATTCTAAGAAAAATAAAAAAAAAGCGGCACAGCAAGGACACGTGTGGGAGTTCAGCAGAGTTGCCAGTAAACCGTGTGATGAAAGAGGGACCTGCAATAAACCTTGAAAGATAGGGAGAATTTGGGTTTTGAAAGGTGTGAAGGATGTGGAGGCCTAGGGAAATGTGTGAGTGTGAGAAGGAGAGTGGGCTGGGCTGACGAAGTAAAGGTCCACATGGAGAAAGCCTAGCACGTAACGATAAGATGAGTGCAATGCTCTTGCCCATAGTGGTAAGTTCTTTCCTTTGAATAATTTCCTTTAATAATGATCAGGAAAGAATTATCATAGGCATTTTAAAGATTAGGAAGCGGAGATTCTGAGACAAGCTGAAGACTTAGCTGGAAGTAATTGCAGATGACTTGGCTGGTGTTGGTGTTCATGCATCCTCTGGCACGCTGTTGGTGGAGGGTGAATTACACAGCCTTTCGGAGAGCACTTTGACAGCGTCTGCTAAAAGTAGGGTAGCTTTTGTAGGGTCCGCTACCCTCAAGGTACTGATTCAGGAGAAACACTTGCGTATGTACCCAAGAGGCAGGAAGAGGGATGTTCACTGAACAGCCCAAAAACTTGGATATGATTCACATGTCTACCAATGATGGAGTATGTCAGTAAATCGTAGCACGTCCTCATTGTGGTATATTTTTCAGCAATTAAACATCATGAGGTAAACCTACATGACTGACGTGCAGTAATCTCTAAAAGAAGAGTAAGTTTTTTAGTGAATGAGAAAAGCTGCAAATCATAAAACCATTATAATACCATTCACTTTTCAAATCCTATGTGTGTGTAGGTATATTGGTACATGCATTAAATGCATGGACAAAGGTCTAAACGAAGACAAATCAAACTTTTAACAGTGATTGTCTCTGGGGAGTGGAGGGATCTCTATTGGGGAGCGTGTGTGTTTAAAGGAGGATTTACATTTGAATCCATGTATTATTGTCTTTTTTATAAAGAAAACATATCTAGCTACTACCCAAATTCAGGAACTAAAATTTTAAAATATATATGCTACATCAATATTGTAGAACACTATAGGGTCATCAAAATATGCTCTAAAATACATTTATCGATTTGGAAAAAAATTTCCAATTAAGTGGGGGGAAAAGTTTCAAAGCAGTATGTACTCTATATATAGCTTTATAAAAGTTAGCATACACATAGGACAAACACATATACATGAATAAATACCAGGAAAGAAATACACACCAAATATTGGTTATCTCTGGATAATGGGTTATGGGTATTTTTTTAAATTTCCTATTTACACTTGTAGCACTTAGCTTTTGCCACAATAATGGTGTGTAACAAACCACCTCCAAATTCAGTGCCCGAGGATAATGATGGCTTTTTCTTCACTCACAGCCATGTGTCTTTGGTCAGGTGGAGCTCAGCTTGGCTGGCTGTGGCTTCAAGCTGGGTCCAGCCTACTCTACGTGTCTCATCTTCCTTGGACTGCGGACCAACCAGGGCAATGTCAGAAGGGCAAGGGAGCCAGTGGAAACACTTGCTCTCTCTTCAGCCTTTGATGTGGAGTTGGTACACTGTCTGTTCTGCCCACAGGGCCAAGCCAAAGCCAATAGGGGAGGGAAATAGACTTCATTTCTAGTGGAAGGATCTGCAAATTCTTTGCAAAGGGCATGGATACAGGTGGTGGTGAAAAGTGGTAACTATAATGCTGATATATCAAAACTGAAATGGGTTTTCTCATTTCCCCCACTGTGAATGTCTATTACTTATGAAATAAACATCTTACTATTTAGTGGGCAACACTGCAAAAAGATGTGTGACAAAACATGGAGTTGGGAGCCATGGTGCTTTGTTTAGTCCTTGTCTGACTCAGCTCCAATCTACTGGCTTTGTGGGTCATCTCTAATTTCATCCTGCCACTCAAGGTTTCCACCAACATCTTTAGGACATACCTGTGAATAACTTGTCTTCTGTTTGGACAACCTTGCAGGGCTCATCTTTCCTTATCAAACTCTGTGTCCAGAGAGTTCATGCACCTTGGGAGAATAACTTGGAATGCTACGTGATTTTCTGAGTAATATAGAACTATGAGCAAGAATGGCAGGCAGTCACTGTATTCTAAGGTGAGCACACAACGAAGTTACCTAAAGCCCTTTTTGTACTGTTTGGCAAATCTCAAATGAATCAATGAATTGCAAATCAAGTCTTCTGGCTTCACCGTGGCCGGCAACAATGGTAGCCAATCATTGCACACAGCAATGACAATTTATTATCTCAGGTTTTCTTCCTCCATATCTTACTGCACCAAAAGCATCAATTACAGGAATGAGAGCTGATCATAAACCCCAAAATTCACCTACACTGCACTCCTTGCCATCACACCTGCCCACAAAAGAGAACACCACTTTCAGATAATGTGCTTGCGAGAGAAATCACTCCCTGAATTCCCCTCTGCCTCCCCCAAGCTAAACTTCTAGTTCAGTTCCCCTGAGAGAAGCCACTAGACCCTTCCAGGTGTGCAGTAAATCTTCCACCAGCCTATTTTAAACTCCTGAAAGGAAAGGCATTTAACCCCATCCGTGGGGTATTGGTGTGTGTGTGCGTGCATGCGTGTGTGCATGCGTGTGTGTGTGTGTATGTGTACCCGTGAGACAGAAACTTTTTTATGATACAAATATTTATGGACTTTTTAACCTTGCCCTGTAATCTGAGACATGTCTTGGCCAAACTATCGTCTAACTGCTTTAATCTTTCTTTGTAAATCACTCGATGTCTCTTTCTTTTCCATTCAAATCTATCATCTTTTCCTTTTTTCTCAAGTGCCCAAAGTGGAGTGTAGAATTGTCTAGATCTACTCCCAGATTATGTCAGGGTTCCACATAGTTTAGTCTCTATCAAAAATGGGCCTGAAAGCTTTAACAGCAGGGGCCTTTCTCCTGAGACTTTAGACTGAAGTGCTCATTTAACGCAAAAGAGACATTTCCATCCCTAGTGGTCAAGCAAAAACCATAAAATGCCTTCAGGCTTTTGCACACAGAGGCTTCGCTCGTTTTAACGCCTGGGAAACCTGTCTGAGGTGGCTGGAGCATGAGGGACTTTGTCCCTGTGGTTGATGGGGGAGAGAGCCCGTGACAAAGGCTCCACATTTTTCCGTTTCTCTGTCCCCATATTTGTCCACAGGTGATTTACTCACATAATTCACAAAGGTTCACATCTTATTAACTGCATGTCTATACCTCACCTTAAAATATGTAGGAGAGGGAACCACTTTTGGAAAATGTGCTTGGGACAGAAATCACATACCCCGCTGCCCCTACCTGCCCTCCACCTCCCTAAGCTAAGCTTCGGTTCACATGTTGTAGTTCAGTTCCCCTGACAGGATCCACTGAGCCCTTTCAGATGCGCAAGCTGTGCCCATCCCCAGCTGCCACCCCATCTCTCTTTGCCGGTGTTTCAGCCGAGCCCTGGGTGTGTTTCTCTGAGGCAGGAACAAGATTCTCAGAGAAACTCAATTGCTCGGTTTATGGTCATGCTCAGTTCTGAATTAGTATCCTTTTCAGAATTGTTCAAGGTGGTCAAATAGCAGAGGCAGGAACAGGCTGCAAGAACCTCCAAGGTAGCTTGAGGAGGACCCATCAGGGGACCTTCCCGCATGGGAAGTGATTATGTCTAAAAGAATGAATAAACCTTACCTGATCTGGTGCTTCTTAACAACACAAAGAGAGCTAAATGCTTTCTGGAATCTTAAAAATGAATTGAGGGGCTTCCCTGGTGGCGCAGTGGTTGAGAGTCCACCTGCTTATGCAGAGGACGCGGGTTCGTGCCCCAGTCCGGGAAGATCCCACATGCCGCGGAGCGGCTGGGCCCGTGAGCCATGGCTACTGAGTCTGCACGTCCGGAGCCTGTGCTCCGCAACGGGAGAGGCCACAACAGGGAGAGGCCCGTGTACTGCAAAAAAAAAGAATTGAGAAAGTCTAGGAGAGGCCAATATTTCAGAAAGTACATTTGGAGCTCTGCAACAAGTCACCTAGAGCAAGTCCTCTGGTTCTCTGCTATTGGAAGACATCATTTTGGGAGTTTCGACTTTTTTCCCACAATAGTTAATGCCAATAAAGAGAGCTCAGAAAGTTATTTAATTACTCCTATGACAGTTAAAGCTAAGGAAAAAGTTCCATAAAGCAGAAAATGCAAAAACGTGCTCTATTTGAAGAGGAAGCATTGGTAAAAAACAATGAAGTGGTAATTGACTAAAAGGGTCCACCTTCCTGGGCTGGGATTGTGGAGTAAACACACCACAACCACCACCCTACCCTGGCTGGGCACAGGGTACATCAGGTGCTTTGGAGATGGCATAACTACAATGCTGGTAAAATTTAGATTTCATACGGGCAAGAAATGGGCCAGTTCACAGTCTTTCTGAAGGATTAGGACTTAGGAATGAAGATGGGAGGGGGGGGAATCTGCTAGTCCCTCCCAATGTTTCAGACCAGGAGGTTTCCTGGGCAAGCGATAGATATTTATTTCTGAGTCTCATCTTTGGCCCAGGAGTCATTTTCATCACCTGTTTGAGGCCAGTTTCAGGCAAGGAAAGACTCGTGGGATTTAGAGCCGAGCATTTCTGAAAGTGTGCTCTGAGGAATACACGTTCTATGGAATTGTCATTGAATGTAATAGAGATCCTGTGCTCATACAGACTTGGAAAATATGATTTAAACAACCTTAAATCTTTCTTTGCCAGAATGTCATTGAATGTAATAGAGATCCTGTGCTCATACAGACTTGGAAAATATGATTTAAACAACCTTAAAAGCTTTCCTTGGGCTTCCCTGGTGGCGCAGTGGTTGAGCATCCGCCTGCCGATGCAGGTGACACGGGTTCGTGCTCCGGTCCGGGAAGATCCCACATGCCGCGGAGCGGCTGGGCCCGTGAGCCATGGCCGCTGAGCCTGCGCATCCGGAGCCTGTGCTCCGCAACGGGAGAGGCCACAACAGTGAGAGGCCCGCGTACCGCAAAAAAAAAAAAAAGCTTTCCTTGCTGCATGGTTTCTCAGAGCCTTTTAAATTCTGAGGTGCCCTGTGAACCTCCAGGCAAAAGTGGGGCTGGGGTATGGGGCTTGGCTGGAGAGAGTATAGTGTATACACTGCTTCAAGAACTTACCTCATCATAAAACCCCCTTCTGCTTTCCTCTCCTAGAAAATCTTTTAGACCTGGTGCTCCGTGAAATATTTTGTGACCCACACTGTTCACGTGGGAAAAGCCCAAGATTGGGAATGAGTTTCTCGGGGTTCCAGTTGTGGCTGCTTATCTTTGGGCATTTATTTCACCTCTCTGAGCCTCAGTTTACTCATCTGTAGTAAGAGTGAATTAAGTCCTAATGGTTCTAGAACCCTGTGCTTCCTCTTTCTGACCCAGAATGTATTCTGAGGACTCCATTAAGGTAGAGTCAGCTCACCACCAGTTGAAGACCTCACAGGATGAACAAATAGTGGTAGCCCACTACCACTTCTGTGGCTTCCCTAGGTATTTATAGAACCAAGTAGGTTTGCATTAAACCAACACACCACTAGCTGAGCCTTCCTGCAAAGAACGGTTTATACTGCTGAATGCCCTCTTAACAGATTACTTACAAAGGACATGAATCACACTTCAAGTCCATTGCAAAACTCATCACATTTTCCACCAGGGCCAAGGAGAATCTTCAGTGTGGAGGGAGATATGGTCATTTACCCTGGGGCTGTTTGTCAGAATGATAAAGAAACTATTCTAGGGCAGATAGGACCTCATAAAATAGCTGTCTGTCGGAGGCTTTCTGGTGACTTTGATGTTCTGCAGGGGAAAACCGTCACAAGCGAGGGTGGGCCAGCCTAAGTCCAAGTTGAACTGGAAGACAGTTCTTCTCATTCATTCAACAACTCTTTATTTAGCACTAACTAGGTACCAGGCTCGCTCATGTGCAAGATCGTCATCATAAACAGAGGCTTCCTTTCATAACACTCTTGCCAAAACTGGGTATTACCCTTTAAAACTCTTTACTAATTTTGGAAGTGAAAAATATTTCACTGTGGTTTTTATTTTGAATTTCTGATTCTTGACATTTTATAATTTTTTTAAATTAATTGTGTTTTCTTGTCTTATGAATTTTCCGCTTACACGTTAGGATCTTAGTCCAAGTGGAAGGAATAAATGCCGGGAGAATACCTAATAATCCATGAGCATAGGGACGATGTCAAAACTGTGGGGTAGATGATAGGGGATGCAATGTGTGTGAGCGACACTAAGGACCCCCAGAGGCCAGGCACAGCCCTGGATCTTCTCTCTGCCCAGCCGTTGTGCTAGCTGTGACCACCTCGTACCAGTTGCCCCTCTGCCTCTATGAGCCCCTCATGACCTCTCGGCGTGGTTGGTCTTCTGGACTGGGTTGGAGTCCGGGACGCTTGCAGGGCAAACTATATTCTGTTTCTGCAGAGGTAGGATACACCTATACCCAACAACTTTATTTAGGTACTGGAAATTTTCCCCCCCTTATTTGTCTTCTCTTCCTCATGTCCTAACGTGGATTTAGAATCCTTATGGGAAAGGAGCAATGTAAACAGCCCATCTGTTTGACAGAGCAGAGTGCATGCTTGAATGACTTCCCCAAGGAAACCAGATCCTCAGCAAACTTGGAAGCCAGTCTCTTTGCCTCATTTTATTCTTCCCATGTCCTTTATGTCCCACACGAGGCATACTCCCGCGTGGTGTCACAAGGTTTACACAGCCGCAGCTCATGTGGAAAGCCTCAGGGGCCCAGGGGATCTGGATGGACCGTCAACTTCCTAATGGTGACGTTCTCCTCAGCTACTTGGACCCCATCCCACCAACCTATTTTTTTCTCCTGCTTAAAAAAAAGAGTTGAGGCTACAGTGAGCCCTTTGCTTGGCCTGAAGACAAAGGAGCCTCCCAGTTTCTTTCTCCCCCTACTCCCAGCATGAACCAGTGAGTTCATCATTTGGCTGGCCTCCTCTTAGTGATGGGACAGTCACAGACTTAGGGTGATTTCTGTGCAGATGTAAGACATCCAACACATCCTTTTGATGAATGAGGACCGAGGACATTCTAAGTCTGGAAAAGTTAGGAGAGTCCAGCTTGTGAGGCATGGTGCAAAGTGCAGTTTGCTTGGGGCTGAACAGACAGTCCCCCAGATGTTGTTTCGTTCACTGTTTGGGTTGACCATAGCATTATTCACGCTGCTCCTTTCTCTTCTCATCACTTATGACTGAGGATAAGAAATGGTAGAAGTTTGAAAAACAAAACTGAGGTTTGGGCCAATGTCCCAAACTTTCTTTTCTTTACATCTCTCTATTTATTTTTTTGTGTGTGTGTGGTACGCAGGCCCCTCACTGCTGTGGCCTCTCCCGTTGCGGAGCACAGGCTCCGGACGCGCAGGCTCAGCGGCCATGGCTCACGGGCCCAGCCGCTCCGCAGCACATGGGATCCTAGCGGACTGGGGCACGAACCCGTGTCCCCTGCATCGGTAGGCAGACTCTCAACCACTGTGCCACCAGGGAAGCCCCTACATCTCTCTTTATTTAAGGAAGTGTTAGTCAACTCGTGGACCCTGACTTGGCTGCCTTTGGAAGAGTGCCATGCTTACTGTTCACACAGCAGAGGAGCATGGATGGAAAGATGAATGTGCGAAGAGAGAAGCAACAGGTCCAGAGAGCTGCCCCTCAAGGTCGACTCTGCCAATCTCAGGCTCTTGACCATGGTGCTTTACTACATACCAGTTGTGTGGCCTCGGACAAGTACCGCATTATTCTGATGTTAGTATGGGAGTAATTATTGTCCTTATCCCATAGAGTTGCTGAAGGATTGAATGAGTTAATACATGTAAAAAATGCAGAACACCATCTGCTTATGTAATAAGGGCTCAATAATGTTAGCCATTAAATAATCAGAGTGGCTCCAATAAACTGCAAATGGAAGCCTCTGGTGTCCCCAAAGGAGAGGAGGATATTCACTGAGAAAGTGATTCATGGTCCCATGAACTACTGCTTTTGGAATTACTGAGCAGCTGCAGCAGACAGCATGTTGCTTCACCCTCCTTTATGCCTTAATCTCCTAGTAGATAAAACAAGTTTAAAGTACTGTACCTCTGCCCATCTCCTTGGTTTTCCACAAAAATAAAATAATTTTTGCAAAGCACTTTGGCTAGAAAAATGCAAGTGGTCATCATTGTGGTTTTCTTTTCAGCCGTGAAGGAGCTCAGATTTTTTTCCCTGTCACCAGCACAAGTGAAATGGACTATTTTTTCTTTCTTTTACTGTCCTTTTTTAAAAAGTAGCCTTACAACGTTTGGAAGTGAGAGAGTTGCCTTTAGGGTTTATTGTGTTAAGCGAGATCACGCAGTCCTTCACTCATCACTGCAGCCTGTGTCCCAGAAGGTCCCAACACAGAGACGGTAAGCAGGCAGTAAGAATACAACGCAAAGGAACATGTGAAATCTTTGTCCAAATGATAGCAGAAAACACAGTAGGTAAAAAAAAATGGCCTACCTGGGAAAAAAGAAACTAAATAGACACAAAATACTGGAGTGGCTGCCTGGGGAAGTCAGATTGCCTCTAAGGAACAGGGAAAAGAAAATTGCAATTCACTGTGAACTTATGCAGTAGCCATGGTCTTCATCTTCTAATCATATCTGCTAAAATTTATTGGCTATTATCTGTGCTCTACACACTCTCCTCAGGGGTCTACAGTGTCTTATCTCTTTTAATCCTCGTTAATAACCCAATGGGGTAGGTAAATTATTCCTTCCATTTTACAGTTGAGCAAACAGAAGCCCCAAGAACTTTCTGCCAATGATAGCTAATAAGTGGCAGAGCCAGGATTTAATCCAGATCTATGTGATTCTAAAGCTCACACTTAGAACCATGGTGCTATCCACCGCACACATCAGTGAGTGGTACATCCCACTAGCCTCTAGGGCACCCATATTGGGAAGGTAATAAAAATGTGTCCCTCCAAAGGAGGTCATCAGCTATAAGAGAAATCGGGACACATCAGATTTTATACTACAGTTGCTCTAGATCTTCATTTCAGTCTTGAGTTTGTGAACCAATGCCTTTAAGGAAGAGACACCAACAGAGGAAAAGTATATCCTGGGCCCAGTTATTTCCATGGTAAGTGATCTAAAATGTGAGCCCACAACGAGCTATGCATCACTGCTCCTCAGCAAACCGTAGTAATAATGGCAACTGATAAAATCAAAGGCATGTGTACCAATGTGATTCCTCGAGTGTTATACTTTCCAGGGAGAACCAAGCATATCTATTGCTCTAACTCAATAGAAATCAGACTCCTGGTATTTCTAGTGGGCAGTGCTGGATAGCTACTTTTTAAGAAGTCTGGAATAATCTTACATACTTTGGTGACTATGTGATTGACAGATAATTTACTTCCTATTCATCAACATCCTCAATGAAGGAAAATGTTGGAGTGATTAATATGATGATTTAAAGGGGGAGTGAAGGAAGAAAATCAGTCTGGGAACTTGGTATTTGGATAACTTATGGGCAGTATGGCATGGAAAATGCTACATCAGTTTTCGAGCAAGTACGAGTTATGTGCCTCAATAAGGAGCTTATAAATAAACATGAAGGTCTAGCAATCCTGAGCTTCAGAATTAATCTCATCTGAAGCAATAAGGGACTCTGTTTCAAAGACGGAAATCTAGGGCAGAATGCCCAGCTCAGTAGACAATCTGAGGAGGGGAAAGCTTTTGGAGAAATTAAAAACCTCTCCTACTAGTTATTTTTATTTTTAAGCTTTAACATAAGAGTACCAAAGTTCTTCACATGCAATCTCCAAGAATTTAAGATAGATTAATTCTTACGGTGAAAAGGGCTTTAAAATCCATCTAGTCCAACCTGTCCTCACTTTATAAGGTGAAAAAGAGAGAGCCCAGGGAGCTGAATAGACTTATACAGTTGCATGTCCAGCCAGCCTTCATTTCTATTCACTAGATTTAAAAAATAATCATCATTTAATAATCTTTCTGATTATAAAAGTGACAAACACTCATTGGAGCAAAGTGAGAAAAAAATAAACCCTCACAATTCTACCACTCAAATTATCGTTCCATGAATATTTTGGTGTTTTTCCACCCATCCTTCTTTTCTATACATTTATATTGAGTTTGTAGTTTATTAAAATGGGATCATATCATCCTTTTTTAATTTAGAATTTTGCTTTGGAGAGTTTTACTAAATAGCTTTATTGCTTTTTTATAACTATAAAAGTAACACATGTTTATTGTAAAACTTTCAGACAGCACAGAAATTATAAAGAAGAAAATAAAAATCACCTGGAACTCCAGCAGCCAAAGATGAAAACTGATGATATTAATCTATTTTCTTCCAGAGTATTTTCTATGGTACCCTTGTCACCCGAATGTCTCCACGTCTCACCAACTTAAGGGTTCATATGAAGACTCTTAAAAATGGGCGTATTTATTGGCTCATCCCTGCCAGCCGAAGCCTGCGGGATCTCCAGTGCTGCCTCAATCTCTCCCCCAATCATTTCTGGGGTACCTGGGGTAGCTCAGGGTCCCGCCGTCTCCTGTTTTGCTCTGTGACGTCCCCTGATCACAGAGCCTTGAGGGAGGCACGTGGTCACCCCAGCAGGAGCCTCTGGGAGAGGAGCCTGGCTTCCTTGTCCAGCGTGCTGTCTCCTGGGACCTTGAGTCTGCAAAATATTCATGGTGTCCAGAGACCCTGTAGCCTCCCCAGGCCTCCATATGGCCTGCTCAGTAGGGAATACAAACCCTCCCTCTCCAGCCATGCTTTTTAGGTTCTACATTCCTGTCTCTTTGAGGGAGGCCAGTGTGCTTAAAACCAGCTTCTCCCAACAACTCCAGTCCTAATGCAAATTAACTCAGGCAAATTAATGACTGAAGACCTCCTGGCTTTAACTACCTTTAGCTCCCCCTGTGATCTATTTTGGGTTGAATTTTGGATATTTTGAATAAATATTTCAATGTGGTATGAGGTATGGATGAAAGTTCATTTTTTTTCGCATATGGATCTCTAATTGTTCCATTGCATTTATTGAAAATACTATCCTTTCTCCACTGAATTGCCTTTGCATCTTTGTCAAAAATCACTTGTCTTGTTATGTGGGTGTCTATTTCCTAACTCTGTTCTGCCCCCTTGATCATTTGTCCTTCAGATCCCAATCTGACACTGTGATGATTAGTCACCCTCATAATAAGGCTTGAAATGGGTAGTGTAAGTCCTCTAAGTTTGTTATTCTTTTTCAAGGTTGTTTAGACTATTCTAGGTCCTTTATGTTTCTATGTGAATTTGAGAATCAGTTTGTTAATTTTTACAAAAACAGTGCTGGGATTTAATTGGGATTGTGTTGAATCTTCAGTTCAATGTGGGGAGTATTGACATGTTAATATTAAATCTTATGACTCATGAGTGTGATAGCTCTCTCCATTTATTTAGATCTTTAATTTATCTCAGCAGTATTTTGTATTGTCTCATCTGTTCTTGGTTCCCCCTTTCCTCTTTGTTATGTCTTATTTTAGATTAATGAAATATTTTTAATGATGCTATTTTATCTCCTCTGGCTTAGTAATTAAAACCTTTTGTTATTTAAGTGGTTGCTTCGGGCATATAGTATACATCTATAACTTACCACACTCTAGTTGGTAGTATATAGTTGTATTAAGTGACTTCACATGCAGTATAAGTGATATTATGTGACTTCAGGTGATATTAGATGATTTCACATGTAGTTCAAGAATCTTACACTAGAATACTTTCATTTCCTCTCTCTCAACTTTTGTGGTATTAGTGTCATACAACTTAACTTGTACATCTGCTACAACCCAACACTTCATTGTTACTATTTTTGTTTAAACTGTGAATTATCATTTAAACATACTTTATTAATAAGAAAATCATCTTATATATTTACCCATGCAGTTACCATTTCTGGTTCTCTTGTTTCCTTTGTGTAGAGCCGTATCTGATATCATTTTCCTTTTCTCTGATTGACATCCTTTAATATTTCTTTTGATGGAGATTTAATGGTGATGAATTCTTTCAGATTTTGTATGTCTGAAAAAGCATGTATCTTGACTTGGCTTTTCAAAGATATTTTCCCTCAATATAGAATTTGAGGTTGACAGTTTTGTTTCTTTTAGTATCTAAAAGATGTTGCTCCACTATTCTGTTTTGCTATGAGAAAACTGATGTCATCTTTATTTTTGTTGTTCTATAAACATGTCCTTTTTCTCTTGCCGTTTTGAAGATTTTTCTCTTTATCACTAGTTTTGATTACTTGTGCTCACTTAACTCTTGGGCTTGAGGTCTGTCAAGCTTCTTGGTATTTGGGGTTTATAATCTTTGGTAAAATTTTGGTCATTATTTCTTCAAACCTTTTTTTTTCTGCCCTCCCCCCTTGGGGGACTCTGATTATACCTATATCAGGTTACTTGAAGTCCTACACCTCACTGATGCTTTGTTCATTTTTTAAAAAGTTATTTTCTTTAGATAGTTTCTATTGCTATATCTTCAAATTCACCGATTTTTTCTTCTGCAATGTCTAATCTGTCATTAATACCATTAAGTGTTTTTTTCACTTCACATAAGTTTCATCTTCAGAAGTTTCTTTTAAAAATCTTTCAATACCTCAATTTTTCTTTTCAAAGCTGAAAAGAAAAATAAAAATCTCCAGTGTCTTAATTTTTGAACATATGGAATACAGTTATGATAACTTTCATGTTTTTGCCTGATAATGCTAACATATCTGTCAGTTCTCATTCAGTTTTTTTTTTTTTTTTTTTGCGGTACGCGGGCCTCTCACTGTTGTGGCCTCTCCCATTGCGGAGCACAGGCTCCGGATGAGCAGGCTCAGCGGCCATGGCTCACGGGCCCAGCCGCTCCGCGGCATGTGGGATCTTCCCGGACCGGGGCACGAACCCGCATCCCCTGCATCGGCAGGCGGACTCTCAACCACTGCGCCACCAGAGAAGCCTCTCATTCAGTTTTGATTGATTACCCACCTCATTATAGGTCATGATTTCCTGCTTCTTTGTATGACAGCTACTTTTTTTTTATTATATTCCAGACATTGTGAATTTTACTTAGTTGGGTACTGGATATTTTTTTATCCCTATCAATATTCATGAGCTTTGTTCTGGAATGCAGTTAAGTTGATCAGAAATAGTTTGGTCCATTTTAGTATCTTTTTTAGTCTTGCTTTTAAGATTTGTTAGGCAAGACTGGAGTTGTACTTTGTCTAGGGCTTATTCCCCACCACTGAAGCAAGATCCTTCCGAATGAAATGCGAGGTTTTCCAGTCTGCCTATAGGAACATGCCCTGCATCCAGCCCTGTGTGAGTGCTGGGCACTGTTGCCTGTAATCCTGTTAACTGGTCTTTGCCCGTCCATGGGTAGTTTTTCACATGTGGCATGTGCTGATCACTGTAAGGGAGACTCAGCAGAGCTCTCTGTGAAGCTCTTTCCTCCCCAGTACTTTGTTCTAAGAACTCTAGTTGCCTTGGTCTCCCCAGATTCTCAGCCCCCTCTCCTCAACTCAGGGAACCTTCTGGGATCCACCAGGGAATACTCTCCCTGCTCCATGGTCTGGGAACTCACTAGGGAGTAAGATGAAGCAATTTTATAGGGCTCACCCCATTTGTTTTCTGTCTTACAGGGAGTATCTTGAAAACCACTGTTTAATATATTTTTTGTCTAGTTTTTTCTAATTCTCTTTGGTCATTTCAGGCAGGAGAGTAAACCTGGTACCTTTTACTTCATCTTGGCTGGAAGCAGAAAGTGCATTCATATTTACAGATTTTTTTGTCATTTATACATTTTTTGCATACATATTGCCAAATCGCTCTCCAGTAACATCAGACTATAAGTGGCAAAGCAGTTGAACCAAGTTTATGTACCTTCAATGGCCATTCTTTTATTCAAAATGCGTCAATTTTGTAAGTGGCATATATTATGCTGTCACATGCCATTCTTTTAATCACTACTGAAATATACTGTACTTTCTTTATTAGCCACTTGCATTTCCTCTTCGGTGGGTTTGACTGTTCATGATCTTTATCTTATTTTCATTAGTTTCAAGGACCACTCACAGGATCTGAGTCAACACCAAGGGCAGAGAGGCCAAACACTTCAGATTCCTGTTCCAGAAAGTTGCTCTGTGTGCAGAGAGGCTGTGGAACAAGAGGCTGGGTGGAGTAGGATGGAGAAGCTAAGCCAAGGTGCTTTGAAAGCCAGAGAGAGCCTTTTACCTCACCCAGAACATTAACCAGATCTTTGTTAGCAGCAAACAGAAGTGTAAGCAAGCTCTAAGAACCAAACTCTGTTCACAGTTGCTTCAACAGTGAGCTGCCTTGTGTGTTTGCAGGTGGTACCCAGAGATCTGGAATTACTGTCAACCTTGTAGAAATGACTCCGGGCGGGGGTAGGGGGAGGTGGTGGTTGGCCAATAGAGCTGTATTGGTCAGGTCTGAGATCAGTCAGCCCGGTCTGTAATGTCTATCTAGGCTGAATAATACTCCCTATTTATAATAAAGTTTTGCTCCTCTTTGGCCCATTTCATGAAAAAAAAGTTCATAATTTAGTTGATTTCCCTTATCATCTTGCTTCAGCAGCAGGTAATAGATCAAAGGTAAGTGAGAAAGTGTTATCTGAAACTCCAGGTTTAACTCAGCAAACTTCGAAAGTTCTTTTTAATGCCCTACATGTCTTTGATTACACTGGTCTCATACAAGCATGTGCAAGAATGTGTTATTTTAATCATGGCAATCTCCAAATGAATAAATTTTTTGAATGAAACTGACAGTTACGTTTCATCTGGCAGGTCAAGTTGTAATTATCTACAGATTGTCCAAGATCAACCATCTCAACCATCTTTAAATAAATAACCTGGGTACCAAATTAAAAAGAGTCATACGTAAATTTATGCATGCAAACATGTTCGCACATATCCCAGGGCCATTATTAATTTGTGCAGTTACCATGAAGAACTAGGAGATGTTCAAGGTTGTTCTGGCAATTCATTTGTGTATTAGACGGCTAGGGCTGCCACAACAAAATACCACAGATTGGGTGGCTTAAACAACAGACATTTATTTTCTTACCTTCTGGAGTCTGGAAGTCAAGCAACATCAAGGTGCTGGCAGGATTGGTTTCTGGTGAGACATCTCTTCCTGGCTTGCAGATGGCTGCCTTCTTGCTGTGTCCTCAAGTGGCCTTTTCTCTGTGTGTGTGCCTCCCTGGTGACACTTCCTCTTCTTATGAGGGCATTAGTCATATTGGATTAAGACTCCACACTTATGACCTCATTTAAGCAAAATTACCTCTTTAAATGTCCTATCTCAAAACAAAGCCACGTTGGGTATTGGGACTTCAACGTATGAACTAGGTGGGATGGGGTGGGTAAAAATTCAGTCCTTAATAATTTGCAAGGGAGCTCCTGTGCTTTTGGGGAGGTGGAAGAAATACAGAAGAATTTAGGCTTAGTTTCAGGCCTCATGATGTTTCTGAAGAATACTCCTAAAAATGTGTGAAGGACCTGCTATTCAACCCCTGGATGTAAGAGTGGTAGTGGGTTTGGGGGGAGTATTATTTTTGGGAAAAAGAGAACTCACCAAGATATAGGGAAGGGACAATGAATCAGGGTCTGCTCTAGAGATATTAGGAAATATTAAGATTTTATTTACTATCTGAGGGCAACTCTAGGGAGCTTTATATGATGTACATGAGATTCTTAATTATTGAATCCTGTAGGTTATATTACAATACGAGGTTTACTAGGAAGACAAATGTCATCACAGCATGGAAATATCCACTAAAAGCTAACCAATTAAAAAATTGGTGACCACTCAAACCTCACTTTCTGCTTAACCCTGGTATTTATTCAGTGGGGTGCTGGAGCTGGCTCCTACAGGCTCTCAGAAGCAGTGTACACGTGTCTTCTCAACTCCTCATTCAGTGACATCACATGGGTCACTTGGAATTGACCATGGTGCAGTATCTGTACTAGGCAATTGGAAAACACTCTAAATCAGAGCTCTTTGTTTTTCTGAGAACTGGTTGTTCAAGATTTACCAGTAAATCATTGGATTGATTCATGCCCTTTGAATCAACATCATTGCTGGACCACTTATTGCCTATTGTTCAAAATAAAAAATTCAGTGTAAATAAAAGGCAGAGAGAAACTCAATATCCAGCAAAGGATGTTAGATTTGATGACATTGCTGGAAGTGATGTCGTGCTACTATCCGCAACACACACACAGCCATGGACAAATAAAGATGGGAGAGAGTTTAGTCAGTTAGCAACTAAAGAAGGAAAATGAACAAAGAGTTACATATCAAAATATAACAGAGACCCTAGTGAAAAACGATAAAATCTTGATTATTTTTTTCAAAAGTATTTTTTTTTTTACTTGAGGCACAACAGTCCAACCTGAAATTGCAACGTCCTCATAGATGTCAGTGTTTTGAGAAATTTCATCTCCCAATACTATTTCAAAAAAATAGTGCCTACTTAAACATAGTCTAAATTTTTTAATAAAAGAAATTATTTTAAGAATTTAAATTTTATTTTTAACATAAAATTCAAGTGAAGTTTTTCTTTGTCATTTATATTTTAAGTGAATTTACCTAAAGGATTCTTTCTCCAGCTTCAATTAGGCTCAGGGAATGAAAACATTAAATACTTGAAAATGGTCATTGACTAACTCCCAGGTGAAATGCCCTGGCTGGCAAACTTTGCTGGGTCCAGGATCACATAGGGACCTTGTTAAAAATGAGAATCTAATTCAGTAGACTTTGGGGGAAAACAAGGGACAGAGACTATGAATCTGCATTTTAAACAAACCACCTAAAGGATTCTGATGCAGGTGTTCCATGGACCACATTTTAAGAAGCACTGAAATAAGTTAGAGCAATGCTGAGGCTACTAGGCTACTATTGGAAACATAGTTTTCTGAGGTTTAAATGATGTATATGTGCATAGATGATTTAAATGATCATAGTTAAAATGTGCTATGTATTTTTCCCACTGAAAGAGTTATCTAAAAATCATCCCATGTTGAACTGAGTGCTACCAATAAAATGTTCAAAACTAGGACGCAAGGAATGTAATGGATGACCAAGCAATAGCAATTATGATTCTCTCCTACTGGTAGGGTGCAGCACCCTTTAGGAGTTACCTTAAAAAATTATGTCATAAGTCCCCAAATTGATGGGTGTAGAGTTTATATTATGCCTGTAATAATTTCTATTTCACATTATACTTTTCTCTTTTTTAAAATAACTCATGGCTCAAAAGCAATACAAGGTTTTCTCTAACATTAGAGTCAGGCTTAATGTTTTAAGACTTAGAGAGAAAAGACCATAATAGGGTTGCCAGGTGCTGTTCAGATCTTGCGACAACCAAGAAAATTACAAAGACATGAAAACAAGAAGAGAAGCATTGTGTTGATAGTAAACACACTGTTACAGAGCAATAGATAACGGTGAAATCAGTCTAAAAATGTGGATTTACTGATCTGTTGAAGCATGTTAGCTTCATTTTTAGTGTAGTGACACCTAATGATGAAGAGACCCGTCAGGATGAAGCAGTGGCAGAGGGTTTGGGTTTGGTGGGAGTTAGAGGAGAAGGCTTCGTAGGTTCTGAAGATAAAAAGTAAACCTCTATGATGCCTTTTGGTCGCGTTTCTGCTCATTGTTATGGGGATATCGTATGATTTCTGTTGGAATTCAATTCGTTTGTTGCCTTCTGTATACTAATTTTCTGTGAACTACTTGATTTAACTGCCCAAATAACTATGATAGTGACATTCCTTCCAATGCAGTAATCTGCTCCTGTATTTTGTTCTAGTGTCTAGTGGAATGTTTGTTTAGCTACATGTGCTGTGACTCCCTGTATAGAAATTCATTCAGATTTATGTTGTTCCTTGCTTTGTGCCCATTTTTATTGATATATTTCGTCTTTCTGTATAGACTATGTAGAAATTTATTCTAATGTATTTCATGTTGTAACTCACTTATTGGTACCAACATTTCATAAAATACAGTCTTATTAAAAAAAAAGAATATGGTCATTGAGCATTCATCCATGCATACATTCATCTATCCATCCATCCATTTATTCCTCAAACAGTAATTGAGTATCTCCTATGTATTAGACAGTAAGTAAGGTGTCTAGGAACCTGACAAGGTCTTGGTCAGTTTGGGGTTAAGTAGCGCCCATCAGAGTCATTCAGCATTGGCTCAAAATGGCTGGCCTTTATGCCTCCCCAGGAAGGATGGTGACCTCGGGGGAGGGGGTCTCAATGCAACTGAGGTAGCCCCTGGACTTGCTGAAGCTGGAGGCTAGACCACACTCCTCCAGCTAGGCAGCACGCTTCTCCTTGAAGAGAGATTGGGGCAGTGTTATCTCCATAAGTACCATGGGCTAAAGGGTTCATCTTATCACTTTTGGGAACTGGGAGCCTTGGTTCAAAGTCTGGCTCTGACAGTGGTGGTTTTCTTAACCTCTTAGTTTCCTCGTCTGTAAAGCATGTGTGTGTCTGTGGTAAAGGCTAATAATAGTACCTAGCTAGTGAAGTTATGGTGAAGATTAAAAGAGATAATACTCATTAGAGGGCCTGGCACATGAAAGACATTCAGTAGACGCTAGTCATTATTCAAGACATCATATGCTTTGAAAATTTGAATGTTCTACATTGAATGACTGAGACCCCATAATACCTAAAACATTTTATGGCACATTGCATTTCCTTCTTATGGAATCAAAAACATAAATATTCGGACTTCCCTGATGGCGCAGTTGTTAAGAATCTGCCTGCCAACACAGGGGACATGGTTTCAAGCCCTGGTCCGGGAAGATCCCAAATGGCGTGGAGCAACTAAGCCCGTGTGCCACAACTACTGAGCCTGTGCTCTAGAGTCCGTGAGCTGCAACTACTGAGCCTGCATGCCACAACTACTGAAGCACGCATGCCTAGAGCCCGTGCTCCACAACAAGAGAAGCCACCGCAATGAGAAGCCCATGCACCGCAGCGAAGAGTAGCCCCCGATCACCACAACTAGAGAAAGCCTGTGCGCAGCAACGAAGACCCAACACAGCCAAAAATAAATAAATAAAATTTTAAAAATTAAAAAAAACATAGATATTGATTCTGCTTGACACAGTTTACATTGATTGACTTCTGTTACAACAGCAGGAAGAGAAATAAGAGATTATTGTGATTAATTTTGGAAATACGCTAGAAGTTAATGCATGTATTTGTAAACGCCTTTCTTAAACAGAAAGTCAGAATGACAAACTTAAAAGTGAAAAAGTAACTTCAAGCTGATCATAGTTCCCTAAATTCATTTCATTCTCTTCCTTTATCAGCCCCTGAAAAGAAGGGCATGAATCTCCTGTCCTCTGAACTCATCTGCTTCATGGAGGTTCATCGAAGTGCATGCTGCCTGCCTGGTTCTCTGGGCATTCCCCTTAAAGTTCTCTCTCTCCCCTGTCTATATAAGATGTTTCTTATGGCCTGAAACTGTTCATCGTCTTATGGAAGTGTATACATACATTTTGTCAGTTAAGATACAGGAACAGAAACAATGGAAACGCATGATTTAGATGCATCAGGGACTGATGTATTCCCACACCAAAGGAGCACAGATGACCATAATTTTCTGAAGCTAAGGTACTCAATACTTCTCTTCAAATCCATCCTATTTGGATTCCAACGTTTGGTTCACTAGCAAATTCTGTAAACCCATACCACCAAATCAGCCACCTGTGGTAGGAGGCCAACTAACACTCCATGGCCGAGATCGTTTCTTCTTCAACATTTAAATCGACTTTTCACTGGATAGCAGATTCCTATAAGCGTCTCTTCAAGGAAGCAACTTCTCTTTCCCCATGTACACAAGCATCTTGTCTCCTGACTACAGGTCTGAAGCTGTGGGAGCTGAGAGATCCAGGCTTGACGCCTTGACCAGCTGATCATGCCTGGACCCAGGCACCCCAGCACTGCCCGAATCAGCCACATGGCAGGAGCAGGAAGGGGGCCCACGGGAGTGGTGGGTGGGAGGCAGCAGAAGTCCCAGGCACACACAAGCGTAATTATGAGACATCTATGTCTCATTAACGGCGTCGTGATAGTACCCATTAAATCTTGTAAGGAGTAAATTAGCATTCAAGAGACATTGTCCAACATCCTGATGGTGGGAAATGCTTTTCATCTTGTGTGTGCTGGCTAGTGCATTTCTTCTCCTCCTTTCTCCTGATGCGATTCTGCCTCCTTTGCAGCAGCTCAGAACTTCGCCACCTCCTGCCTCAATACACAGGCTTTTGCAACACAGCCTCCTTGTGAAGGTCAAAGCCTCTTGCCACCTGCTGCACCACACAGAGCTGAAGTTCCGTCTCTCCTGTCGTCCCCAAGCTGAGGATGCCCCAGGGGCTCATAGACTTCCCAGCAAAGTGAAGTTATCCTAGTTTCCCCAAACTGTCTCATCCTTTCCATATCCCTGCTGATTTTTGAATGTACAAGAGTACTTCTGAAGAGGCATTTTGAAGTCTAATGTAAAGACTAATTATGAATACCTTGGGATGTGCACTGTTAGGAAATAAACGACCTTACAGACCTGGGGGAAAACCTTCTGCCTTACTCAGTGCCCCTGGGCACATGTTAGTGGGTTTCCTGGGCTCCTCACCATACAGAATTGTTTGAAAAGGGAGGTTCTGCCCAGGTGATCATTGCATAGGCTGTGAGTGTGGTGGAAACTGGCTCCAGAAAGGCCTCTCGCAAGATGTTCTGGCTCCAGCAGCTACAGTTTTGCACCTCCTCTCTCTGACCTTGAAGCAGATGAGCTGAAGGCGTTCCCTGTGGATTCCAGCCTTTACGGGACCTCCCCAAGCCCTAGGCCTGCTGCCCTCACCCCCTCTGCTTGTCACGCTGGGCCTCCGTGAATCAGCAGGCGCCACGAGATGCCAACCAACCCAGAGCCCTGGGGCCCAGATTTTGAAGGAAGGGAAGGCCAGCACATGTGTCTTGGTACCTAGCGCTTGTTTCCAGATATCTAAGCAGGAGGGGCATGGATTTGGAGCTCGGGAATTAGGTTTGGACTCTGCTCTTCAATGATGAGCAGCTGTGGGACCTTCAACCCCTCCGGGCTTAGGGTTACTTCAGTTTTAAAGTTAGGGGGTTTTACTGAGAACGCTAAGATCTCTTCCAGTTCTGAAAATATACCATGTTTCAACACTGTCCCAACGTTAAATTCACTTGGGCAGCTTTAAGGCATGCCGCTGCCCAGAGATTCTGATTGAATTGGATTGGGTAGGGCCTTGATCTAGGTTCGTAGGTTCAGAAGAGCATATAGTTTGAGGGGACCCTGTCAAGAAGAAGAACAAAACAATACCTTACTTTTGAAAATGTTATTAAAATGTGACCTTGTGGACACGTTGCAGGGTCCCTCTCCTCCCAGGGCCTCCGGAGGGGTCTGTGCAAGTGAGTGTCCCTGAAGGTTAACTTTACTGCTTCAGGGTAAATCTAGGGGTGCCCAGGCATCAGTAAGTCATAAATGCTTCCCAAGTGATTCCAACATTCACAATTGCAGTGTGAGAGTCTTGAGGTAGGGTCCAAATCTTGAGATAAGGATGAGTGTGAAAGCACATGGTAATCCGGCCAGCTCTGCCCGGGATATCCTTGTTTAGAAGTTTCCCCTCTATGCGTCCGTCTCCTAACTAATTCCTACTCACTAGTAAGGCTCAGATTCAAGGTCACCTCGTCTGGGACCCTTTCCTAATCCTCTGATTACGTGTCATCTTCTGTATTTGTCTCAGACCTGTGCATGGCTCCGGCCCACAGTACATGCTATTATAATTATTATATAATTATAATAATTATTATATAATTATATTATATAATATAATAATTATATAATTATTATATAATTATTATATTATTTCTTTATGCTTCTTTCTCCCCCACCTAAGCTGTGAGCAACTTGAGGGCAGAGATTGTGTCTTGGGCGTCTTTTCATCCCAGGACCTAACGCAGTGCCCAGCACATGAAGCCTTCATGGAAAAAAGGGAAAAAAAGTAAATTATTATTATTTTTACACAGAAGACCTTTTGGTCCCCCCTCCCCATTATATTTTCTAGTCTCTTCTCCCAATAGCCAATGAAGATACCACACTGGAAATCTAGTCAGCTTCTCCATATTTACAAATGTAAGCTCTCAAAACCCCTCTCAAACGCCTACAAAAAAGCTAGATTAACCATTGGATGGTACTGGTGTTGGAGCAGAAGGGCATTTGCACAGCATATGGGAGTATCAGAAAGGATCCTGGCAAGAACCAGGAGGCACACCCGGCTGAGATTTTAAAAGATGGTAAGGACTATTTACAGAGGTGCGTGCAGAGTGAAGGGAACCGGTAAGGGAGGTTGAGGCCCCCAGGAACCCGTTATCCTCCAAGTCTTAGGAACCATGTTCCCCAACCATGTTGAGGGTTGGAGCCCAGAAGAGGGGCTGCCCAGTAGGAGCTCTATTTCGAGAAGTGTGGAGGCACCCGAAAGACGCTGCTGAAGAGAATGGAGCACAGGAAGAAATACTTTGATCTCTCTCCTGCCCTCCAGTCTCCCGCTGATGCTTCCCATGGACCCACCGACTGGAAGCCAGAGGCAATGGGGCCCCAGTGAGGCAGTACACAGGGATCACTCCCCTGCACCCAGCTCAGAGTCGGGGGATGAAGGTGGAGATGCATCTGGGGAGGGAAGGTTAAACAGAAAAATCAGCACAACCGAGTGGGTGATGTCATATTACAGGGAGGGGAGGAAATAACTGGATGTCTTTATCTGTAATAACTTGATATAGTTTAAAGTAGTTCTGCTGTACTTATTTGAAGTGAAACCAAACTCTAGGCAATTTATAACTAGCCTAAGAGTAAAGGGCAGACAGCGAAGATGACTCTGCATATCCATCTGCTCTGTTCTAGGAAAGAGAAGCAGCGGCATGTGGGGATATTGACTCCCACCTGCCGATCCCCGCCCCTCACTGTTGAGAGGTAATCACTCTTGTTTCTATTGACATCTTATTTGCTCCTTGGGTCCCACAGCTGTCGGCACCCCATTTTTCCCTTACCACCTCCCACATCACCTCGGGTATTTCTAAGGATCTTCTCATCGTGAAGATCCAAGCTTGCCGGTCTGGAAGAGCTTACCACTTAGCTCTCTGCTGCCATGCACGGCTAATTACCTCGGGGACTATAACAGTTGGGGTCCACCGGTCCCCTCCTCAGCCTGAAACCTCGTACCCACCTTGAAAGGGGGCAGAAACAGCACTGCAGGTTGTGTGTCCCTAGAGGAGGCCTCACACTAGGTATGCAGGGTCTCTGCAGTGCTGGAGGAGGCCAGCAGGGGCGCCCTCGGCACACACTCCCCTATGGATCCCCTTCTGCCCCGCCACTGCTCCCAGGTCCCCTTCCCTCTGGTGTTCACCTCACTGACCTGTCTCCTCACGCAGAGGGTCGTCAGAAGCAGTGAGAGGAGCACGTTCTGAGAGGACGTGCCAGGGGTCTTCTTTGGCCTGAGGTCCACTGTTCCCCCCAACCCTGGCTGCCCACCATTTCTTCTCTGTGTCTCTCGTTTTTCCACAGTTGGGAGATGACAAAGTAAGGGGGAGGTAGATGGGATTCTCTTGTTTCTCCGGTTCTTAAAGTACCTCTGGGAGGAGTTTCAGAATAAGAATGTGGCTGACCCCCATCAGGTTTGAACTTTCCAGTCTGTAACTTGTGGGCAAGACAGGAATCTGGGGTGGGCAACCGCATTTGTGGAGGAGATATTTTTCTCTGCAGCTATCTAGAAAGAACAAGGAGGGCTCTAATGCAGGTAGAGCAGGGCTCTCAGGAGGGCTGGGGAACAATACAGAATTCTCCTCGCTGAGGCTGAGGGAGGGCTTCAGGAAGAGCTGAGCAGCTGAGTGAGGTTACGGCTGCCTAAAGAGGACGCCGGAAGGGCTCACGAGGGAGGAGCCAGAGGGGCCAGGCGCTGGGAGTCTGCGCCTGAGCCTCCTTGTGCGGGGTGAGGGGTGGGCGGGAGTAGGGGAGATGGGGGAGGAGTAGGGGGGAGGGGAGGGGGGAGGAGTGGAGAGGGGGGGAGGAGTGGAGAGGGGGAGTGGGGAGTGGGGTGAAGCCTGAGTTTTCCTTCCTACTTCTTCTGGGGATTGTGAGTCAAGGGGTTACCTGCAGGGGATGACCCCAAGAGACTAGGGAGCCACTAGATACGTAATACATGTACCCTCTTAGGTTGGGACTTCTGTGAGGGAAGGGGCTGTGGTGTCTTCTTCATAACTCAGCCCCAGCTGACTTACAACACCTGATGTAAATGTACGTGCTAAAGGGTGCTCAAGGGTGGTTGAATGAATGCATGAAGGAAGAAGACAGCTGGTGTTTGGGGTTAACTTTAAACACTGTGGTCAAAGTGCTCACAAGCTGGCTTACCAGGCAGATAGCTGAGCTTTTCTTTCTAGATGCTGAATGGGAGTAGGCGCCGAAGTCAAGTCATTCCCCCTGCCGCCTCCCCTGCACCCACAAAAAAAGAGAACCTGTGCAGGGTCGAAGCCAGCTTGCTGAGTTCCAAGCTCCAACACATGTCTTTCCCCAGGTCCTCTGGTAAACCTGTGCCTGAGAAAAGCCCATGGAGGTGGGCGGGGTGGGGGTGGGAGACTGTGAGTCTGACCTTTCTTTTTACTCAGCTCTCAAGTCCAAGTCTCTGAAACCAGACCCAGAGCTCTAGACAGGGGTGCATCCTGGGTGTTTGGGGCATATGCTTCAGCAAGCAGAGCCTTCCAGACCACAGGATTTGTCCAAAATCAATCTCCCTCTAGCCAGGGGATAACTGTGAATAACCATCCCATGCCCCAGCTGGAGATTTCCAGGGCCTTATAAGCTAATTAACAATACCCTGGGAGTACCTAGTACATTTCCATAAAAACCAATGGCCCTGCTGCCAGCTCCAACTCATAGGGTTCCGGGACTCACAGGGCTGCTGACTCAGAGCGCTCCGGGGCAGGTTTTAATGGGTTTCATGAGCATCTCTTCTCACTGCTGTCTGAAGATGGGAAAGAGGCTCTGCCCAGGTGATAATTGCCTTGACCTTGAGTCTAGTAAAAACTGGCAAGAAAAATGCTGTTGTAGCCTTAGAGTTTTCAGTGCTTGAGAAGAGTGGAAGCAAAGCCAGGGCACATGGAGACAGAGTAAAACCTGGTTTCACAACTGGGTTGGGAAATCAAATGATCTCAGGAGACCCAGTGGAGAATCCTGTGGCTTCCATGAAAAGCCCAGTTCTAGTTAGCAGGCATGAAGCCATAGAGGGGGTTTATTGTAATAGCTCAGAGTGGAACTTACAGCCTCAGACCCCCTAGCTGAGCTCCTAGCTGATCATGACCTACCTTAGCCTTTATTTGCTCATCATTCAGATGGAGATAATCATAGTATGTATTACGTAGGTTGTTGGGAGGATTAAACAACTTGCATGGTGCCTGGTAGATAATCAGTGTGTGATAGCACTCACTTTCTTCCTCAGCAGTAGGAAGCCAAGGTGAAGTCAATGGCTGCGCAAGAAACTCTTTGGGAACATTTATATTAAATGACACATTCTCCTCTTTTCCCACCACTAATATCAAATCCAGCAAACAAAGACAGACAAATACAATATATACGTTGCAACTGGACAGTCGATTTTTTTACTGATGTGCAGCAAAATTCTTCACAGAATCACTGTACTTAAGCGGTACTCCAGGCCACACCAAGATACAACCAGTGGCTACTCAACAAGCTTGCATTAAACTCCTATGCTTACAAGATGAGCCCAGCATTATGACAAGCCCTGCCCTCGGGAAGGTCATAGTCTTTGTGGGGAGACACGTGCAAACACATAATATTGGCACTAGGGCATGGGTTCTAACACAGTTGTGCTTGAACTAGCCTGTCTCACAGTCATCTGCCAAGCTTGCTAAGACAAATCCTGGACTCCATCCCCACTGATTCTAACTCAGTAGGTTAGGGATCAGGCCCATGAATTTACATTACGTTCCTCACAAAGTCCCAGGTGATGCGGATCCTTTGAGGAGCACTATTATAATAGAAGTCAAAAATGACGGGGTGGATTAGAGCGGAGCAAGAGAGTAATGAATTATTTTTTCTGGAGGGGGGGAGTTGCTATCTGGGGTGACTTCATGGAGGAAGTAGTATTTAAGCAGAAAAAATACTAAAAAGTCAGGGAAAATGCAGAGTACTTGCAGCAAGCTGAAAAAATACCAGGGTGTTTGTGTTGGAGAAGGAAGGGTAATAGGAGGAGGTGTTGGACACTGGTTTCTAGAAGACCTGGGTGCTCAGGCTAAGGAGGTTGGACTTATTCTGTGAATAACAGGGGGGCTGCCAAATGTTTTTGAGGATGGGAATGACGTCACCAACTCAATGACCTGATGCTTTACGTCTGTGCGAGAGACAGATTAGAGGAAGTGATGAGAAAACCAGTTGGCTGGCTGACTTCTAGAATTCTCTAAGTGAAAGGAGGCCGTCTGGAAGTCTAAACTAGGCCAGTGGGGACAGAAAGAAGGATTCCTCCATGAAAGACAAAGTGGAGGGAATATCACCGGAGTTGTAAAATTAAATTGCATGTTGTTGATGAGGGAGAGAAACAAGTCAAAGATGGTCCTAAGGAATGCCGCCAGAGTACCAATGCCAGCAGAAGACTTAGGGGTTTTAGGAAGAAGAAGGATTTACCAAGGAAGATAATGACTTTGGTTTGTACCTCTTGAATTTGAAGCGCCTACACGTTATCTAGTAGTTTGCAATGCAATGCTGGGTTCGGTAGAGAGGCTGGGTCTGAGCATTTATATCTGAGTGCATCACGTATAGAAGACTGTAGAAACTGGGAGAGTAGATCTTCATGCAGGGAGAACACATGGAGAGAGGGGTGTAAGCAACAGAACCTTAGCGAATGTCTAAAGTGGTTGGCGAAGAAGAGCTAGCAAAATCACTCGGAAGCTGTGGTCTGGGAGGCATTGGGGAGGTAGTTGATTGCTGTCGGTGAAAGCACTGAAAGACGATGAGGAAGATTTTAGGAAGGGAGTGGCTCACAGTGTTAACTGCTAGAGAGGAAAGAGGCCTTTGCATGTGTGCATTGGGAGCCTCAAGAGTGCGCTGTCCAAGGTGGGGCAGGATCAGGCTGCAGAGAGTCGAGGAATAACTAGGAGGTGAGGAAGTAGAGGAACGGGAGTTGAGTGGTGACAGGAAGAAAATGGGACAGTAACTTGAGAGGGAAACAAGTTCATGGGCAGGTTTTGTTGTTGTTTTAGGATTTAGGGGACCGGAGCAAGTGTGTAGGCCAAGTGGAAGGAGCCAGTGGAAAGGGAAAGATTAAAGAGGTAAAACAAGAGGAGATGATTGATGCCGCAGGGTCTGGGAGGAGATGAGAGGGTGGGAGGGAAAGCCCTGGGACAAAGGACCACTTTATAACAAGGTCCTCTAGGTGTTCTGGCAATGAGACAGCCTTGGATGGGCTCCAAGCAAGACTCTCCTTTTATTGAAACAAAGAGCATGGTGGCACCAACGCGGCCCTGGGAATCTCAAATCCAGAGCTGTCTGCTTTTTCCCAAGACCAACCTCTCCACTTTCAAGCATTCAGAAAGGACCAAAGGTTAAATGAGAGTTTCAGTATTCTCATTTTCCAACAAATTTATTTCCTCCCTGTTAGCCAAATCATGGAGCCTTTTCCCTCACCTGGGCTCCCAAATTTAATTAGCAAACTTCCTTCTTTCCCTCTGAGAGTCAGAACAGAGACCTCATTTCTCTCCTTCCCTTCCTAGCTTTTGCTTATCTAAACTAAGGGCCCATGGGAGCTTTCAGTTGATTTATTTCAGCTGGTCCCTCACAGCCACACAGACTCTGGGTTAACCTCCTTGGCCCCTCTGGGACCATTTTTAGGAAGGTCTGCTAGGTATTCTGACCTACTAATAGGTCCCTCGAGGGGAAGTCCACACTGTCACGGTAGATCTTACTACCTAACACCTTGTGAAATCCTAGGCTTTGCTGAGCTCAGTCAAGACACTGCAGGAAACACATGGGCTGGGGTTCCCAGAGAGACTGTCTAGATCTCGAAGAATAATGCTAAACAGACAGCGTGCAAAGCCCTCTGCACTAGGAGCCTTTAACTAGTAGCAGGAGAAAGGGATGAAATGTGTCTGTTTCCTAGAGTTTGTATTATTTGCAGATAGTATTGCAGCATTATTAATTATGAGACGAGCCAGGAGTTGTTGGGCGAAAGGATGTTGTCAAAGGTGTTTTCCCCTTTTGTTTGCCTAGAGGGTGTGGCCTCCTCACCTTGGCCTTGCTCCAGGTGCTAATGCTTTTTTTAGGGGCATGTCATTAGTTTGAGCAACAGAGCCCTGTTCTGCACCCTTCATAAAACTACATTAATCTCTGCTCTTCAAACACTTTCTTGAACATCTAGTTCTGTTTCATACCATTTACACGACCCTAGCACTGGAAATTGTAACGCTGTCTCATCTTTCATGTTAAATTGAAGATGTCAGGAGAAAGAAAATAGCCAAACATGATTATAAACACAGCAAGTGGGATGTGAACTTCTGCTCGAAGCCATATTTTAAAAACTTTGTTATAACACATATAGGAGTTTGTTTCCTACTGTCTATAATTTTTGTTTTGACCTTTAAAAATAAGATATGGATGAAAAGTATGGGAAATATAGTTAGTGAAATATAATGAGCTGTGCTTTAAAGTTAGAAATGGAGTAAGAAATATACATCATTGCATGAGAGATGTACGTTTTGCTGCAATAGCCTTGCCAACAAGTTTTTCTTTTATTTTCCGAAGTGTTGGTCTTAGTCAATCTTTACGCATTGCGGTAATGAAAAACTATTTATTATGTCTTCGTAAAATGTCGTAGTCATTTTACCTGAGTGGGGGAGACTGCTAACCTAAGTGACTCAGTGACTATGTAAGGAAAGGATTTGCCCATTTATGCTGCTTCAGATCTTCCCATGTAAAGAGCAGCTCCGTATGGAGGCTAGGCACAGGTGTTCGAGGCAGACCATCTTGGTTTAAATCATGGTTCTGCGTGGACTTCACCAATTTACTGCTGTGTCTCAGATTCCTCTTCTGTAAAATATGGATGGTATCAATAATAATAGTAACCTACCTCCAATGGTGAGGAGATTAAATCATTTGATATCTGTAAAGTGATAACAGATACCATTCCTACTCCACGCAGACCCCTTATCCAGGTACCCACACGCATCCCACCTGTTGCAGGTCTGGGCTGCTCACACCTGCACCTCCCCAAGAGAGTTGCCCTTGGCTGATGGGAGCTGTCTTGCTGGCCACATTTGTTAGGTGCTCTCCCCACCCAACCCCACTGAGGGTGGCTCAGAGCCAATGACCTTCTGGTCCAGGGATAGAAGAGCCAGCACCGTTGCTTCTGGAAGGGATCAACAGTCAGGTACAACTCGCCATCTGGATCTCCCCTGGAATCGGGCTGAGGCTAGACTTCTCTAGAAAACACACTTTGCCCGGCTTCTCTCCCTGCCCTGCCCTTCTTCTCTCACTCCTCTACTGGTTTCTCCTCGATAAAAGTTCTCCCTGGCGGGCCCAGGAAGCCCCATCTCAGGCTCCTCTAGGGAACTTGACCTGAGACCAGTACTTCAAAGAGTGCTTGGCACTTAATACTCATTCAGTAAATGTCAGCAATGATTACGGATTGAAAATAATCAAATTTTTGGTCTTCGTCAGGTGTATGAACCGGAGAAGCCTTTATTGTTTAGAATTGAGTGGCCTACAAATGTGTCATCAGAGTTGAAAACGCAGGGCTTCCACAATCGTCTTTAAACTATGCTTCTTCTAGTGGCTGTGCTTGAGTGCCTACAAAAGGCAAGTGCTAGAGGTGTCAGGGGTGGTCAGTCAGGCTTGAAAGTGAACAAGCACGATGGAGGAACACCAGGCCCAGCTCCATAAGTGATGAGCGGTGGAGTCTCAGGTGTCCTAGGTTTCAGGGTCCGAGGGATGTAACAGGAGAGGAGAGAAGCAGAGGGAGAAGAGGCAAAGCAGTGGTGACCGGAAAGGAGAAATCGTCCAGTTCTCTGTCACTTCTTGAGAGACAGGGGACAGGTTTGAATCTGGTGCTCAGGTTCTTTGGTGGGCGGTGGGCGATAACCAGGCCTGATATATTGTTTTGTTCAAATCATCCTTGAACAAAACTCCTCTCAGCGTTGGGAGGGAAAGGGCAAGGCAAAAAGGAGTGGAAAGATGGGAGCTTTCGCTGCCGGAAGATGGTGACCCTTCTTGCATTGCAGGGGAGAGACAGGCACTTTCTAGATTTAGGAGAGTAGACAGAGAGTCAGCTTAACTGCTCAGTGTGTGTTGAAAGGCAGGTGATAGTCCTTCCTGGAATGTGTTGCTATCGAGGAGAAAAGCCACGGTAAAGCGCACAGCGGGCCGTGCTGCAGGAGCATAGCACCCCGACGATGTCGTGCCACAGCGCTTAGGTGGGAGAGAGGGCCAGAAGTGACTGTCAGAATGGGCCGCTGAGCCTGGGAATTTCAGCTTCCTAAATTCAAACGCAGTCTTGAAGAAGTTCTTTTCCATTTACCATCTCACAGTCAGGAAAGCCGAGACCTGGACAGCAATTTGCAGGTGCTTGACATCCATTTCAGTAATTGCCAACTACTGGCTTTTTCTCCCGGAATATGTGCCCTTGTCACCAACATCATTTACAGCAGATGAGTTCGAGACACCCGCATTAGGTAAAAACCTGGCCTCCCAGGACTTACCATCAGATATTGATTTGCTTTACTACCAGGATCACTCATGTGACCAGGTGACAATGGGTTCACCTGGCGGTAAGATGGTAAGGCTGGTTGCATCATTAGGATAGGAGGTACAGGAGAAGCGCTGCTAAGTGTCTGCAGGTCCATTCTAGTGAGACTTCTTAGAGAAGGTGAAATTCAAAGCCAGAAGAGGAGGAATGGGTATGCTCTGGAGGTTGGGTTCATGACATTCAACAAGGCCCAGGCTCTCAGGGTTCACTGCATTAGATGGTTAACAGCTACTCTGTATCGGGACCATTTTAGGGTGAACTTTGCACTTTTACACATTATCTTGGTCTGCTATCAACACAGTGATATTGTCATTTCCTCCCTTTTTCATTTTGAGAGAAAACGGAGGTTCAGAAGACTTAACCCAGTTAGGAAGTGGGAAAGTCAGCATTTGGACCCTGGCCATCTGCCTGGTATTTCTGAGTCTGGTATTTCTCTTTACTAGAGAAAAGAGCACAGCCCTGCTGTAAATACATCCTGAGAGAGAGTGCATCTTATAGTATAGGATGTGTCACTTTTCTCTTTTGATTTATTTCTTGATTACAATTAACATTCACATGTATGAAAACCCAGAAAGGATAAAACTCTTCCTACCATCCCGGTCCCTCATCTGCCGAGTTCTTCCTCCCCAGCCCCACAGGTGCCTGCTGGTGTTGGTTTCTTATACATTCTTCCAGGATCTCCTTATGTCCTAAGAGGAAATAGGAGATTCTGTTCTTCTTTCTACTTTCACACAAAAGTTAGCATATTAAAAACACTGTTTCATCCTTTTTTCAATTAACTCTCCTTCCTAGAGATCTTTCCATATCACTTTACAGGAGCTTCCTCAATCTCTTTCACAGTTGTATTGTCTTCCATTATATGGACGTCCTGTCATTTACGGAACCAGTGCCCCACTGATGAAAGTTTGGGTTGTTCCTTATTTTTCGCTATTAGAAAATGCTGCAAGGAGTAACTTGTACATTCATCCTTTAGCACATACACAAGCACACCTGTCAGTTAAATTGCTAAAAGTAGAATTGCTGAGGTAAAATGGTTGTATTTGTAATTTTTTGTGGATACTCACCAGAAACTTTGATAAGGCCAGAGTGAGACAGAAAGTACTTGCATACAGTGGTTGCATAGTGGGTTTGCCAAGGACATACCCAGCTAACGAGGACCCCAGCTGACTTCCTTCAGAGGATTAAGTATTAGGGGGGCACCCTGACTACTCACTGCAGCCAAGGTTGCCCGGGCTTTGGCCTTTAGTTCCCCTTCCTTTCTGCGCCGGCTCTAAAACCAGGAAGCCAATATACCCTTGAAGTTCCTCCTCTTGCCCTTGGACTTATCGTACTGGGAAACAGAACTGAGACAGGCAGCCATCTGCGACCTGTCTTAGAGAAACAGAAGAAGCACAGGCTCTGGGGCCAGAAAGACCAGAGTTCTAATCTTGGCTCAATCACTTTTTATCTGTGTCATCTTGGGTGAGGTTTTTATCCTCTCTGGGCCTGGATTCCTTCATCTGGGAAAAAGGGGAAATGATGGTACCCATCGGAAGTGGTCATGGTGAGGATTAGAGATAATCTGTGGAAAGCACACCCCGTGCTCAATAAGTGGTTGCTATGATTTGGGGGAATTATCCTAAAACCCATGCTTATAAACACCCTCTTTGTGTCACTGAGGCCCAGCCTCTACCTGGCATGCACATCAGTGACTCATAACCTCAGCTACAAAACCATCTCATTACGGATGGTTCACCTCTTTGTAAGCACTTCCCGAGTGGTTTGCCACATCCGTCGATGATGCAGGATTCCTCACGAAGCAACCACGCTAAGCTCCATCCACACCCTCATAACATCAAAGGACCCTGGTTCATTAATTAGTCAGAAAGCAATTATTCACTGTTCAGTCCAGCACCTAAGCTGGCCCTTCCTTGAAAAACACCAAGGTTTATCTAGAGTCAGATGAGCTTGGAAATCCTACAGGTAGGGCCACCCACAGCATCTCAGTCCATGACAGGTGTCTGGACACACAAGAAGCAAAGACCCACGGAATAAAGAGCAGACATTTTCATCGCTGCTCTGAGGGGTGCTGCTTCCAATTCTCTTTGTTCATCTTTTCCTGGTAGTTTTTGACCCCCAAATCAGCACACAGAGGTCTGTGTCCTCTTGGTGAAGGGAATGAATGCCCTCTGACGTACAAACTCCAGTGATAGCAGTAATGCAATGGTGGATTACCCTTGTTTCCTCATGTTCTGAATCCATTAAAAGGGGGGAATTGAATCCTATCTAGTCAGGACCCTCATTCCTTTCCTTAATTGCTTTTTAAACTACTGAAATGAAAAGTTGCCAACAAGGCACATATTAGCCATTCCTCCCCTTCTCGGCCCATTCTTGCTACACTCCCATCTTCCACCCTTCAAAGTAGTTCAGCAGCAAAGTGTTCCAAACTGTGAGTCACTCATGGATTGTTCAGGCTACCGAAGGAAAATCTGTTAATGGGATTCGCAGAGCTTACAGCCAAAAAGAGCAAGATATGCAATGGCCAATGTGTAAAGGATTCTTCCGTGTCATTCAGAGTAATGAGATTCAGTTGCAGCTTCATCCTGAATTGAAATCACTGACAATGTATTTGCCTATTCATTTTTGGACACTTTGATCTAAAAACCGGTCATTGGAGGAAATCAGTCTAACATCTGAGAATTGTAGGCACTTGAAAATGAAAGAAAAATTCTCTAAGTTTATCTCTTTCCCTAATACTTTTGTGGTCCTGAAGCAGAGGCTGAAGACTGAGTATCTTGGGTGATAAGCTCACTGCCTGTTAAAAAAATCTGATAAAGATTTGTGGCAGGAATATTAACTTATAGTATTTGCAGTTTTTGACTTTGAGATCATCAAGGATTAGTTGCAGGCTTTTATGTCACTGTGGAGATTTGAGTGGAAATGTTCTTATATCTGCACTGTGCAATATGGTAGCCACTAGCCACATGGGCTATTTGAATATAAACTCGTTAAAATGAAATCAAATTAAAATTTCTGTTTTTTGGTAACACTAGCTACACTTCTAGCGCTCAATACCCACATGCATCTGTGGGGCAGTGCAGCTCGTAGGTGTAGAAAGTGTGATGGACACGGATCTACCAGACTGAATGTGATGGAGAGCTCTACAGTGGTTAACTGACGAATTAGTAGCTCCTTATAAAAGCCTTTCCTCTTCATTAGCGTGGCACTTTACTCAGCCCTCCTAACATCGCTAAACACGGTTAGCTACAGAGGAGGAGACTTACAAATCAAAGTTCATGCATTTATGGTTCAAGAACTAGTTAAGCATAACTGGGTTATGTGTAGTAGTCAACCCTTCTGAATCACCAAGTTTATCCAAATTTCTTCATTAAAAAAAAAAAACTGAGTCAGGACCATAAATGGACCTGCTTTGGGAGATAATGTTTCCCCCAGGGGAAAAAAATGCATTGGTTTTGTATATTGATGTTATTCAATGTACAAGCACATGTAAATTTCCCACCGTTTGAAATAACACAAGAGTTGGGTCAGATATATGCAAAACAGGGCAAACAAAACCCCCCTAGCCTAAGAGTCTGCATTTTCTGGTAACGAGTTCACTCTCAAGCCTGATGACTTGTCTACCCTGCCTTGATGCAAAAAAAAAATATGAGGCAGTATTACATGTGTTTTATGAGTAAAATATAATCATTGTTCCATATTCATATGTTCTTTTGGAGATATCTCTTAAGGAGTTAATAGCTGTTACCTCTCCCCCCTCACCCCACTACCTGCCCTCCCACCTCCACCAATTGTCAGCATTATAGTCTAGTAGAAACCAACAAAATGAACACCACCAAAGGAAGTCTTGGAAGGAGAACAAAAATTCAAAGGGTTAAACATGAACATTAGTGTGAATTATTCTATGAGCTTCATCCAGGGGGACAAAGGGCGATAGAGGCTTATTTGATGTCTGTAAAGTAACTAACCTTTAGAGGGTTTATTCTGTGCCAGGACTGTATTCCACACTCTGTATTTACTCATTTAATGGTCACAGAGCAGCTGTGTTTTTCTGATGAGGAAACTGTGACTGGGAGAGGTTATGCAATTTACCCACGTTCACGTAACCAGGCTACAAAACCAGGCAGTCTAGGGCTGCAGCAGTACCTTTACCCATGAGGCTAACTGCTGCCCTATTGTGTTATGTCTGCTTGGGTACCGGTTGGGCTCCGTCCTTTGTCCCGAGTACAGCCTGCTAGGGTAACCTGGTCCCTGGAGCTAGTGAAAGCCTCGGAATGTAGAATGTGAGGTCTGTGCCGTGTATCATGACTCATCCGGAAGCTGCAAGGTGAGCCGGGCAGTCACTGGAATGCTTACCTCCATTCCCCCTCACCTGGGGTTTATGGGTCGGCCAGGTGTGGAGGAGAGAGAGGCTGCTCCGCTCGCTCAACAACCTTTCCTTGGTCCAGGTCCAGGCTTCGCCAGGGGAATCCAGGAGGGGTGGTCCCAGTCCTGCCAGCTCACTCTTTTTTGGCTCTTTGGTGGACTTGGGGGCACCAGGAACTGGTGAAGGCTGGAGGGTATGTGATGTCCTTTAGGAATAGAAAGTTGTTTTTGGTAGGGTCCAGCCTGGGTCCCCAGTCCCTTTGAGTAAGTGTAAATGGGCTCCCAGCTCCAAAACAATTCTGCTTTAAAGCCCCACATCTGGCAATTAAAACCCAAGATGCAGTTGAAAAGAAAAGGAAAAAAGGTTTTCCTTTGCAGAAGCACCAAATGATCCCATTGCTAGCAGCCTCTAAGGCATAGAGTGAAAGCACAGTGTCGTGAAAAAGTGGCCCAGCACAGTGTCTATCCAGTTAGCAGACACTTAGCTGGCTTAGAGCCGGGCTCCTTTGTCGAGGGAAGCCATGTGGTTGGCACAATGCAGGTGCCCTCAGCGGTCCTTGTGTGTTTGTGTGGCTGGGCTGGGAATTTACTCCCCTACCCCTTATCTGTAGCAGGGTGACTGCCAGAAGGTAGGGTTACGGAGCCAGACAGAAGGCGAGAGGGCTCTCTCTTCTCTGCCGGGGTGGTCTCTTTGTTCCTATCTTCCTGGAAAAGATGATTAGATACAGCTCCGGGTTAGGAAAGAACCTTGAGATCATATAGACCCACCCGCATCGCTGCTTTGCAGATAAGAAAACTGAACCTTGCAGTGGTAAAATGACATGCCCAAGGTCAGTTTAATGTCAGAGATTATGATCATGGATGTCATCCAGAGAAAATCCCAATTCTTGTCCCAAGCTACAAAGTGGAACCAGTTTGTAAGATAACTTTCTTAAAGGTCTTCAGTGCTATTCCTTGGTAAAAAGCCTCCATTTTTGTAGTTCACGCATGGAGCCCTCTGTGCAGAGGAAACTGAGGCAGAGGAAAGTGTTTTTATTATTATTTATAATGAGGACTCCGCTAACTGTCTAAAGGATTCGTGGTGGCTTGTAATGAAAGGGAGGCATCTAATAAAGCTGTTAAAATTTAAAAGCATTTTATGTAGAAGGACAGTAAATAAACATATTAAACTTCTACGTTAAAGGCAGCCAAGGGGAACAGTATATGAGTAACTCAGCTCTCATCATCTGTTGAAATATATTAATTCTTCAGGTACAACATTCTTAGAGAAAATTTAGATGGTTACCTTACCATTCCTCACCCATTGCAGAGTTGTTTTCTTTTGTTCTGAATCCACTTAGGGAAGGGCTCTGGGGCCAGCAATGATGCTCTGATCCTTACTGGCATGAATGGATGGTGCTCAAGAGGAAGTGCCCGAAGCCATTACTACCATGCTTCGCCATTACTCTGAGGCACTGTTTTCATGGTGCACTATTTTGACCCCCCTATAGCTTTTATCTGGGAGCATATATTGTCACCTAATAACTTAGTTTGTCTTTTTAGAGACTGTCAGGGTCTTCACCTCTAAATACAAGGACACATCTGGGCACACCAAAGGCAGAACTTCCAGCAGGGAGATCTCATCAGAAGCCATTTATCTGAATTCCAACGGCATATATGGAGTACTTACTGCATGTCCCACTCCTGTTGAGGGGCAAGGGATAAGATGTGAGTTGGACTGGATCGATAGATAGATGTGGGTCTGATGACTTATAATACAATATAATGACAAAATATGGTGTGATATAATGGAACAGTGGCCAGAAAGGCATGTTTTAGGAACACAATAGAAGAACAGATTCTACCCCGGGGCGTGGGAAGAGTCTTCCCAGAGAAGGTAACACTTTATTCATTCTTTCAACAAATAGTTACTGAACATCTGTTTTCTTCCTGAGGTTGTATTGGGTGCTGGGATGATCAAAACAGTCTTGGTCACCTATCTATAGAGGGAGAAGGGGACTCCTAGAGTGTATTCTAGAAAAAAGGAACATTATGAACAAGTATGGAAAGGACATAGTAGTTAAAGGGTGACCAGCTAATGTGAGGGGCATGAAGGAACTTGAACTTAATCCTATAGGCAATGGGGAGGCAGGGAAGGATTTAAGGAGGAAAGTGGAATGATCTGATTTGTGCTTTCGAAGTTAGTCACAAAGATTTCATTATTTAAAAAACAAAACCATGAAAGTACTAGAAAAAGACACAGGTAAATATTTATATAATTTTAACTTGGGGGAAAGCTTTGTCAGTGTATGATATGGAAAAGTTAAAATCATACAGAAAGGGGCTTCCCTGGTGGCGCAGTGGTTGAGAGTCCACCTGCCGATGCAGGGGACACGGGTTCGTGCCCAGGTCTGGGAAGATCCCACATGCCGTGGAGCGGCTGGGCCCGTGAGCCATGGCCGCTGAGCCTGCGCGTCCGGAGCCTGTGCTCCACAACGGGAGAGGCCACAACAGTGAGAGGCCCGTGTACCGCAAAAAAAAAAAAAAAAAAAAAAAAACAGAAAAAGATTTGAATAGGTAAAGATTTAAAAGTTGTATACCACCAAATCACTATTAAAAGGACAAAAGTTAAAAAAAAAAAAGAACTTTAAAAAAGTTAAAAAGGACAAACTCGGGAAAATTTAATAGCCTTAATAGCCTGAACATACAAATGGCTCTTACACAATAAGTAAGACAAAGAACACCTCCTAGAAAATGGGCAAAAGAAGAATTCAAATGTCCAATAAAACAGATAAAAAATATTCAAGTGCACTAGCAACCGAAACATATTCGATGACATTCTTCATTTACCAGATTGACCAAAGGTTTTTTTAAGAAGGTAGTGACCAGTGTTAGCCGAAGGACTAGAGAAACAGGCACTTTAAAGCACTAGTGGCTTTCAGGTGGTTTGGAAGAGCAATTTGCAATGTGTTACAATGAATGGATACACTGACTCAGCAAATCTACTTTTAGAAATACATCTTAAGTAAACAGATTCATTCACAAAAATCTTTGTTCCAAATGATTCATTCCAATGTAGCTTATAATAGTAAAAACAAAACAAAACCTAAAACAAACAATGACCAAAAAACCCCAGCAAGGAAACAATGAAAATGTTCCACCCTAAAATAAAGGATTGGTTAAAAACACAACGGCCCAGCCATGTGCCATGTGACCAAGAGAAAAGATATGGCTCTATATTCACTGTCAGTGAAATCTGCCCACAATAGATCACTAAAGAAGAATTGAAGATTATGGAGAACTATCGTAGCAGGAGCTCATTTTTGTAAATATATATTTTATATACATGTACACAAGAAAAATCTGGGAAAAAAGACAACAAAATATTGAATGTTATTTCTGATCATAGTTGTTATTTTTTTCATCATGCCCATCTTTATTTTCTCATTGCGCTTGAGGAAACGTGAACTCATAAAAGAAATAAGTCAGCTACTGTAACAAAGTAAGACAACTCAGGTGCGAAAGCCTGATGGCTTTGAGGAGGCCTTTGCCATAATCCAAGTAAGAAAATGAGAAAGGGCTGGGCTGGGCTCCAGTGGTTTCCAGACCCTGGCAGTACTTCAGAATCACCTAGGGAGGTATTAAAAAATACCAATTCCAAGGCACAACACAGACTAATTAATTTAGAGTCTCTGGCATGGGGTATGTTTTAACCTCTGCTCCCCTAACCCCCTGACCCCTTCCAAGTGACTACAATATGCGGCCAGAAATAAGACCACCACTCTCTAGGGCAGTGGCAGTTGGAAAGGAAAGAAGGATTTGATGTTTCGTGGGTGGGATCTCTGAACAGGATATTAATTGAAAGACACCCACGAAGCTAGCTTTAGTGGGTTTCCTTTCATTCCATGTAGCTTTCAAGGTCAAGTGTATTGCTGAGGAATGCAGAGGCACTGAGAAACATCCTCTGTTGATCTCTCCAGGCTAAGCTGCCGCTGGCATTGCAGATTGAAGGCTGCATCCAGTTTGGCACACGTGGGGTGCACCACTGCTGCAGGGACAAGGCGCCCATCTTCTCAGGGCCTGCATATGAGCAGTCAGAGCGCTGGAGTACTGGCAACACAGAGAGCTGCACAGTTCAGAGAGAGGATATTTCATACACATATGTGAATGCGACTGTTACTTACATGATGCTTTTTTAGGGGAGGTTTTGTTTTAAAGCTTGCTGGAGTTGGCGTTTCATTACTAATTGCAGTTTATGTAGGTGTTAGCTAACATTCCAATAACTTGACTGTTTCCAGCAACACTACATGCAGTAGCTTCCCTTAAGGTTTAAAAATTATGATTTGCTTTTAATTACCACCCTTCTGAATAGGCATTACACAAACAGGAAAGAAAACACATTCTCACCAGTCTTTGATGTGAGAGGTTACTGAGGCAATTTGGAGCGATATCTTAAAAGGTGTCAGGTAAATACAGGGGAATTTTAATACATGACATGCATTGACATTTTTATTCTAGCTAGCAACAGAGAGACTTTTGTACAGCTGGGGAGGAATTATATCAGATTTTAGCTAAGGATACAGGATTTCTCACTTCTTATTGGATATAAATAAATAAATAAATAAAGTCATTATTAACAGTATTGAAATATGACTCATGCCTTCCATAATTAAACACCCCTTCTAAAAGTAAAAGGTACACAATCTGTCTTTCACTTTCTTTGACTTTCATTCCAACACTAGTGGGAGACAATGAGCTCTGACTGGAGTCAAACTTGGAAGTGATTTTGACTTTGCAGGAAGCAACAGTATTGAGGCAGAGAACTTGACTATATCTTCTCTCCCGCTTGGGGTCAGTGTTTCAGTAGATGCCAGAGAGGCTGAGGAAATAGGACAGGAAATGGCAGTGCTTCCACCAAAGGTCAAAGGAGGATTAAGATAATGGCCTGCATTGCAGACCCAATGCTGACAGCCCCCTTCAAAGTTCAGTGGTGTAAATACAGACTCAGAACTGCTCCCCAAAGGCATGACGAGGTCAGGAGCATTAGGGAGAAAGACCATCTGGGGAGTGGGAATGGGGGATTCATGGAGCAGCTCTGAAGTTCTCCTCCCAGGCAGTCTTTGACATCAAAGGGCATGTGTCTACCTTACATGGCAAGTGAAAGTGCTGTGCAGGTGACACCAGGCCTCTGGGAAGATTAGAACAGAAATCGCTGAGCTTCAAACCACTGATCTTTCTGCTTCACTAAAACTGGTCCTCTCCCCCTGGGGTGTCGGTCGGTCCCAGCTGGGCAGAGGCTCAAGTCCTAATATGCCCACGGAGTGACTTCATAAACTCTATCGACATCATGTCCATTTTAATTTTTAAGGATATAAATAAAAGTCAAACAACACTAAAAGGTACACAATAAGGAGTAAGTCTCCCTCTGTTCCCCCCACTGTCCTCTAGACCACTTTTCCCATGTCCCTTCCCTGGAGACAATCACTGTTTGTCGTTTTTAGACATCCTACGAGAGATATTTTCCTCCTCGTCCTCCTGAGCTCCAAAGAAGGAGCTTTGTCTTTTCCCTCCCTCCTCCCTCCCCATCCTCTCTCTCTCACTCTCCCTGTATGTGTGTGTGTGTATATATATACACACACATACATATATATACATACACACATGTACATACGTACACACACATAAATATATGTGCACACTTTTTTTTACACAGGTGAAAGTCGACTTTACACACTGTTCTCTGTCTTGCTATGTTCCCTTATGTTCACTTATCATCAATAGCTTCTGGAGATCATTCCACACCATTCCATATAGGACCTACTCATTCTGTGAATGTCTGCACATCACTCCACTGTAGGATTGGACTGTAATGTATTCAGTCAGATCCCTAACTGATAGACTTTAGATTTTTTTTTTTCTTAACCTTTGTTAATGCTTCAACCAATGTCTTTGCACAGCTGCCTTTATGTGGGAACGTTTCTGAGGGATTAATTCTTGGACATAAAATTTCTGAATCAGAGTATAGGCATTTAAAATTTTGGTTGATAGTGACACGTTTTTATCCAAACATTGAGCTAATTTGCACCTTATCAAGAATGTATGAGAGCTTGAAAATATTATGTTAAGTAAAAGAAGCAGGTAACCAAAAGGTCACATATTATATAAGTCCATTTATAGCGAAATGTCCAGAATAGGCAAATCTACAGAGATAGAAAGTGGATGGCTGGTTGCCAGGGGCTGGGGGGAGGGGACAATACGAAGTGACTGCTCATGGGTACAAGGTTTCTTTTTGGGCTGATGAAAATGTTCTGAATTTAGATAGTGGTGCTAGTTGCACAATATATTAAAATCCACTTAATTGTACCCTGTAAAAGAATGAATCTTATGTGAATTATATCTCAGTAAAGCTGTTATTTTAAAGAAATGAATGAGGGTATCTGTTTCCCCCTCACCCTTGACAGTGTATGTTCAAATTTTTCCATCATCCTTCATTCTAATTATAACAGTCTTTCTCCATTCTTCCAAGGAGGTGGACCAAACAGTTGCAAGATCTAAAGGGCCGGCTGGGGATCTAAGGATTTGGGCTGTCAACATTACAGTCTAACAACAGTGGAAATGACCGAGATGGCAACAATCAAAATAACCAAGTTGTCAATAACTGTCAGTGAACTCAGCAGTCCTGTAGGAATGAGACTTAAATCAAAAATTCCAGAAAAGATGAAGGACACATTTCTCTCAGCCTAAACTGTTTTGAGATCTCCTTTTGTTTACTTAACTCGGGATCTCCTGAATCTCTTAACCACATCTCCCGAATGCAAAACTTCATCCAACAACCCAACCTGTCTCCAGTAGAAAATATATTTGAAGCCCTATGGACGTAAAAAAAGCCTTCGAAGCCAAATAAAAACTATTATTTTTGAACCCAATTCCAGAGCTACTGAAAGTCGGGCTGAAAAATTATCCATTGTCGATCTCTAACTGGTATTTTCATCAAGGTGGGGTTCCTTGGGATTCCATTTCACCCCTTTTCACCTCTCACCTCTAGCTTAACCCTACTAAATTCTTCTTTTTCTATGATGTCTTATATTTCAACCTGCTTGTGACCCGTGGGATTAAGAGCTAAACACTCTTTAACAGGAGTAATCCCCTAAGTGGACATGTTTCCGAGACTGTTAGGCATTTGATCACAAAGGAAAGAAGAGAGAGGTATGAAAGCAAAGAACATAGAGAGGTTGGAGATTTTTACCTTAGTAATAATTGATTGCAAAGGGGCTCTCCAAGCCAATATTTGCATGAAAATAGGCCTGTTCCTAGTTCCTAAGAATAAGCTCATTTTCTCTCTTCCTTTGAGAGACAATGTGCCCAAAGGCACTGAGCTCCAGCAAGGAAAGTCTTGATGCATTTGACATGTCCCAGTTTTTGATTCCGTTTCTGTGACTGATACTAAAAACAGCTAGCACCTGAAAAGAGAGCTTAATTAATAAGTGGCAATCACGGGTGCAGGCACCTGACATTTATTGGTTCATTTCATCTTCATCAAACCCTATGAGGAAAGCGTTCTTTGTACCACTGCTATGGACTGATTTGTGTGCCTCCCAAATTCATATCCTGAGGCCCCCCTAACACCACAATGTCTTGGTATTTGGAGATGGAGGCTTCAGGAAGTAATGGGTTTCGGGAGGTCAAGAGGGTGGGGTCCTCATGATGGGATTAGTGTCCTTATAAGAAGAGACACCAGAGAGCTTGCTTCCTCTCTGTTGCAGGTGACGGCATGGAGGGTAGGTGGCCAACTGCAAGCTAGGAAAAGTGCTCTTGCCAGGGAAGCAAATCAGCCACTACCTTGATCTTGGACTTAGCCTCCAGAATTGTGAGAAATAAACTCCCATCTAAACCACCTGGTCTGTGGTATTTCGTTATGGCAGTCTGAGCTGACTAATACAACCACCGTTTTACAGAAGAGGAAACTGAGACCAAGAGAAGTTAAGTAACTTGCCTACTGAGAACTAGAATGTGACAAAGGCAGGATTCAAACCCACTTAGTCTGGGTTCAGGGTCAGCGTTCTCCACTATGGTTGATTGCCTGTGATATAGGCCACGATCTCCATGTGTTCTAGCCACCCCTCTTTCTGCTGTCTTGAGACTCCAATCACACCCTCCTTTAGACTGGAAAAAGACTGTGTTGTGCCTCCACTGAAGCCCTATTCACATTGTGTCAGATGCCTTGTCCTCTACCCACCTGGGAGTCCTGTAAGGCCTGGGACTTTTTTTTCACTTTTTCATCCCCTAGTACAGTGCCTGGATAGGTGTTTAATAAGTCTTAATTTGAGTGAATATGTGGATAGTAAAGATGAAACTGCCTAACCTCAAGAAGTCTTACCAATAAGAAGAAATCACCGTGAGTTCTTTGAAAATAAGAACATTGTAGCGTGGGAAGCTATTTTGATAGTAATGCAGCCAACCAGCAGACCTGCTCAAGCAGTTGTCCAAGCCCCAAGGTGAGAGACTTTGTGCTGCTCTGTGACAGTCCGAATGGACTTGGGATAAGGCCAAAGGGACACCAGTTTTCTAGTGTGCTCTTGGCTCCTTGCTCATAGCAGTTCTGCTGCAGGTTGGATTGCTGCAGAAGCAGCCCCAAGGTTGTATGTAGCGGGCAGGATATTTATTAAGGGGTGTCCTTGGCTTCCACACCTGTGGTTGGGAGGAGTCTGCAGCAGGTGGGGATAGAGAAGGAAGATGTGATGCAGGGCCAGTGAGAGCCTTGGCCATCCCCACGGGGAGCTGTTGAGCTAGGGTGGCCTTCCAGGTTGTCCTGAGTTGAGCCAGATGGTCAGGTCTTTACACTCCATAATGACTAGGCTACTAGGTAGGGGCTGCCTGGGAAGGGGCATGATCTGGATGGAGAGGGCTCATTGCAGTGAGACTTTTCCTGAAGGGGCCACCAGCTGAAGGCTGTCCACTGACAGATGCCCAGAAGCTGGGACAACAGGCCTTCTCTCACGGGGAGATCTGAGTGGTGTAGCCCGGGTCCCCCTCAGGAACCGTACTTGAGAATGAGTCTTTTTGCAGCACAGGAGCCCAGCAGGCCGAGTTTTCTCCTTGTTACACAATGTTACTTTCATCTCCTGAGCCAGATTTCCTTTTATGATTCTTGGCAGACACTCAAAGATCTATGTCTGTGGAGGATCTTTTTAAAAGGTTTCATTGCAGATTATCTCTTGTCTGAGATTCCCTTTTAAGAACACTCCGCCTCTGAGTCGACTTGGAATTTGTTGTCTCATCTTGCCTTGTATCTCAGAGGAAGGAAGTTCCCTTTTCCTTTGTCAGGTGATTTGCTCTCCTGTACCTTTGACCTGACCCTTCTTGACCTCCCACAGAGCCTTGTCCTCTCCATGATTCTCTCTCAAGCCCTCTCAGTCTCCTTCCTCTCCTGCGCAGGGGAAGGCTCTAGAACATTATCATATAGGTGATGGGGTCTTAGTAGGGGAGTAACACAATGACAATGGCATCTGGGGAGGAATGCTCTGGCAGCTGTGTTCCAGATGGGTCTGTGACTCTAGGCCTGGAAGCAGGGGACAAGAAGTGAGCTGCAGCTCAGCTAACGAAATACAATTTAACACTTATGAGCAGGTTCTTCTAGGAAGGCCTAGCTAATGATTCTTTGTTGCTTCTTACTCTGTGCAGCCCATTAGGGTAGTATCTGTAGGGAGTCTCATGGTGAAGTGGCGGAATGTGGTCTGGGGAGCTGTTCAGGCCTGGATTTGACTCCTTGCTAGGTCACTTCTATCTGTGTCACCCCCAGCAGTTCATTTACCTTCTCAGCCTCTGTTTCCTCATCAGGAACACGTGGCTTAATAAGGCCTCCCGTAAAGGGTTGCTGTGAGGGGAACACTTGCTGGGATGACATAGATAAAGACCCTCGCATGGTGTCTGGCACACAGTAAGCCCGGGTACACATCAACTGCCTCCCTGCTTTCAGGCGGTTCCATTAAGGCTGTTGGTTCAGAGAAAGCCCAGCTGGTCAGGAGCTGCCTCTCCTTTGGCTCTTTCTAACAAACGGACCCAGTCACTTTCTGAGTTTACATTGAAACCCAGTGTTCAAATCCCCAGCCTGCCTTTATTGGTGAGACAGCTCCTTCTTAATGGCAGTTGAGCAGTTGAGTTGGGTGAATGCAAAATTGAACAAATTAAAAACCCAGCAGGTAAGGAAAACTTAAGAAATGCTTTTCGTGCCCTGAACTGAAATGGTTTGTGCTCTTCCACTCGAGGGTGACATGTTATTTCTGCTGTCACTACAGGACCGACTCTGACAAGATGGTTTCTTGGTGCCGAGAAGAGCCTAACAGGCTCTTCCTGTCATTTGCCAACCTCCTAGAACATGCCAGCCTTAACCAATCGACTTTCTAAAAATTTGTCCCTGCCTTTACAGTGTGCCTTAGAAGAGTTAAAATGCTTCTTATACTATGAAACCTTGGAAATTCATCTTAAGTCAACAAGCAAAGAATTAGCTACAAGGAAGGGCAGAGCAAAAATCAACTTTATCATGAAGTTGTATCTTAGGTGAAGAATTGGCCAGGGCTTTTTCCTTGTTTCAGTCGAAACTTCAGTAACTGTAACAGAGAGTCAGAGGACAGCTAGATTAATGCTTGTACAGACAAAAGGAAATAGCCAATATGCTTCATCAGATTAATCAAATCCATATCTGTAAGTGAATTTTGCACAATGACTTTGCTTTGAGAAAGTTGATTCTTGTTTTGGTTTGTTGTATGATTGACTGATTTACTCTCTACCTTGTATGTCACCTGGTTTGTTTTGACAATAGCCTGACAGGAGGCAGAGAAAACGCCACAGGCCCAGGTGTCAGGCCTGGGACAGGACTCTGGCTCCGCTCCCTCGTGGTGGTGAAACCTGGGGCAAGTTACTCAATCCTCTGGACTCCGTTTCTCCAAAAGTAAAATGGGATTTTAGTACTTATTTCTTCGGATTATAGCGTGCATAAAGTATCACAATGTATACAAACTGCCTGAAATGAAGTACATATTAAAAATGCTAGGTCCTCTTTCCTTGCCTCCTAATTCCCAAGATATCCAGTGGTGTTTTGTTATGCGATATATGTCAGTTGCTACCATTTCCCTGTAAGTTACTACTTCCTGGTTACAGAATAGTCCACGCTTAGGGCCACAAGCAAGTCCAGATACAAAGAGAGAAAATTGCTGAGGCAGTTTAGTTCAAAGAGTTTGAAGCCAGGCTCTGCCACTTATCAAACTTGTGACCTTGGGCAATTCCCTTAAGCTCTCTGTGCTTCAGTTTCCTCATCTGTAAAATGTGGATAACAAAACCCACCTCCTAGCATTGCACTGAGGATTAAGGGAGTTCATGTATTTGAAGCGATTAGCAGGGTTCCAGGCAACTGTAAGAACTCTGTTAAGTGTTCGTTATTATTATTGCTGACTCTAGTAGACATGTTTGTGGCTGCCTGCTTACTTACAGCCCCCATCCTTGGGGACTGCCACCACCCACTACCCCTTCTGCCCCCAGTGATGTTTGTATTCCAAGTCACAGTTGTTTGGATCAGGAGTGAACGTCTTATGTGAGTTGGACAAATCAGAACCCTCTCCTTGGTTTGGGACCTGTGAGCAATTGAGCCAGTGAGCTGTGGGTTGCTGAGCTGAAAGTTTGTGTAGATTCAGGTCTGAGGCCATTATCTGAGCCCTGATGGGTAGATAAGAAAAAGCTTTTCTGCTAAGAGAAGCAGAAAAGCGGGGGCAGACATGAGACAAAATCAGAGAGGAGAAACTACATGGCCCATAAGAAATGGTGCAAAGCCTAGGAAAATGAGTTTTCCGGTTCCTGAGACCAGCCTACACTCTGGGCTTGAATTCCTGACAGCTCGATTCTTACACTACCACCCTCCAGTGCCAGCCCCTTCCTTGACTAGTTTAAGCAATTCTCTCTGTTCTGTGATGAAAACACTGAACTTCAGCAGAAAATGGTCTGCATCCACGGTCCAGAAATGTTTTTTGCTCACGTCGTTGCAGAATTTTGAGAAACTATGTATCCCCACACATTTTCAAGTTGACATCTAAAATTTCTATTTTCAGTTTAAATATCATATATTATAGAATACGAATATGTGCATTGATTGCAAGCTATTACTCATCATATTTATATGCTGTGTTATATTATGTACGGCTAAGAAAGAAAAAGTGCTACCAAGCTATGACCTACCATCATTGTAAGATGCACCCTAATTTCAGAGGTATTAAAATGTGAAAAAAAATTGTGTCTCTTAGAATCATTGAAATGCAGTCATTCCCAAGGATATCATTGCCTTTCTTCTTTAAAAACCAGAGAAAGTCTTTTGGGAACATAGGCATGTTAGTCTCAGACCAGATTAATTTTAGGAAAAAGTACAGTAAGAATTTGAGGATCTGGGGGTAAAAAAAGTCTCAGAACTGTATGTGATCACATAGCCCTTGAAAAACATGTAGCTGTATGAAAAAAATCACTGGTTTACATGTTTGTTTATAAAAATAGTTTTTTCTTTCTTTAAAAAATATTATTAGGGCTTCCCTGGTGGCGCAGTGGTTGAGAGTCCGCCTGCCGATGCAGGGGACACGGGTTCGTGCCCTGGTCCGGGAAGATCCCACATGCCGTGGAGAGGCTGGGCCCGTGAGCCATGGCCGCTGAGCCTGCGCGTCCAGAGCCTGTGCTCCACAACGGGAGAGGCCACGACAGTGCGAGGCCCGCATACGGCAAAAAAAAAAAAAAAAAAAAAAAAATTATTAAATATTATTAAAGCTATTAGAACAGCAGTAAAGGGAACTTTGAAGAAGAAAAAATTTACATTTTACTGGACAAAATACTGTCTACGCTCCCTACTAGACAGTGGCCTTAGTAAACCTGGAGATTCACTCCTTTGCCATTTAACTTATTTACAGGTTCCAGGGATTAGGGCATGGACATTTTGAGAAGCCATTATTCTACCTACTATAGACCTTAAAATCAGTTCGAGTGCCACTATATTCCCCATTTTTTTTTCTAGAAAAAACAAGAGGACCATTTGGTGTTATTATCATTCCATAATTGTTTGTTGTTTGCCTGCCAACAACACACTGGGCTCTCCACTGAAACATATTTGGGAACAGTCCTGTTCACTGTGCTTACAAATGTAATTATTGTTAACAATTTCAATTATTTAACATTTACTGAGCACCAACCATGCGCTAAGCACTCTTTGAAACATACAATTAGTCATCGTTGATGCCCAAAGGGCTTACAATTTAAAATTAGACAAGTCTAAAATCAGAGAGATGCAAACATCTACACCTAGCAACGCTTCCTGAAAGAACTGACTGTCCCAGACAAGTCAGATGTAGTACTTTGTGTTATGTATTCCCCAAACTCACCTTTACTCCCATGAGACCTAGAACTATACACTCTTCAGAAAATACACATTGAAACGTTAGGTAAGACAGGAAAACAATATTGTGTAAATGCCGCTTACAAGCACATTTTTAAAAGTTTGGGACATATGCCTTGCTTTCTTATTGCAGATCTTATGACAAACAAGATTTTTTGTGTGTGTGCCACGATAAGTAGGATTCAACTATGAAAAGAAAATATCTCACAAAAGATGCACAGTACAAAAGGTAATTGCTAACTGGAGAAAGAAATTTTCAAAAGATGCTGTTGAGAATGACAAACCAAGTTCCTGGAGGCCCAGAATCATCTAGGAGACCATTTCACACTCTAGCCTAAGAGCAAGCAGAAACCATTTTTACAGTTTAGATGATCGAACCAACCACTGTGTTAATGTCTTCTTACGGTAGGTGGCTGAAGTAGAAACTCCTTTTGCCTATAACTCCTTAAAATAAGAAAAGGGGGAACATTTCTGTAATGCCATGTGTCTGTGATCATTGGCTTTTCCCCAATGTTCCTCCAAGATGTCAGGTACTGTGGAAGCCTCAACCTACCGCTGCAAGGAAAGGAAAGTCATAACGTTCCCTAAAGAACAATGGCATAATGGCGCTCCCCTGTCAGGATGGTGGATGAGGGTTTGAGCGCACCTGGTTGACCTGGCTGATTGGTACTCTGTGCTCAAGCATGGGTGGAGGCCCCACCTGTTCTCACCACAGAGCAGGGGGCTGCCATATTCAGGGGTCTCACCAGGGCATGCCAGCAACATCTGGATGTACAGGACAGATTGTTACCTACATTAAAATAACTTAGTGTCCATCTGACCGTCTTCCCAGAATTAACTAGTAAATGAAAAGCCTGGAACATGGCCTTTTGTTTCTAGGTACCAGTGCTCTTGTTGGAAGGAGACAGGACAGCCAGTTTTACCCTTTCTGCACTTTCCTCGCAGACTGAGCATGGTATCTCCACCCATACCGAGCCAGTTTTTAAATTGCTTGAGGTTACCTCCCTCTGACTACACAATGACACTGCCTGGGTTTAACTCTAGGTCCATCAAACTAGACTACATTCTCACACCATGTACAAAAATAAACTCCAAATGGATTAAAGACTTAAGTGAAAGACCTGAAACCATAAAAATCCCAGAGGAAAACGTAGGCAGTATACTCTTTGACGTCAGTCTTAGCAATCTCTTTCTGGATCTGTCTCCTCTGGCAAGGGAAACAAAAGCAAAAATAAACAGATGGGATTACAACAAACTAAAAAGCTTTTGCACAGTGAAGGAAACCATCAACCAAACAAAAAGGCAGCCTACTGAGTGGGAGAAGATATTTGCAAATAATATAACCAGTAAGGTTAATATACAAAATATATGAAGAACTCATAGAACTCAACCTCAAAAAAACAAACAACTAGATTTTAAAAATGGGCAGAGGCCCTGAATAGAAGTCATTATTCTGCCTACTATAGTTTTCCAAAGAAGACATACAGGTAGCCAACAGACACAAAAAAAGATCCTCACCATCACTAATCATCAGGGAAATGCAAATCAAAGCCACAATGAGCTACCACCTCACACCTGTCAGAACGGCCATCATCAAATAGATAATAAATAACAAGTGTTGGTAAGGATGTGGAGAAAAGGGAACCCTGGTGCACGGTTGGTGGGAATGTAAATTGGTGCAACCGCTAGGGAAAACAGTATGGAGGTTCCCCCCAAATTAAAAATAGAACTACCATATGATCCAGCAATTCCACTTCTGGGTATTGAAGTGGAATATGCTTTTTGAAAACAAAAACACTAATTAGAACATATATATGTGCACCCCTATGTTCACCGCAGCATTATTTGCAACACCCAAGACATGGAAGCAGCCTTAGTGTCCATCGATAGGTGAATGAATAAAGAAGATGGTTACACATAATGTATTATTATTCAGCCAAAAAGAAAAAGAAAAAGAAATCTTGCCACTTGTGACAACGTGGATGGGTCTAGAGGGTATTATGCTAAGTGAAATAAGTCAGAGAAAGACAATCACTGTTTGATTTCACTTATATGTGGAATCTAAAAAACAAAACAAAACAAAATGAAAATAGACTCATAGATATATGGAACAAACGGGTGATTGCCAGAGGGGTGGGTATGAGGTAAATTAGGTGAAGGGGATTAAGAGGTACCAACTTCTGGTTATAAAATAAGCCTCAGGGATGTAATATACAGTATAAGTAATATAGTCGATAATATTGTCATAACTTTATGTGGGGACAGATGGTTACCAGACTTATCATGATCATTTCGTAATTATGCAAATGTGAAGTCACTATGTAGTACACCTGAAACTAACATAATATTGTACAACTATATTTCAATTAAAAAAATGTATATATACTGTATATTTGAAGAGAAGGTATGCTCAGGCAGTCACTGAACATATTGTTTTGATCCTCTAAGGCAGCACTATCTGATAGGAATGTAATTTGAGCTGCATATGCAATTTCAAACTTTCTGCTGGCCACATAAAAAAGGAAAAAGAAAAAGTTGAGGGCTTCCCTGGTGGCGCAGCGGTTGAGAGTCCGCCTGCCGATGCAGGGGACACGGGTTCGTGCCCTGGTCCGGGAAGATCCCACATGCTCTGGAGCAGCTGGGCCCGTGAGCCATGGCCGCTGAGCCTGCGTTTCTGGAGCCTGTGCTCCGCAACAGGAGAGGCCACAACAGCGAGAGGCCTGCGTACCGCAAAAAAAAAAAAAGTTGAAATAAAACTTAATAAAACATTTTATTTAACTCAAAATTACAAATTAAAATAAAAGTAAAAATAAAATATCACCAAAGAAGCCATACAGATGGAAAATCAGCAAATGAAAAGATACTCCACATTATATGTCATCAGGGCACTACAAATTACAACAGTGAGATACTACTACATACTTATTAAAATGGCTAAAATCCCAATCATTGACAACACCAGTGCTGGGGAGGATGCAAAACTCTCATTCATTGCTGGTGAGAATGCAAAATAGTAGAGCCACTTTGGAAGGCAGTTGGGCAGTTTCTTACAAAATAAACACTTTCATACCATACAATCCAGTAACTGTGCTCCTCAGTATTTACCCAAATGAGTTGAAAACTTACGTCCACACAAAAACCTGCATATGAATGTTTACAGCATCTTTGTTCTTAACTGCTAAAACTTGGAAGCAACTAAGATACTCTTCAATAGGTGTGGATATACAAACTGTGGTACATCCATACAGTGGAATATTATTTGGTGATAAAAAGAAATGAGTTATCAGGCCACAAAAAAGAAAACCATGGAGGAAACTTAAATGCATATTGCCAAGTGAATGAAGCCAATCTGAAAGGCTGTGTCCTATATGATTCCAACTATATGACATTCTGGAAAAGGCAAAACCATGGGTACAGCAAAAGGATCACGGATTTGGGAGGAGGGAGGGATGAATAGATAGACAACAGAGGATTTTTAGAATAGTTTAACTGTTCTGTATGACCAGTGGATACATGTCATTACACACTTGCCAAAACCCATAGAATATCAAACTCAAAGAGTGGATCCTAATGTAAACTGTGGACTTTAGTTGATAACAATGTATCAATACTGACTCATCAATTGTAAGAAATGTATTGCACTAACGCAAGATGGTAATAGTAGGGGAAACTAAGTCTGGGTAGGGGCAGGATGGTGGTGGTGAGGGGATTAATGGGAACTCTGTAGTTTCCTCTCAAATTTCCTGTAAACCTAAAACTGCTCGAAAAAGTACATTACTACTTGAGGTTATGGGGAGGGGGAAGGGTGAGCTGTGACAGGGCGAGAGAGAGTCATAGACATATACACACTAACAAATGTAGTTAGGTAGATAGCTAGTGGGAAGCAGCTGCATGGCACAGGGATATTGGCTCGGTGCTTTGTGACAGCCTGGAGGGGTGGGATAGGGAGGGTGGGAGGGAGGGAGATGCAAGAGGGAAGACATATGGGAACATATGTGTATGTATAACTGATTCACTTTGTTATAAAGCAGAAACTAACACACCATTGTAAAGCAATTATACCCCAATAAAGATGTTAAAAATAAAGAAAAATAAAGAAAGGGATCCAAAAGTTAAAAAAAAAAGTACATTACTTTAAAAAAAATCACCATTTCAACATGTCATTAATATAAAAATTTTCCAAGAGTTATTTTTGTACAAAGTTTTTGAAATCTTGTGTGTACATTTTATACTTACAGCCCATCTCAATTCATCCCAGCCACATTTTAAATGATCAATAACCACATGTGACTAGTGGTTACTATATTGGAGATTGGAAATCTCAAAGTTTTAGTTAGATTAGAGATTAAAGGAAAAATACATACTTGAAAATATCTTACCTCCGAAAACAAACTCACATAATTTGGAGAATGCTGTATGTCACACACAGTTCTCTAACAGCAAAACGTATCAAGATTGTTTCAGTAATCCCCTCGCCAACAGTTTTTAAAGAATAAAAGCAGACGCAAATCCAGTCTGACGACTTGCTCGACGGGGTGATTAAGACGTATGGCTGAGCATAAAGCAAGATTTCCTCCTACAATCAGTCTTCCAGTGACCTTCATTAAGGACAAAGAGCATTTTAATGGATGAAGCCTTCACCTTTAATAAGTCTTTACTCTGTTACTTCCTATGGAACCATTCATTAGATTTACAAAACAATGGTAGCTGGCTAATGACGGAGCCGTGGTCAGAACCCCAGGGATAGCCTATGTCACCATTAGCGCCTCAAGGAAAAATGTCACTTGGTCCACCTTGTCCAATCCAGTCAAGAAGACTTTGACCTATAATTGCATGCAGAGTTCAAGAGCTCAAGAGGTTACAGATGGGGGCGAGCGGATCCGTGATCTGCATCTTTGTGTCAGCTTGAGAAGAGGATGTATGAGAGCATAAACAGAGATGGAGACGGGCAAGGGTGAGCATTTTGCTTCTGCTTCCAAATGATATTCCTGTTTATTAGTGACTGCTTTAGGGAAGGTGTGTTTTGTTTGTTTGTTTACTGTGTCGACAAAAAAATTAATCAGTAGATCTAAGAAAGAAATGGAAAATTTTATTGGAGCCAAATTGAGGATTATAACCCAGAATAGCCTCTCAGCTCCGAGAACTGTTCTGCCTGTTAGAGGTCAAAGCACAATTATTTAAGATTTTGAGACAGACATTAAGTGTACATCATATGTACATTAAATGACGTATTATTGACAGTTTACACAATCGAGGTTTACACATACAAAACGTGGGTCATCATGGTCCCATACAAGATTAAGCAGAAAGGTTATCTCCTAAGGAGTTATCTTGTTGACGCTAGGAGAATTGCTCTTTATGGTTGAGCAGGTTTGAGCGGGGGCAGAGGAGGGGGGTTTGGTCGATGCATAACGCAGATACACAATGCACAGCAGAGAGGAGAGAGGAAGCCAAAGGTCAGAGAAAAATGTTTATGTTCAAATTTTCCTTGACTTGCCTTAGAATATCAATTTTTCTTTCATCAGTTGTTGAAATATATTTTTATTTGGGAATAATTTTAGATTTACCGAAAAGTTGCAAAGATAGTACAGAGAATTCCTGTATCCCCTCACCTAATTTCTGCTTACATAACCACGGTGCACTTGTCCAAACTAAAAAATCAACACTGACACTTTACCATTAGTTAAACTGCAGGTTTTGCATTGACTTTTAAAAAAATCTCAGCAGCAAGAATTGTGTAGAAAATGAAATATCAAAGCACCTTTTGATCTTAATTTAAAAAAACAAAACAAAACTATTTTGGAGAGAAGATGGATAGAAATGAGGATGACTCAGCTTCCCAGTAGGGACATGCACATGAACTTGCATCATTCAAGTCAGATCAAGGCGACTTTCTTCAAGAAGCCTTCTCGGATTTTACGGCAGTGGTTAGTGTTCACATTAGAGGACAAAGCTCTATGACACTTTCCATGTTGCATCACCTGGAACTAACAGACATTCAACTGCCCGCTGAAAGAGGGAAAGGACCCAAGTGTTCAAGGAGAAATGATTACACCTTCCCCTCTCTCCTTCTTGCCACCCCCATCCCCCTAGTCTGTGCTAACTCATATGCTTTCAGAAAGTATCTCTGAAGTCTTTATGCATGAGGAAAATCAATCCTTTCCTTTCTGGATTATTGAAAGGGAGCTATATATCTCTAAAGATGTATCGTTTAGGAATCGTCATAGATAACACATCTTTGCGCCCTTAGGTAAAGCTATTATTACTCTAAAGTGAATTCAGGGGGAATTGGGCTTACTCAGTTTACTACTGACTGTAAATTCAACCAATATAAAAAGATGAAACTCTAATTAGAAAAGTTACATGCACCCGAATGTTTATAGCAGCACTTTTGCAATAGCCAAGACATGGAAACAACCTACGTGTCCATCAACAGATGAATAGATAAAGAAGATGTGGTGCATATATACAATGGAATATTACTCAGCCATAAAAAGAAATGAAATTGAGTTATTTGTAATGAGGTGGATGGACCTAAAGTCTGTCATACAGAGTGAGGTAAGTCAGAAAGAGAAAGACAAATAGCATATGATAACACTTATATGTGGCATCTAAAAAAATGATCCAAAGAACTTATTTACAGAACAGAAACAGACTCACAGACATATAAAATAAACTTATGGTTACCAAAGGGGAAGGGGGAGAGGGATAAATTATGAATTTGGGATTAACAGATACACACTACTATATATAAAATAGCTAAACAACAAGGACCTACTGTATAGCACAGGGAACTATATTCAATACCTTGTAATAACCTATGGGGAAAAGAATCTGAAAAAGAACGTATACATACATATATAATGTACAACTGAACCACTTTACGGTGCACCTGAAACTAATACAACATTGTAAATCAACTATACTTCAGTAGAAAAAAGAACAAATTCAACCAATATAGTTTGAGTACATGCCACGTATTTGGCTCTGTTCTAGGTGTGCTCTGAGGGCCACTCCTATGGGAACACTGATACACAGGATGTTTCTCTATTAGACTCAAAGTTCCCTGATGATAGGGATGGAGAGAACTGTGTCTTATTTAATCTCTCTTATCCTTAGATGCTCAATACCTAAAACGTCCCTCAGTGTCTGGTAGATGCTCAATAGTGTTATTGAATCAATAATAAACAAATAACTGTTGAATGGGTAGACGGTTGAATGAATGAATACATGAGTTCATAGATGAGTGATTCTTGATCACTGCCCTTAGGGAGATTACATTCTGGAAAGAGGCAGAGAGGGGCGAGCACACAAATGATCATGACGCGTGGTGGAATGAGGTAAGGACCATCAGAGGTGAGCCTGCTAAAAGAAAGCACTGTTTAGGTTTAGGTGCAAATGGCAAGTCCTGGGAATGTAAGCAGAAGTTAAGTAGTACTTGCGATTGTCCGGGAGGATGGATAGGATGTCATAAGCAGGGATGGGATAGGAAATGAGGGAGGACATTCCAGCCTGAGAGAACAGAGTGAACAGACATGGCCAGGTAGAAAGTCATGAACATTTTGAGGAGTTAAGTTTGGATAGCTTATATGGCATGTGCAGGTCAGGAAGGGAAAATAAACAAGATTCACACACTGGGTCCTCATCATACGGGTCTTGGATGCCTGGGTTTGCTAATTTGGAAGTGATCGATCACAGACAAATCATGAGGAGAAGCTGGCTTCTCATGGGGGCTGTGAGGTTTGTTTAAGCACATCTTCCAAAAACATGATAGTCCTAAGGAAAAAGGTGGAAGTGCAGGAAAGAAAAAAAATTTGTGATAATATGATGATATAATTTGTCTCTAAGTTCTGTGATGACAAATCAGAATTCTCCTATGTTTGTAATGTAGGAGTCCATGCTCTGATTAAATCACTCTATCTGCCCTGCCAATAACACGCAGAGAAAGCCGTTGACGCAGTTTTGTTAAATAAGCAATTAAAACAGTAGTAGGTTTTGAACATAATGCCTTTTCTTTATATGTTACATTAAAAGCTGTGTGATTAAGCTGACCTGGGATTTCTGAACAGAAGCTGAACAGTCGACTTCACATTTTTAAGAAGTGAAAGATACATGCTGAGTTGCGACATGTACTGCTCATGGAGTCCCAAGGATAAAATGTGAGCATCTCCTGGGGGCAAAGAGTCCTTAGTGAGAGCAAAGAAGGCTCGTGAGCATCACAGTAATGTTCTGTATTTCAAGACCTTCCACTGCCGTGAAGTACCTCTTTAAGTTTCTCTGAACATCTTCTTTGGCAAAGACACACTGAACCACATTGCTGGGTGGTTCCTGTTTATTTCCCTTTACAGGGGCCTTCTGCTGCTCTTGCTGAGTGCCTGGGTGGCTGCTCTGTGACCGGCAAAGCCCCTCGGTTCCCAGCTCCAGGCTCGCCTGGTGTAAAGACAGATGCTCTCGTGGCACTAATGGCTGGATGTGCTGTGTTTGCACATCTGCGGTAGCCTTTTGAATTGAGTTTCGAGCCCAAGCCAGGCAGCCCCTCCTTTATTTTCACTGTCACACCATTAAAAGGAAATGAGATTATGGCACAAATCATCATTCACATGACTCTGACATAGAAGGTTAGGGAGATATTGCCGAGATAATTCCACAGCCGCCATGCCCCTGACAATAATTACAATGTGACCACAGGGGATCGCCTTCTAATAGGCTTTTGTTCAGTCAATTCAGAGTCTGTTGTGTGCTCTGAGTTTGGATAATTAAAGTTGTGTCTCAGAAGCCACATGTGGTAGCTCATAATTATGTAGTCGAGTCTAAGAGGGAACTGAGGTGACTGACACCTGTGCTGGTGTGAGGAACAAGGGCCCTGGTGACGAGGAAGAAAGAAACCAGTCCCCTCACTGAGGAAGCAGGGGATGGCATTCACTCCATAGCGTCCACTGCTTTATTTATTTTAAAACGAAAATGAGTAATTATAGCCCTTCCCAGTCCAATTGCTCACCCTCCAGAGGGATTTTGCTAACCCTTTCCTGTAGCCTCCAACAAAAGAATGGGAGCTGACTGGACAGGGGAGAAAATACAAACGGCTTATTGAAACACCAGAATGGTTTAATTATTTCATCATTTGCATGTTGAGAGATTTGCATAAAGGCAGGAAAAGGCCCATGTTGGAATTTGGCCTGTATCTCGCCCTGTTTCTCACTGGAGCAAAGATCTCGAAGTGTGGCCTCGTGTTAGCTCTTGAATTTTAGAGAAATGTGAACTTAGGAAAGCTTAGATTTGTTATTTCAAGGACACAATATTTGAAAGGAAAATAAACCCAAAGACCATATCCTGCTGGGCCATGTTTTCCAAGTCAGTCTATGGCTGTCAGAGAAGCAAAGTAGTTGCTTTTCCCCAGCACGCAGGACACCCTTGGAGAACCATTCTCCTGATCAGGACGAGCAGACTGCTGGGTAAGTGGGTGTCTCTTTAGCACTCTCAGACTGGGTCCCAGATTTTCTAGATTCATCACATAAGAGATGTTGAAACGTTAGTATAGGACATCTTTTATCTGAAGTCTTTATAGACTGTTTAGCAGATTCTTGGAATATACGTGTAAAGAGTTTTCAATTTCTGAGCCTTGAAAGTAGATTTCTGCTGTGTCCTAACATGAGATATCTTTTCCTCCAGGTTTTGCCACGTAGAGAAAAAGCCTTCCCTTCTTCCAAACGCTGTTTCCCCTTTTGAAGCGCCGCAGATTAATTCTTCACCCAATGTGGGAACAACAATTGCTATTCAGAACACTGCCCTTTCCTCAGGCTTTGCCTTCATGAAAATGAAACCTATCTCATACTGAGTACCATATGGTGTTTGGGAAGAGTGGACACGCAGATGCTTCCTAATTAAAGCATTCAGGTTTGTCATGAGAAATGGCAGCCACAGATGACTTTGGCTGGGCGCGTGTCCGGGAGGGGGTGGGTGGGAAGGGATCCCGGAGCGTGGAGGAAGTGGGAGGCTGACGCCCAGCTTTTTCAAGCGCAGGCTCTGATTGGTCCTCGGGGAACAGATAATGGCAAGAGGCAGTTAATTTGAAGATAATTGAGAGATCTCTTTCCTGTCTTCACACAATAAACCAAGGTGCCGGGCCTCAGCTGGTACTTGCACTCTGGCAGGACGAAAAGGGCCCGGAATTGGTCTGCTAAAGCTGCCGCCTCATTTTCACGCTCACACAAAGCTGGGAAACGCCTCTCCCGGCCTCCCCCAGCCCCAGATGCTGGTGCCCATGTTTATTGTTTCAACACATCAGACCATAAATAAAAGTTTCCAAAGAGAGAGGCCATCAGAGGAATGGGGATGGTCTATTCTTCTGGAAAACAAGGGCCGTGCCTCTAAAACGGCAAGCTCACCGACCAGTCAGAAGAGACGTGCCCTCTCAGATGGTGGGTTTTCTTGGAGAAGGTGAACTAGATTTTTTGTACCTTTTTTTTTTTTTTCTCAGCATCCTTAGTGCTCTGTGCAAAACTCTTTCCAAACCACTGAAATCCAGGAATCGTGAGGACCCTTCTCAGGTTAACTCGGACACTCGTCTGCACACTTCTGCGTGGACAGGAATCACAGAGGTATCCCAAGCAAGGAGTGGACTTAAGAAGAGGCTCTCTCATTGTCTTAGCAAGCCGTGCTGAGAGGAGGAGAAGGGGCTTTTCTTTTTTTCTTTTTGAGGGATCCTTCCCTCTGTCCTGTCTGCCTCCCCAGCCCCTTTTCATTCTCTTTTGGGGCAACTTGCTTATAAATTCTAGGAAACCCTTAAGCCAAGTAGGTGGAAAAATAATCTGATTTCCTCTTTTAACACACAGAAGAACTGGATATAAGGGCTACCTAAGTGTGAAAAAGAATACTGCTCTTTTTCTCAGGACTGGGAAACTTAATGGTGTCAGGCATATGGGCATAACAATGATAAAGAACTTAAAAAAGTGAAAAGAGCCACGTTCGACAGATTTATTCCTCATCGGTAAAGAAAAGGATTTGATGGGGTGGGCACACAGGCAAAGAGGAGTGGGGGGGGCAGACTAAATGAGAAAGACAGTCAGGGGGAGCTGAATTAGGTCATTAATGCAGGATGGCTTGGGGCTTATTAAAGGTAGCTAGACAGCTGGGTTTGCTAATCTGATTTGAAATTTTTTTGGCATAAAATACATTTTTCTGTTGTTCTGGTAAGTTGGGGCCAAGTAAGGTTTTCTTCCCTCTGACCAAGAGGAGTGTGACAGTCTCCCCATGGAGGGCTATCTTCCAGCTTTTTCCTGGGGGGTACTGTACAGGTGGAAACATTGGTCTGTATTGTCACTTCTGTACTGTAGTTACACAGAAAAGGCAGAATGGGGAGAAACTGCTAGGACCATAGAGATAAAGAATAGTAAAATGAAAGGTGACCATTTCCGTTTATCAAATGAAACCATAAAGAAAGCAAAGAGATAAGATCCAAACTTGCAGAAGAGATTTCCAACGTATAGACCAGCAAGTGTTTAGTATCAAGAATACAGGTATGAAATTAACAACAACAACATAAATAAATCATCAAATCGAAAAACTAGGTAAATCTCAGAAATGGACATCTTATGGCAAAGGAAACACAAATAATGGATATATACAGGAAAAAATGCTCAATTTCAGAAGTAGGCAGGAAATACAAATTAAACCCAAAGGAGAACCTATTTTATACCCACCAGATTGGCAAACAATTGAGAAGTTTGACATCGAGCACTGACACGAGCCTGGATGAAAGGATCGCTTCTACGCTCTGGAGTGTCGGCGCAGGTCCCATGACCCTGGAAAATGATTGGGTTTAATTGACTCACCCAGGAATTCTAGTCCTGGACATATCCTCTAGGTAATTTCTAGCACATCTACAAGTGGTCATAGCACACTGTAAGAGCAAAAATCTAAACAATCCAAAAGATCATCAATAGGCAAATTTAAGAACAGATAGTGATAGTAGAGTACCACACAGCAGTGAAAATGCATAAATTAGAACTACACACATGATGCAGAATCTCACAAATATTGAGTAAAGCAGAGAAAAAATAAGTTTTACAAGATTGCATATAGTATGTTACCATTTTTATAAAGTCCAAGTCAAGCCAATTCAATTAGCAAATACTGAGCCATTGCTCCTAAGGAAAATATACATCCCCACCCCCGCCTCAAACAGATTATAGTCTTAACTTCCAAGAGCAACTCATCTGGTGGATTCTATTTTCTTTGTTTTACAAAAGAGAAAATGAGGTTCAGAGTGTGACATGACGCGCCTAAGCCCCCACTACTAACTGCGGAGCTGGGATTCAAACCCCCTTCAACTGACCCCAGGGCCGGAGCTTTTTTTCCCCATGCTGCACTGTCCCCTACCTCTCCATCCTCTGCTCATCTCTGTGTGAGGGCTGAAACAAAGCACAGCGTCTTCTTGATTGACCCCAGATGGGGTCGTGCTCATCTGAGTCATCTGGGTGACTCAGATTTTTCTCTGCTCTGTGGATGTCCACTAATGACTGTGAAAGTGCTAATTCATTCTGTCTGTCTGCTGTCTACCAGGCTAGTGGACACATATAGTTATGTAGTGAACACTTTCCAGATATAACCCAGTCTCCTTTTATGCAGGGGTCTGTGTGTGTGTGTTCAAACAAAAATATAAACAGTGGAGTCATGGAGTGGGATGATCCCTCTCCATCTAAATAATCTTATAAATTTGTCCTCTATAATCTCCACCATATAGTACGTTTAAGATGGGAAAAAGGTATTAAGTATAATGATACTTAACACTCTCAGAGAAAAGGACAAAGCCCCAAGTAAATACACATATGAGCTTTCCCTCTCTTTATTATGAAAACAAAGTGTGTTATAATTTTTATTTGCTTTTGAGAGGAAATTTTAAAACCAATTTCTCCCTAATTATTAGAATTGAGAGGAGAGGGTAGTAGAGCCATGAATAGCTAACATGTCTACGAACATCAAGAGACTTTTCTGTAGATCGACAATAATGCTACAAAATAAAATGGAAAAGTATCCCACCCACCACACAGTTAGAAAACCTTAACAAGAAATGTGTGACACCTAAATGAATAAAATAATGCAATTTTATTGAGAGACATAAAATAACGCTTGAATTTCCAAAGTCTCGCACTAGATGGCTATAATGGCAGTGTTGCTTGTTATGAACGTGTTAATTCCTCACAGATTAATTTATAGTTCTGAGACAATCATGATTAAAATCCCAGAGGGGTTTTTGGGGGAAAAAACAGGCAAAATTATTTTTAAAGTAAACTACAGGTGTAATGCATAATGAATAGCTAAGAAAATGTTGAAAATGAAGAATATTTCTGGATCCAGTGTACCCACAGTGGGTCACCATGACCTGTGGCTGCATCTTCTAGTATCAACCCTAGAGAAGTTAGTGGAATAAGAAGAAAGCAGGGATTTCTGGTTAGTTCCAGAAAAAAAAAAAAAAGCGAGAAATCCTTAGGGAGAGTGAAACCCCTGTGTGTGTGTGTGTGTGTGTGTGTGTGTGTGTGTGTGTGTGTGTGTTGGGAGTGGAGGGCCTGAGGAGGTGGTGGTGGCTGCAGGCAGGACACAGGGCCACCAGAGGCACCTGGGAGAGGATAGATTGGAGAGACAAAGCTCTCTCCGGTAGGATCATCCTTACCGGCCCCAGGGCTGTAGAAATAGGCCCTATAGCTCAGGCCACTGGCATCCCAGTGATATCAGGGCAGCAAAAACCCTACTGGGAAGAGCAGTTAATGAAAGAACATTTATTCTCTCCCTCTTTATCCAAATCCCCAAATTTGGTGCATTTCCCTATTTAAAAAACTGCCTTCTAACAATGCTACTTGTTTCTAAGAGTTTAAAGGGACTCAGATGAAGCAGGTCTGAGGTACATGTAGCTTTAAGTATATTTATCAGGAAATGAAATGTTTAAAAGCAAAAGTTAGCCAAGGGTTTAACTCGCAAGTTAGAGAAAGAGTAACAGAGCATTCAAAGAAACAAGAAGGAAGGAAATAATAAATTCAGAAATGAATAAAATAACTCGTGTATACACTTAACACACTCACAAATGAGGACTAGAGATTAACCAAGCTAAATGTTGTTTCTTTGAAAGTATTCCTGGACTTCCCCGGCGGTCTAGTGGTTACTACTCCGCGCTTCCACTGCAGAGGGTGTGGGTTCAGTCCCTGGTTGGGGAACTAAGATCCCACATGCCGTGCGGCGCAGCTGGAAAAAAAAGTATTCCTAGTATTGATTGACTTCTAGAATAAATGATCAAGAAAAAAATATGCAAGTATGCCAAATACAAAATGAAAACAGAAAAATTACTACAGATAGCAGTAAAACTATTTAGAGATAATGTGAAGAAAATGAATAGAAAAGGCGCAGTCTGGGAGAAAGTATTTGCAAAACATATCTGACAAAGGACTTGAATCCAGAATATGTAAAGACCCCTTATAACTCAAGAATAAAAGGCTAAACAGTTCCAACAAAAACTCAACAGAATCTTCATGAAGATATATACACTACCAACAGGTACATGAAAAAGGTTTTAATATCATGAATCACAGGGAAATGAAGATTAAAACCACAATGAGATACTATACACCCACTAGAATGTGTAAAATTTTAAAAGACATGATGCCAACTGTTGCCAAGGATATGGAACTACTGGAACTTTCCTAAAGGGCTGGTGGCAGTGGTGACCCAGGGTAGCAGGAAGGAGTGGCTGTCCTGGGTACAAGCAATAAGCGGGCAGTTCATTGTCTGCAGATAATTTAAAAACAGTAATAAAACTAACTATAAGTCACTCTGCTTTTTATTACCAACATATGCCAGCAATTCTAAACAACATTAGTGATAAAACACTTCTCCCTGAAAAATATATTTTGTTGGTCTAAGCACTAAACAATTGTTGAGGGTTACTCTTGAGTTTTAATGATGTACATGTAAGCTTCAGATTAGCACATTTTTATTATTTATCCTTTAATAATCACTGCACTTTACATGGAAATAAAATCCAATTCTCCCAGTGTCAGTCTCCTATGCACTCTCATTCAGCTACGCGTGTTTTGAGAACAAGCCTCTTTTTTTTTTTTTTTTGCGGTACACGGGCCTCTCACTGTTGTGGCTTCTCCCGTTGCGGAGCACAGGCTCCGGACGCGCAGGCTCAGCGGCCATGGCTCACGGGCCCAGCCGCTCTGCGGCACGTGGGATCTTCCCGGACCGGGGCACGAACCCGTGTCCCCTGCATCGGCAGGCGGACTCTCAACCACTGCGCCACCAGGGAAGCCCTGTTCACTTATTTTAAATTGAAGTGTCATTGACATACAACGTTATGTTAGTTTCAGGTGTACAACATAGTGATACAACATTTGTATACATTGCAAGATGATCACCACAATCAGTCTAGTTACCCTCTGTCACCATTTAAAGTTACTACGATATTATTGACTATCTTCCCTATTCTGTATATTGCCATGACTTATTTATTTTATGACTGGAAGTTTGTACTTCTTAATCTCCTTCACCTATTTCACCCATCCCCCCACCCCCTCCTCTCTTGGTGACCACCAGTTTGTTCTCTGTATCTATGAACCTGTTTCTGTTTTGTTTTTTTGTTTGTTTTTAGATTCCACATATAAGTGAAATCTTACAATATTTACCTTTTGCTTATTACATTGCCTTTCTTTTGCTTAGTTTTCTATGTGCCTATTTATATTATATTTTAAAAATTAAAACTCCAACATATCTTATTTTAAAATTTTTTATTGGAGTATAGTTGCTTTACAATATTGTGTTATAAAACTCCAACATATCTTTCAAATGTCATTTTATTTTCCAAACCCCCCAAACCTTTGGGGTCATTTTTCCCCGGGAGACCTCCTCACTCAGTCCCTTGTCCTTCTTCCATCTGCTCTTGATCTCAGAGAGACAGCAGTGAGCAGTGGCTTAGAGAGAGATCTTAGTTCCCTGCCCAGGAATTGAACCTGGGCAGCTGGGATGAACACCAGGAATCCTAGCCTCTAGTCCACCAGAGGCTATAAGCTAGAAGCATGGTTGGCTCTTACCCCATTTGAAAAATGAATTTCTCAAAGAGGCAAAACCTGTAAAAACAGGTACAAAGTTTATTATTAGAGACAAGCACAACAAGTGGGAAAGCACACAGAGAAGTAGTTTATTTATTTAAGATAGAGGCAAGGCAGAAATATACTCCTGGAGAGTAAGGGTGTGGGGTCCTCCCTAATGAAGAGGAGAGCAGTAAGGAGGCGGTTAAATCATTTATATAGGGCAGTTCTTCCAGGTCTTTGTTTACCTTTGGCCAATTATCTCACTTCTTCTCCCACATCTGACCTGCCTGAGGACCCTCCCCAATATGCATGGGCAACTTTTTGCCAATATGGATTCCAGTGCAGACGCCTGTGGGAGGTTTGACAGCACCTATTATGGGGTGGTGCCCCCTCCCTTTTTGACCCTCCAGGAGCCTTTCTGCACATGTGCAGTCAGGGAGGTTTCCCTGGCCTCAGGAGTGATAGATGTGGTCCTCTTATCTCTTCATTCCAGCAGAGCTCAGCTCCTGCCATTAACTTTGTCCTTGGAGTGTCAGGGAAAACAAGGCTCCAATTACTCCATTTGACAAACTTCAGCTGCTCGGCCCAGGGGCCCACCTACTCCTACCTCACTCTGATCTGTACCCAGTGCCCTCCTCACCTGATGGGCAGTGTCAATGGGGGACTTCCCCTCAGTAGGTTCTTGTGCTGTGTCTCTAAGTTCCCTGGATGCCACGTTTCCTTTCTCTTGATGTACTCCCTCATTTTGGTGGAGAACAACCTCTAGTAGTTTCCTAAGAAAGGGTGCCTGGGAGGTAAATATTTTGAGACCTTGCATGTCTGAAAATGTCTATTTTATTCTCACTCAATTATATAATTAATTCTAGATAGGAAATAATTTTCTCTCAGAGTTTTGAAGTCCTTCTTCAGTATATTCTATCTTCAGATACTGATCTTGTGATATTGGTCATATGAATATGATTCCTATAATTTCTCCCCTCCATAGAAACTTTTAATATTTTCTTTTTATCTCTAGTGTTCTCAGCTTTCATAAGGATGTTCTTTGGTTCTGGGTGTTTTGCTTACATTGTGTTGAGATTTTGATGATCCCCTTAAATCTGGAGCATTTTTTTATTGCTTCCTTGAACATTTTCTCCCCTCTGTTTTCCTACTATTTCCAGAAGTGCAACTAATTAAGCATTGGCCCTCTTGGATTGGTGTTCTAATTTTCTCTTCTATTTATTTGCCTTTGACTTTCTGGGAGATTCTTGTCTTAGTCAGCTGGGACAACCATAACAAGATACCATATACTGGTGGCTTAAACAATAGAACTTTATTTCTCATAGTTCTAGAGGCTAGGAAATCCAAGATCAAGGTGCTGGCTGATTTGGTTGCCTGGCAAAGTCCCTTCCCTGCCTTGCAGGTGGCTGCCTTGTCACTGTATCTTCACATGGCAGAAGGAGGAAACTCTGGTGTCTCTTCCTCTTCTTATAAGGGCACTAATCCCATCATGGGGGCTCCATCCTCAGGCCCTAATCTGAATATAATTACCTCCCAAAGGCCCCACCTCCTAACACCATCACATTGGGTGTTAGAGCTTCAGTATATAAATTTGGGGCAGAAACATTTAGTCCATAATAATTCCTTGTATAATCTTTCTATTGAATTTCTAATATTTCTAATTTTAGCTCTCATATTTCTAATTTCTAAAGCCCCTGTTCTTTGATTGTTCCTTTCCCTTATTTCCTGCTGTATTTGCAGATACCATACCTTCTTGCTCTGGAGAAAGCAGATCTGTTTTTATACTCCTAGGCCTGGAGTTGACATCAACCTCTCTGCACACATGGGAAGAACCATCATATGGCCCCATGAGTCACAGGGGCTGGACAATGTTATGAGACGGGTGCTGAGGAAAAGAGAACATTAGCAGCCTCCTCCACAGAGGATTTCCTTGTTGTGTGATGATCTTTGGCTTTCTGTTTATTTTTAAGTGTGAGACACCAGAAAACTTATTGGAAGCTCTGTGTGTGCAGGTAAAACATGTTGCTCCTGAAGGTGATTGTGGTAGCAAGCCAGCTTTTTTGTTCAGGGACCCTCAAATACCATTGTCTGAAGTTCATTTCTCCCAAGGCATGTGTTGTTTTTTTTTGTTTTGTTTTTTTGCAGGAAAGACTCCTCCATTCTTTTGTCTAGGGATACACGTCTGGTTGTCAAATTTTTTTTTTTTTTTACTTTTTTTATTTTTACGGTACGCGGGCCTCCCACTGCTGTCGTCTCTCCCGCTGCGGAGCACAGGCTCCGGACGTGCAGGCTCAGCAGCCATGGCTCACGGTCTCAGCGGCCATGGCTCACGGTCCCAGCCGCTCCGCAGCATGTGGAATCTTCCCGGACCGGGGCACGAACCCGCGTCCCCTGCATCGGCAGGCGGACTCCCAACCACTGCTCCACCAGGGAAGCCCCTGGTTGTCAAATTTTGTGAAGCAGAAGGAGAAGAGAGCCAGGGAGTTCTTACAATTCAAACGCAGAATTGCAGCAATTCTCCTGAAATGATGTGCATGCTTCTCTTCCACCCCTGCTGTGTCTGGTATCCCTGAGTCCAGATTCTCTCTGGCTCAATTTATCCAGAGACTAAATGTCAGATTTCCTGTGGGAGTGGAGAGAATGGGCAGAGAGGCAGGGCAGAGAATCCAGCAGCTCCACGTTAAGACTTCAATCAGTCCTCCTGTTTCCAGCTCTGCATCTCACTCTACCCTTCAGTGATACCTGTTGCCATCAAGTCCTAGGCCTGCCTGAGTTCTGCAGGGTGAAGAGACCTTCTTGGGCTATTGACCACTGCAGGCCTTGGAACTGTAGCCCCCTCTGTTCTAAAAATTTATTACATTGCTTCTCTATCTGCCATCCTCCAAAATTTTTTCAGTCTTTTAATTTTTTTTAAACATCTTTATTGGAATATAATTGCTTTACAATGGTGTGTTAGTTTCTGCTTTATAACAAAGTGAATCAGCTGTACATATAGATATATCCCCATATCTCCTCCGTCTTGCGTCTCCCTCCCACCCTCCCTATCCCACCCCTCTAGGTGGTCACAAAGCACCGAGCTGATCTCCTTGTGCTATGCGGCTGCTTCCCACTAGCTATCTATTTTACATTTGGTAGTGTATATATGTCCATGCCACTCTCTCACTTTGTCCCAGCTCACCCTTCCCCCTCCCCGTGTCCTCAAGTCCATTCTCTATGTCTATGTCTTTATTCCTGTCCTGCCCCTAGGTTCTTCAGAACCACTTTTCTTTTTTTTTTAGATTCCATGTATATGTGTTAGCACACGGTATTTGTTTTTCTCTTTCTGACTTACTTCACTCTGTTGTCATAGTCTTTTATTTGCTCTCACCTCTCATTTTCTTTGTCCCTATGATTGCATATTTTAAAAATTCTTTTACTTTCAAAGTGGGTTTTAGAAGAGAGAGGAGAGAAACACTTGTGGTCAATATGCCACATTTAATGAGAAGTTTAGAAATAATTTTGATAATATAGATGAGTTTATAATGCTTATTATAAAAGGAACAACTTCCCTTGTGATCCAGTGGTTAAGACACTGCTTCCAATGCAGGTGGCTTGGGTTTGATCCCTGGTCAGGGAACTAAGATTCCCACATGCCACACCGTCAAAAGAAAAAAAAATCTTTTGTAGAAACTAACACAACATTGTACAGCAACTATACTCCAATAAAAATTAATTTAAAAAATAATAAATAAAAGGGACAAAAAAGCTGTATAAATAATGTGATCTCAGGCAGGTTAAAGAGCATAGAAAAAATAAAGGAAGGAAAATGTCAAAATGTGAATTTTTATTGCTGACAGAAAATAATGGTGATTTTTAGCTTCTCTTTAGTCCTTTTATTTCCAAGCGTCCCTACTGAACATGAAAGACTTTTGTAATCAGAATAAGTACTTTTTTACAGAACTGCAAAGAAAATAAGGTCACAAAGTAGAGGAAGTATTTGAAAGAAACTAAAAAGCATCTCAGCTGGAAGTGTTTTTCTTTGGACATAGTGTGTGCATTTCAAATTGGACGCTGATTGTATCACCGATGAATGGTAAGTAGACATACACAATGCCATGCCTGTGCTGTATGCCAAGCTCTATACAGTATCTCATTGAATCATCACGGTGATCACAGAGGTAGATATTATTTTCCTCCCATTTATAGATGAAGAAACTGAGGCACAGAGGTAGCACACTCACGGCCCTCTGTTGGTACATGACTGAGCCAGACTTGGGACCCAATAAGTCTCACTCCAGAGAGGCACCCTTACCCGTCACATTCCATTTCAGTCTCTCACATGTATATACATACATGTAAGTACCTATGTCCTTGTCTAACTCCTTGTACACATTTGTGCTTATGTCTACACATATGTCCATACAGTCAAGAGCATGCCTTGGCTTTTGAACAAATTATAAAGTGAGGGCAAGAAAGGAGGTCAGCAGGGCCTCTCTGGGAACTGTGATAATAAACACTAGAGGTGGCCCTCTAACCGCTTGGGTCTGAATTCTCATCTCCTCTTTCTCCCACTCTTTTCCATAGCAATAAATCATGCCCCACACATGGGAGAAGGGAGCCTTGGGCTTCCGAGTGCATTCAGGAAACAAGCTGCTCTCACACCTGTTTAAGCTTATGCTTTCTGACAGCTTTAGAGGATAATATGGCCCCAGGTCTTTGTTTTGAGTACGGTGGGTGGAGGGGGGCTTCTTACCAGCCAGGATGCGTTAAAAGTTCATGGCAGCTGCCTAGAAGCCACTGCAATGTTTCTCATTAAAGACAAACTAGTTTAAACGCTGTAGCATTTCCAGGAATGTAGGAGTTTTTGAAGCGGTCCTTCTTTCCATCCTATTGTTTCAGAGCTCTAATTAAACAATGCCACATGTAATACTCCCCAAGGCCCTAGGAAAGAGGTCATTTGAATGATTTGGGATGGTCTCATTTTCTTTAAAAAGTGCCCACAAGTTTTTCAGACATTTTATTTGCAGGCAGTAATTCCTCATGTAGCACCCTGGGGCCACATGCTGGATTCTAGCTGGAAAAGAATTTATTATGCATGGTTTTTGTCTATATAGTTCTCTTTTGCTTGTGAAAGAGTAATCCCCCAGACTAATTTTCTTTTTTTCCCTCTTTTTAATGAGAGCTCTACTGAGATTCGCGGACCGTACAATTCACCCATTTAAAGTGTACAGTTCAATGCTTTTTAGTATATTCACAAAACTGTGTAACCATCACCACAACCAACTTTAGAACATCTTCATTTCTCTGCAAAGAAACCTAGCACCCAGAATGAGGTTTCCAACACCATTCTCCAATAAAAGAAACCAGAGTTCCTTGGAAAAATGACTGATTCTAGTGCTGGGCAGGAAATATATAAGATGAACCTGGAGCATCTTCTAGTGCCAGGAAGTAAAGAAAGGCTAAAACAAACAAATAAACAAAAACAAAACAAACAAAACCCATCAAACGCTACCTTCATGGGGGTACGTCAACTGAAAGAGCTTCCAATGGACAAAGCTGGAATAATTTGCGCAGCAAAGTGTAGGAGTATTGAATTATAACCCAAAGCATAGAGTAAACTAACTACCCATGTGTTCATACTGATTCAAAGAAATGATTAAGTAATCGGGGAGAAAAGGCGAAGCTCCATTGTAAAAGAATTCCAAGTAATTTATTAATATTCTCTATCGATGAGACACCGTTGCCACACCTCCCTTTGAAGCCTGGTTTCCTTTCTTGTTTTGAAGTCTTTGTCTGTTAAATCCAATATCTGTGCTCTCTCGCAGGCAGTTTCTGTTCCTTTCTTCATTCCCTGGGTGTGGGTCATACTTTCTTGTTTCCTTCCATGTCTCATAATTTTTTGTTGAAAACTGGACATTTTCAGGAGATATAAAATAACTCCACTGGGATACTGACCTCCTGCCCCTCTCTGGGGCTTGTTTTGGATGTTGTTTGTTTATTTGGCTGACCCCTTGCAGGGATGTCTATTTCCTCCATAGTATGAAACTTATGATGTCACCTCTCAGAGGGTGGAGACTTTGTCATGCACACAACCGCCCTAGGATGACAATCACCTAAGCAGGGCTCTGTCTGTTTTTTCCCTCGGTTTATCTGTTAAGGTGTCTGGCTTAGTATCCCACCCACCTGATAGTTTCCTGTAATTGCTGGCTGATTGCACTAGTGTTTTTTGTTTTGTTTTGGTTTTGGTTTTTTGGCGGTACGCGGGCCTCTCGCTGTTGTGGCTTCTCCCGTTGCGGAGCACAGGCTCCAGACGCGCAGGCTCAGCGGCCATGGCTTACGGGCCCAGCCGCTCCGCGGCATGTGGGATCTTCCCGGACTGGGGCACGAACCCGTGTCCCCTGCATCAGCAGGCGGACTCTCAACCACTGCGCCACCAGGGAAGCCCTGCACTAGTGTTTTTGACAATGTCTAGGGCATGAATTTCTCTTCGGTCTGATCCTGTTAAATCCAGCACCTTTGCAGGGGCAGACTTTGAGGTTTGTTCTGACCCCAGGAGGGCTTTTCTTAGCTACCTCTTTCCCTTGCTCTCTCTGATGAACCAGCTGGCTTACAGTTTAGTTTGTTTTTCTGAGAGAGCTACCGGCTGCCTCTAAATTGCTTACCACCAAAATATCAGTTGTTTTCCAGAGCATCCTTGGTCTTGAACTTCCCCACAGTCGGTTTCAAATAAAGTTAGCTCCCTTAGGAAGAGGTTCGCAACTCTCTGTTCTCGTGGTCTGCCTTATTCCCTGGAAAAATCTCTGAGCCACTGCTCTAGAGCTCGGAAGAGGGTGACATTCTTGCCTTATGAGCAGGGTGCTGGGCAGGGGCAGTGGCCTATGGTCTCCTCCATGTGTTTCTCCCAGCATGGGATCTCCACCTGTAGAACAAGCTGAGGTGAGGGCAATTGGAGCGCCAGTATTCTGGACCTTCCATGTTTGAGGTAGGACCTCTCCGTTATGAGTTGGGGTTGAGGGAAGGAAGGGAGCAACCTCTTGGCTGCACTGCCAGAAACTTATTCTCTGCAAATCAGAGCTGAAGGAGGTGAGAAATGCTGGTGTCTTTTCCCGCTCAGTGAGATACTCTATGCCTTGACTGGGAGGTAAGGGGAGAGGGTCTCCCTTCTTGGCCACACCTGCCCAGAGTGGCGTTTCCATCTCTCTGACTATGGGGGAGGTGGGAGGAGGGAGAGACGGCTTGTGGCCACAAATGTGGAGCCCATGGATATGGAGGGCCGACTGTATTTCCATGAACTCTCTGGTGTTTAAGGAACTGTCTCCCCACCTGACATGAATCCAGATTTTCTGTATGACAGTTTCTCAAGGGAGTCCAATGGGGCCAACTTCCCTACAAAGAAAAATGGACGGAGGTCTGAGACCAGGTCCTGCTATGTCTACCCAAGTTGATCAGATGAGTACGCACACTATTCCCAGGGCACCACGTTCAGTGATTGGCTCTCCAGGGCGTGGGGAGCAGTAAGGTTGGGAATTTAGTGACAGCAACCCGTTTGAAGTCCCACATCAAAATGCTCTCCCCTACGCCCTTCCAATTAACCAACTAAATTCATGAACCTTTTTTTTTTTTTTACAAACTGTAGAACATAGGATGATTTTATATAGTACACGAGTAACATTTTTTGGTTGGTTATTTATAGGTTTACTAGGAAAAATACAGATAAAAAGATGAATAAATGTGAATATGGATATTGATTTATGGAGAGCGCTTCTCCATAAGCACACAGACAGGTGAAAGATTCAAAGCAGGTGGTAAATACCACAGTGTTTCCCTCTCAAAAACAAATCCGTTTAGACTCCCACACATTTCCAGGAAGGTCAAAGGTCTCCAATACTGTTTTTCTTTCTGTTTTATTGTTTCAGTGCTCTCATTAAGGAGTGCCACATCCATGTTTTATTATTCTCCAAGGCCCTAAAAAATTTGCATGGTATGAGATTATACACTGTAAAAATGATATATGCACACACACACAAAGCATACCCAAATTGTCATTTCACAATGCTACTGCTTAGACAAGTCTAAAATAGCTATTTACTTTCATCAAAGTAAGCCAATTTAAAAGTGATCCAGGAAAAAAAAAAAAGTGATCCAGGGTCATAGCCCAAACTGTAAAGGTAGTATGATAATGACTGAATTTGGCGGGGGTGGGGGGGGGAGTGTAAATATCAGATAAAAATTTTACATGATAGCAAATCTGTTTACACAAAAAAATAAATTGGTTGTTTCATTATGAGCGTGGTAAGAAGATACCTTCAGAATTCTCTCTGCTAATTAGTTACACTGGACAGCTTGAAAACCAGCGGCCTCAGACAGACAAAAGGGGAAGATAATGGGCTCCTTCCACCCACTCAGGCTTCTCATTTGTAGCTTCAGGTATGGCTAATCTTTTCCTTTTCATTCTTTGTGAAGCATCAGGAGAATTCGTTTGAATGAGCCGACAGCCTGAGTTAACTTAAAAGTGGAGCATCTGTAGGCCTCCAGTGAATGATACAGTCAGCAGGACACAGGTGAACGAGGAGTGGACCGGCAGAGCCACAGTTCAGATGGACCCGAAGCTTCTGCTCAGTTGCTGGTAATATCATTTCCAAATTGAAGAGCAACCTTCCAGAGAAGGCCCGTGAGCGTGGCCACCTGTACCATTTATGTGTATGAACTCAAGGCATTGTTTTCTGGCTGTCGTCTCCTTTGTTGTCAAATGTTGGTCCTAAAGTCGTCATCCAGTTTATGACTATGTCAGAACAGGCTGTGAGGGAGCTAGTTAATATTCCAGTTCTACACATCTCCTGGCAGCCTTCTGCGTGGCTTCCCAGTGACAGAGACTGGAAACATTTGTGTCTCTCAGTGCCTAGTGCCTGGCCATTGTCACCTCCTCTCCCTGCTCCTTCCCTGAGAAGAGGATCAAGTTTCAAGCAAAGGGACACACTCGGTCCCAAAGCCCCCCATTTAAAAGAAAGCAAAGGTGTTGCTGAAAACCAAGCTTAAGCAAACACGGTCTGGAAACTACTTCTCCCCCATCCCTAACCTTAATGCCATCTGTCCTCTTCTCATGCATCTGTATCTTGCTCAAGCAGTTTTGTCAGTGAGCTTCTAAGTGACAGCACTAAATGACATGGGTTTTGCTTCCTCTTGTCTTGTGTTGCCCTTGTAGAAGATCTAAATAAATGGGCAGAGTAAGGATACAGAATGGAGAAGTCAAAGAAGAAATGGGTCTGGAAATTTCTTGGTATAAGGGAAAGACTGACCACAATTATTATTTTTTTTTTTTTGCGGTACGCAGGCCTCTAACTGTTGTGGCCTCTTCCATTGCGGAGCACAGGCTCCGGACGGGCAGGCTCAGCGGCCATGGCTCACGGGCCCAGCTGCTCCGCGGCATGTGGGATCTTCCCAGACCGGGGCACGAACCTGTGTCCCCTGCATTGGCAGGCAGACTCTCAATCACTGCGCCACCAGAGAAGCCCCATGACCACAATTATTATGATATATCTGTGTGGTAATAATACATCTAGTATAGAACACATCCTATGGGCCTCATCAGAGTCCCCTGTCCCCTGGGCCCTCAGCTCCTGGACTGGCAGCTGGGGGGGAAAGACTCCATGCAGGGCTCACAGAGCCCTGTGTTGGCTTCACCTCTTCCCCCTCTTTTGATCCCATAAATGCCACTGCCGTAAGTTAGAGGGTCTGCTTCCCCGAAAGAGGTCTGCTGCCTGAAGAGGCCAGGGGACCCAACCCAGAAAAATAGGGGGTTAACTCCCACGGCCTTCATTTTGATAAATGGGAAAGGGAAGGAGGAAAGGAGTCATTGGCAGGACCTTCTCTCTGTTCCTCCCTCTAAGGCATTGTTCTGAGTTTCATACAGCTTGTCTGGAGGCATCCTGCACCTGCCTGGCCACTGGCTGTGTTTCTTGTTGGTTCGTTGTGACACAGGAATGCACGTCCTGGACTCAGCCTCCCAGCCTTCCCTCCCTGCCTTTCCATCACTCTTGCTTCCCTGTGACTGTCCTTCCCAGTAAAGCATGAGCACTTAAACCCTGCCCCACAACCACAGGCATTCTGCCTCTTTATCTCAAATGTTTTGGTGTTTGCCAAAGCACGTGATGCCTTCTTTTTGTTTCCCTTCAGAAAACCCCAGAGATGCGATGTATAAAACTAAAGAAGATGGTGGCAGCTCTTTAGGTCATTTTTTAATTTGCTGGCCTAACTTTCCAATTAATTTTTTAAAATTAATTTATTTAATAAATTTATTATTTTTGGCTGCATTGAGTCTTCGTTGCTGTGCGCAGTCTTTCTCTAGTTGCAGCGAGCAGGGCTACTCTTCATTGCGGTGCGCGGGCTTCTCACTGTGGTGGCTTCTCTTGCTGAGGAGCACGGGCTCTAGGCGCGCGGGCTCAGTAGTTGTGGCTTGTGGGCTCTAGAGCGCAGGCTCAGTAGTTGTGGCGCACGGGCTTAGTTGCTCTGCGGCATGTGGGATCTTCCTGGAGCAGGGCTTGAGCCCGTGTCCCCTGCATTGGCAGGTGGATTCTTAACCACTGTGCCACAGGGAAGCCCTCCAATTAATTTTGATCCTCTGCTTTTTTGTTTTCTTTTTTCTCTGCCTGGCAAAATTTGACTTATCCTTCCAAGCCTAGCAAAATGCCATCTTCTGGGTGACACCTTTCTTGCCACTTGTGCCCATGCCTGCCATGTCAACCTGTGCTGTCCCATGCCAGATGGAATAGAGCCTGCACCCCTGCTTCCTAAAGTACTGACCGCAGTGTTCTTGGTTGCTGGATACAATGTAACCATAAGTTTCCTCCACCCCCCACTAAATCTGACTGACTTTATCTCCAGGACTGCCCACAGAATTTGTTCAATAACGTTTGCTGAATGAAGGTGGTACGAGTTCTCCTTTTTGCATCCATCACTGTTGCATCCGTCTCAGCCCAGATAGGCCCACCTCACCCCTGGACGGGACAGTGGCCTCTTAGTCGCCCCGCTGCCAGTCTCCTCTGACAATGGAATCTGCATAAACCACCAGGCTGCTCTTCCTAAAAACTGCATCCTTTCACCCCTAGATCTCCAGAGCCTATAGAAAAAAAGATAGTGTAGCACAGGAATAATATAAATGCACAAAGCCCAGAGAGACTGTAATAGCCCTTAATAAATGTTAGGTACATCATCTCTGATGTAAATGCCTTTGCCTGGTGTTCAAGGTCCGGGTCAGCTTAACTCCTGGTCGCCCCCCCGCCCCCCGCAAACAAACTCTCCATTTTGCTCAGGTTTGGTTCCTCAGCCTGCTAAATGGTCCCCTGCCTTGAAGTAACTCAGGACACCCCTGCCTCTGTCCAAAGCCTGTCTATTTTTCAATCTCCCACCTTCATAGATGCTAGTGGAGTTGCTATAACCAGACAGATCCTCCCTTATCTCAACTTCTATAATCATCAGAGGTGCGCCATCCAATTTCTAAGCTGGAGACCTGATCGTCTTAGGCTTATCCCCATCTCTTTCTTCAATAAAATTACAAACTTTCCGAGAGCAGCAACCACGTTCCAAATTTCTTCAGGAATCTTCCTGGCCCAGGAGAGAGTCAACAAATATTAGCTTATTGATTCTTTGCTGTAGAAATGAACTGGACCAAGCCAGGCAGAAGACGTTAATGATAAGCTACAACCTGATAGTTAGAGGGTATCATTAGATTTTAAATTGAAAAAAAAAAGTTGGGGGGAATTTTCTGTTATTTTTACTTATGTCAGCATAGAAGGAGAAAACCACAACACACAATTTTTCTATATGCCTAGAGAGAAAACCACCACTATATGTTATAATAGCCCATTAAAGAATTCTTCTGCTCCCTTTCCTAACATATGCCATGAACCTTCATAGCAGTCAGGGTACATTTTTTCCCAATTAATTTTTCTCTTTTGCTGTCCTGGCAGTCAGTTTTTCTTATAGCCATTTTTCTAAGTCAAACCCTTTAATTAAAGTTGGAATGAAAAGTCTGATTAAAATCTAAATTAGCTCAAGGAGTTGTGATCTTCTGGTCTGCTCTTTGCACTTACATAATTTATGCCCCAAATTGCTACATTAGGACTTTGGGTCCACTTTCCTTACCTAAGGGGTTTTAAAAGGCCTGGAGCTTTGAACCAAATAATCCTAATTTGGGAGCTATTGCATACCCAATGTCAAAAATTTCAAGACTAGCAATAGGTTATGGAGTGAGTTTCCAAAATGATCTAATTGTTGAGCAATTCCAAAAGATAGGCACTCAATTTCTTTCCTGTTGGTTGCCTTTCCTACCCTAACCTGTTACTTAACTATATCCAGTACTCATCTTAAACTCACTCTTGGTGATAGACGCTCTGCCACAATCCGGGAGAAACCAACTAACTTTGAATATCTAAATGAATAGTTTAAAAACATGATGATGTGGATTATCTGGACTTCACTTTTTCAATTTTTCAGGAATCTCTCTGATGATACAGTTTTAAAGGTAGGATCTGAAAACCCAGAAAAATTCATGTGTCCAAAAGAAAAAACCAAAACCAAGAAAAGACAACACCAAAAACCTGAACCACAGAGTAAGTTGATAAATCTGATTCGCATTTAGTGGCTCGGGTGGGTGAATTAACAATTTCATAAAAAAGTATAAGACCATCAGGGAAATGTGAAGGAGAACAAAGGCTGCCGAGAACAAAGATAACGAACACGGGGAGCATTTATGAGGAAGAAATCGAAGTTACTTGGGCGTCTTGTTTTTCAAGCTCGGCTCTTGGGGGTCAAACAGGGTAGCTGGCTCTATTGCCGTCTCTGCAGATTGAAGTTGGCTGCCGAGGGCAGAGGTCACCCCACAGTATCAATTACTTGCTGCTACCTGGAAAATTTAATTTCATGGCCAGCAATAGATCTGCTTTCTTCTCTAGCATGAATGGCAACTGTCCCCAATTGATAACAAGAATAACTCATTTCCTCAGAGTCATTAGACTCTAGAAGCTTCTGCATTCAGAAAGGCCTCTGCAGACTGCTGAGTGAACAGAATAAAAGCTATGTGTTTGCCCTTTTCTTCACCTTTTAAGATATTGTTTGATTTCTGATTCGTAGTAGGGTTAGTCCAAACTCTTGTGTACGACCGATATTTAGGTGAACATCGGTCTCTCCGTGGAATTCCTCAAAGAAGAGGCTGTCTGGGGATGTTAGCAAACAGAAAAAGTCTGAAGTTTCAAACAATGGGGAATCTGGTTGAAGGGAAGTTTGTACTGGGCTTATTTTTGGCTGGAAATATTGTAAAGGTCTAAAAATAATCTCTCCCTCTTCCCCTCCCCAAATCAGAGTCTTTGGAAAGACGAGATAAGAGATGTTTTGACAATGAGATTAATATTATTCTAGGAAGTTGATAGGAATATTTAAAACAAACAAAGAACAAACACTTTCCCTGTAGTCTGCTCCACCATTGACCTAGATCTGGGCGCAAGCTAGAAGAGTGAGAATGCAAAACTGCCAGAAACCCTTGATCATACATGACCAAAGGAAAGCTTTTTGAAAGGATCATATAAATGCTCTTCATTTTTGTTACCTTTGTTCCCTTGGCCTTAGTTCTAATTCAAAAAAGTTCCTAATGGTTTCCTCAGCATGGCAAAGAAAGAATAAAATTATAACTCAATTAAATAGCAATGTACATTCCACAGTATCTAAATTTTTTAAGGCAGAGATGAAAATTAACATTATTAATTGGTGTTTCTTGCAGAGTATGTATAAGGGCATGCTTGCACGCACGCACGCACGCACGCACACACACACACACACAAAACACGACACTCTAACCACACAGTAATGCCTGTGCTTGTGAACAGAAACCTTAGGCCAGCTTGCCTGTGATAGAATCATTGGAGAACACAAAATGGACCTCACGTGCAATTCTTCATCTCCAAATCACCCTGCCGATTCTCTTTAATAAAAGCAGACCTACCCAGGTCATAAAATGATGAAAGGGAAAAAGATCAGCTAGGGCTTTAGGTGTTAGGCATCTCAGTGGGTGGGGAGATGATGGGGGAAGTGAGGGAAGATAAAGAGGTAGGTGAGAATCGTTTCTTCTCCCGGCCATTAGTTCCAAGAACAATGCCCCATCTGAGAAGAGCTGCCAGTGTTAGAGGAAGCAGCAAAGATTTCCTGCTGAGGGTCACAGGTCTTCAATTTATTCCATCTTTTTTGATACAAAAGGCCACACTCCACTCTTTCTTCTCCCCATGCTAAGAAATAAATGAACTAACTATTAATGTGTTTCTTTTGACTTGTTGACCACTGTTATGGCTATTTGAATGATTTTTAAGTGTAAGTTGAGTAAAAAAAATTCTCAAAACAGAAACAACCATGAAAAAAAGGCCTTTAGAAAAGGAAGAGGACAATTATGTATCTTAGTTCTTTAGACCTACACAAAGAGAAAGAAATGAAAGGTTTTCTAGTGTAGCTCCCCTGTAATTCAAAATGGGAAATTGGACTCAAAAAGCACAATGAGTTGCCCCAGTTCACATAGCTTCTTAGAGTCAAAAATGTTATTAAAATTCATGTGTCCTAAATCTGGGACAATTTGAACATCAAAATGAGGGATCATAGTACATTATAACCCAATGAATAAAATGAAAATCCCGATTCTGTATTGAAAAGTTCTCTTTAACTAGAATGACAACTTGTAAATCCAGAAGAAATGATTGATTTATAAAGTTATCAATGGATGCTAAAATTAGAGAGTGAAAGTCTTGATGAGAAACAAGTCATCTACATAGTCTAAAAGAATTTTACCATAAATTACATCTTAATTACAAAGGGGAAAAATTAACTTTATAATGGAGAAACCTAGGGAGTACCAATAACCAAGTGACAAAAATTAACATCACCAATACTGAGATAAACGGACATGTCTCTTCTGATTTGATGTACTGAGAAGAACACAACATCACTTCTGTGGAACTCCTACCAAGGCTGCATCACCAGAATCTAATCATAAGGAAAGATCAGACAAACCTAAAGTGAGGGACACCCTGGAAATTAACTAGCCTGAACTCTTACAAATATCAAGGTGAAGAAGGACAGTGTTGAGGGAATTGACAAAACTTCTTAGGTAATTGTATTCTATTAACATCTTAGGTACTTCTTAGGTAATTGTATTCTATTAACATCAATTTTTTTAAAAGATTTTGGCAATTGCACAGTGTGTGAGAGAATGTCTTTCTTCTTAGGAATATACACTAAAGTCTTTAGGGGCATAATGTCTCCATTTACTTTCAAATAGTTTAGGGGGAAAATGCATGTATGTACAGATATAAAAAGTACATCTATGTATACATTATATAATATATATTATAGACAGATAGGTGTTAGAATGATAAAACAAATGAGGCAAAATGCAAATCGGTGAATCTGTATAAAGGGCGTAGAGAATTCTATGTACTATTTTGGTAACTTTTCCGTAAATTTAAAATGATATCAAAATAAAGAGTAACATGAAAAAAATCAGGGCTCTTGACTCCAAGACAGAGGTTACTTCAATACATTCAAGAACCAAGATCTTTTAAGATTCTCAAGGTTTGCAGTTATGTAACATAACTGCCTCAGTCAGTCAGGCTGCAATAAAAAACTACCATAGATGGTGTAGCTTAAACAACAGAAACTTATTTCTCACAGTTATGGAAGGTAGAAAGTCCCAAGATCAAGGCAGCAGCTGATATGGTGTCTGGTGAGAGCACTCTTCCTTGTTTGCAGATGGCCGTCTTATATCCTCACATGGTGGAGAGGACAGCGTGAGAGCAAGCTCTTGTGTCTCTTTTTATAAAGGCACTAATCCCATTCATGAGGGCTCCACCCTCATGACCTAATCACCTGCCAAAGGCCCACCTCCCAATATCATCACACGGTGGGCAGTGGGGGGCGGTGGTTAGAATGTCAGCATATGAGTTTGAGGACACAAATTCATACGTAGTTCATAAAACTAACCCTTACCAGGGTGGCCTGTTGAGCAGATTCCTCCCTCTGGTCAGCCTGTTATTCCTTCCATGGGATCAGGCTGTCGGGACAGTCCTGACATACTGACGTTGGGCTCTAATTCATGTTTGGCAGAGGTTGAATTCAGGGCTCTGGGCAACCAAAGGTCCATCATCAATCCTCTCCTGTAGCTGTGTGTTGGGCTCATGCTTCTGCTCTCACCCATCGGAGTTCTAACCATGGTGCTGCCTCTGGCTGTAGCACCCGAAGGTGCAGGGGTGGCAGCAAGCTCCCGACTACCACACAGGGCAGTCACCCCACCCTCTGTGCCACATATTACATGGTTCCCCAGGATGCTCACACCTGTGTCCATAAGGTCTTTCAAGGCCTTTGCTCCATGATGTCAACATACCTTTCCAGTGAATGACCTCATGTCCTCCCAGGTGGGTCTTAATCCCTGCCAGATAAATGGTGGATATTCTTTGTGTGAATGGGACCATTCTTCTAGCTGCCCAGGCCACCCGTCCATCGTCTCTACTGATGGAAACGTGTGGAAGTCAGGAGTGTAGTCAGCATTGAAAGAGACCACAATCCGTAAAGGCATTGTTCATGGCCTAAAGCGTTCAGGAGAAGGTATGCTTGGAATATGTGCTGTTCTCTGTTGTTGCTATAAAATTCTAAATGGTAAATTTAGCATGACCAGAAAATAAATTATTGCTCATGCATTCCTACATACTCTGGGCACAACTTGCATTTGTGGTCATCATCAATGAAGCCCAGTAACAAATTTGAGAGTGTCACTGGAAGCCAATATTCACAAACAGCAGAACAAGGGAGGCGGTGTCATGAATGAAGATGACACTGGCCTTAAATCAGCAGTACTGGGGATGGCAGAGGCAGGCAGAACTAAGTTGTTTCAGTACAAACAGTTTCCGAAGAGCTATGACATCGTACGTAATAACAGCATGGTTACATTTTTCTTGTGGTGACAGATATGAAATTAGCCAGAAATAGTGCATTTGAAAGTAAAGAACACAAAGAGATAGTTTAGTTCCTGGGCTTGAACAGGAAGAGCTGGTGCCTGGACACTATGGGGAAGCTTCATGTGTGCATATTAAACAATCAGCAAATGCATAAGGACTGTTTTCTGTTGTTCCAAATCTCCATTGATAAATCAGTGTACCTCACATGAGCCCATGAATTTTGTAATATACATATACATTATATATGTATACATATATATTTATTGAAGTATAGTTGATTTACAATGTTGTGTTAGTTTTAGGTGTACAGAAAAGTGATTCAGTTATATGTATTCTTTTTCAGAATATATTTTTGTAATTTTTTTTGTAATATAATATTTTATAATGTTTTTTAATCAAATGGTTTATAAAGATAAGGGCCCATACAGTCCAGGGGGTACCCTGCCTGTGGTGATGGCTTACTTTGAGGATGATAATTTAAGAAGGATTACCAAGAGAGTTCTTGAGAATTTGGAGTGCCTCTCTGAGCCTCAATTTTCTCACCTAGCTGATGTAGGAGGCTAATTTATTATTTTACACTGAAGCTAGAAACTTACCATTTTACACTGAGAAATATTATTGTCAAGTCCAAGTAGGTATACAAATTGGCTGGCCAAAGCGCTCTCTCTTTTATTTTTTTATATATTAACTTTTTGTTTAATTCAGACTTATTGAGGTATTAGTTACATGAAGTTCACCCTTTTTGTTCAGACATTAGCTCCAAAGCCACCTGTTTCACAGCACACAAGGAGAACATGGAAACTGCTCTGGGTGCTATCCCTCTCCTGTAACTTCGTTTCTAGAGAGGTTTTTAACCCAGGGTGGATATCAGAATTACCTGCTATATTTTAAATCTCTCCTATTGTTCTGAAATGATCTATTTCATGTTTCTTTTCCCTCTGGACTACATGTTCCTCCAGGGCACCAGGGAAGGCCTAGGGCCTCATACAGTGCCTGGTACATTGAGTGCTCAATACAGGTTCATTGAAATGAACTCGGCATCTTTCTCGAGAAATTCACTTCTTTAACAGCACTATTCAATAACCAGCACTAATAAAACAAACAAAAAATTTCCCCACCGGAAGGAAAAAAACCCTGTAGTTTTTTTTTTTTAACCAAAGTAAAGAATATAACCATAATCCTGGTTTCCTGACCCTCTCCCCTTATCTGCAGTAATTTCTCTCCATGTGTACAGGGATATTGTCCTGCCCTATTCTGAAGGGAAGGATCAAATGATTGAAAGCACTCTCCTTACAGACAAGATCGTGGGGAAGCAAAGTTATGGGATCAGAAATAGGGGAGCTTGTTTTACCATGCAAATGTTGAACGTGGCCATCAGGAATTGACAGCCAAATGTTGGGAGACACTTTGGTATAAAAGGGCATACTCTTTCCTGAACAGTGCCAAGAGGGGCAGCACCAATCTTTAGTTCTGAATCTCTCGTTGTCTAAGATCATCAAACACAGATGATCAGTCTTCCTAGTTGGAGTGTCCCTTATTTATCTATGTTAATAATTTCAGAGAGGTTTGCCCTGCAAGGGAGCTAGAGCCACGTGGACCTTGCATATTTTTATTATTATAGATTGACGGTGTCCCCCCAAAATCATATGTTGAAATCCAAAGGCCACATGTGTTGCTATTAGGAGGTGAGGCCTTTGGTGAAAGATTAGGTCATGAGGGCAGAGGCCCTCTTGAAAGGGATTAGTGCCCTTATATAAGAGACTCCAGAAAGCTCCTTTGCCCCTTCCGCCGTATGAGATTATAGCAAAAAGATGGCCATCTCTGAAATAGGAAGAAGGCCTTCATCAGACACCCAAGCTGTCAGCACCTTGACCTTGACTTCCCAGCCTCCAGAACTCTAAGAAATAAATTTCTGTTGTTTATAAGCCATTCCACCTGTGGCATTTTGTTACAGCAGGCCAAACAGACTGAGACTCTAACCACGAACTTGTGGTTACCAGAGGGAAAGGGTAGGGGGGAGGGATGGTTGGGGGGTTTGGGATTGACATGTACACACTGCTATGTTTGAAATGGATAGGCGGCGGGAGCCTACTGTATAGCACAGGGAACTCTGCTCAATAGAATATTATGTAACAACGTAAATGGGAAAAGAATTTGAAAAAGAATAGATACATGTATATGTATAACTGAATCACTTTGCTGTACACCTGAAACTAACACAACATTGTTAATCAACTCTACTCCAATATAAAATAAAAAGTTAAAAAAAAATTCCTTACATCTGATACTTTAACTCTCTGCAGGCAAGGTTTCTCTCATGTATAAGTTCCTCGCATGCCTTATGTCTGTCTGACCAGTGAGGGCTGACCTGTTCCACAAGAGAGATGAGCTGGTTAACAACGATTTCAGCTTTATTTTATTTTATTCTTTTTCAGTTTCAGAAAGCTTGAGGGTAATTGAAGTTTGTATCTCAGCTTGGATGCTCTTTTCCTCCGACTCACCAGTGATCTATCTGATGTCCATCCTCTAGACCAGGCAGGCTGAGAGGCTCCATCTTCTCACGCTATTTTCAGAGCACATTCCTTTAGGATAACATTTCTTTTTCATTGTGCTTATTTTACAGTTCCGCTTCCTCTTCCAAACTATGAGCTCATGAGGGCACAAACCATGCTTGACTCACCTCTGAGTTTCCCGGAGGCAATGTAGTGTCAAGGACAAGATCTTGGTCTCTGGAGTCAGACTGTCTAATGTGGGATACCTGCTTCTCTTAACTTCCCTCAGCCTCCATCTTCTTGCCTATAACAAAAGGATATTGGGGCTTCCCTGGTGGCGCAGTGGTTGAGAGTCCGCCTGCTGATGCAGGGGACGCGGGTTCGTGCCCCGGTCCGGGAAAATCCCGCATGCCGCGGAGCGGCTGGGCCCGTGAGCCATGGTCGCTGGGCCTGCGTGTCTGGAGCCTGTGCTCCAAGACGGGAGAGGCCACAACAGTGAGAGGCCCGCGTAACGCAAATAATAATAATAATAATAAAAATAAATAAAGGATATTAATAGTAACTGCGTCCTAGGCTGTTGGGAGGACTATGGGAGGACATGGGTAAAATGTTTAACATAGCAGCTGCCACTTAACGATACCCATTAAATATTAGTATCTAGTTAGTAGTAGACGGTGTGCCTGAACAGAGTTACTCAAAGAAATGTGTACTGAGTGAATGAATGAATGCAACCAAGTCTGTGAGCTGAAGTCACTAACAGAGCTCCAAAACCACAAAATGGGTCCCCATGACATACAAAGACATTTACTGAATGTGACTGCAACAGAAGGAGGAATTCTGTGACTGCCACAGATGGGTGGATGAAACTCTGGCTTCCTGAAATTTTCAGCATCTCCTTCTTTGCCCAAAGGGACTTTTCCTCAGAAATCTCCTGGTAAAGACCCAGCCCCATTGGATGACAGAATTAATATGTGAGAAAGAGACATTAGAAAACATGAAGTCCACCCCCATTTAATTCAGAAGTAGGAGGTTTAGACCCAGAGGACTCCTGAGGCTTCTGAGGGCTAAACAATAATATTCTTCTGGGTTTTCTGCCATCCCTATTAAAGTCAGGGCTCGGGGCTAGATGCACACAGTGACCAGTGCCTTCATCTGTAAGATCAGAGGTTAACTACAAAGTTTCCAGGCCCTTGTTTTTAGGGGGGAGGGGAGTTCTTAAAAGGGCTGCTTCAGCTCGTACGCACTGGCATATGTCACTGTGACAGGTAGACACATCTTAAAACAAACCTCACGAATACAATTCAAAATAAACTGAGTCAGTAGGAACTGGTTCCTTACATGAGCTCATTATGTCCATCCCCCCGTGAAGGAAAATCGAATCTCCAGGTAGAAGACCAAATACTTGATCCTTTCCATAAGGCCACGTGAATTTCACTTCTTTCCCTTGCAGAACTGATAAGATCTCAAATAACCACATCGGCCTGGCTCACAAGAGGAGCTAGACCTTGCTTTGCTAAGAAGCTGGTAGTTGTTAGTGAGGGCCTCAGCCCCCTGAACAAAGAGATTTTCAATGTGCGGCTGTACTTGTGTTTGGTTTCCCGTCAAGCTCTCTAACTCAGTGCTTACGTCACCTGCCTGTTATGTAGACCAAATGAGACACGTATAACAGGGGGTTGAAAACCACTGCAAGGCCCTGTGCAGGTGTGATCTGTCCCCCTTCTTCAGGGCATTGTTAATTCACGATCCTTAACCTCAAAGAGCTCTCAGTTTGAATAAGTTTATGATCTGTACGCAGGCTTTGCCTGTGTGTGCGATTCTGAGAAATAAAGTTGGCTTGAGCGATAGCCCTTGGACACAGAGAGAGAAGACACGGGAAGAGGGCACTAGACACGGGAGCTTGGAGTTCAGAGTAACAGTAACCTGTGTAATTCAAGTCTCCCAAGCCTGAGGATACATGAAGAAACCTACACCAAGCCCACCCCCTCTTGATCCCTCTTGTCCACGAAGGACCCAGGCCCTGTTAAATGCCCCTCCAGTATCTGGGTCTGTCAATGGGTATTGTTCCTAAGCTGCATCTCCCACTGGACACCATCTTGTCCCTCTGCCAGGTCACGCCCTGGGCACCACATGCACGGCCCCGTGGCACACCACATTTCCTCTTACTTTCCACTCTGAATCACACTCAGTTCAGCATTATCACAGCAGGACTGCCTGAGCCTCTCCATTTTCCAGAGACTTCATTCTTATTTGCTGCCCACGCTGCTCTCCACTGAGCCCCACATTGAGTCCAATGGTGTTGCCCCAGGAGCAAAACTAGATGATGGGCTCCATGTGCACAAAATCACTCTTCCCTCCCCATGGCTGAGGCTATGCTTTAGGGCTCACTGGGCCTGCTCTTTCCTCAAGACTTCTCTCTCTCAGGAGACTTGGTCTCCCATGGTCTGTGCTGTGGACTGAATGCTTGTGTCCCCCATGAATTCCTGTGTTGAAATGCTACCCCCCAATGTGATGGTGTTGGGGGTGGGGCCTATGGGAGGTGATTTGTTCAGGAGGGTGAAGCCCCTATGAATGGGATTAGTACCCTTAGAAAAAAAGAGTCCAGAGCTTGATCGTTCTCTCTGCTCCTCACCAAGTAAGGACACCAGGAGAAAACGGGCCATCTGAAAACCAGAAACAGGGCCCTCACCAGGCACTGGATCTGCTGCACCTTGATCTTGGACTTCCCAGCCTCCAAAACTGTGAGAAATCAATGTCTGTTTTTTAACCCTCTCCATCTATGGTGTTCTGTTATAGCAGCCAGAGGTGGCTAAGACCGTCTCTCCCAGCAGTTTGACTGTTTGTTTATCAGATATCCCCAGAAATGTCTGCATCTTATTTAGACTTAACCTCCCTCTTCCCCTGCCTCACCACACCTGCTTTACAAAACTCTCCCTGCTTTTCTAACGTTCATTTATTCCATAGGTTTAGTTGAAGAGTAATTACTCTATGAAAGTTTTCTCAAGCTATAAAATGAAATTGCGTTCCAGCTCCAAGCTGTGCTAAAAATGTTTTGTAACTTAAAACCCTGTAACTAGAGGCACTAAGCTTATGGAAAATTGAGGGACTTGTGACTATAATTTATCATGTATATTTGGTTTTAAGAGATGATTTAAATCCAAACACTGAAATAGATTTAAAGAGTTTTATTAAAAATATTTACTCAAAAACTACACCTTAATGAAACTGCAGTATATATCATTTTACAGCTCCAAACTGCAAAGCAAATGGCTAAAATGTGTGGATACTTACCTAGTTCTCCCGGAGGTAAGCTCTGGGAGGAGCTGGAAGTTGGCAGAAGCTGGAAAGGAGAGTGGTCCTGGGGTTTGCTGGAGGCGGCTGGGCTGGGTGGGGACAGGAATGGGCCCCCACTCCTCTCTCTTCACCTCCCCCCTCCCCCACCCTCTTAGCATCTCTAGTTCCCTAGAAGGCCCTAGCTCACCTCTGTCTGCCTGCAAGATAATCTCCACTTATGTGTGGTGGGTGGGATGGGGTGTTGGGAGACAGGACAGGATTCAGAGAGGGAAGAAAGAAGGCGTTCAACATGAATCCCATTTATTTTGAAAGTTTTTCAGCATCCTCCTTTTCCATAGGGCAGCAGATCCCAATCTGACCCCACAGCTCCTTATGCTGCCTGGAGAGTCTGGTGTGAGAATAAGGAAGGGAGGGTGGGCATAGTTCTGCTCCCCTACCCCCACTCAATTCTGCCCCTCAAAATTCTCTCCTCCGCCCCACTCCAGTCCACCCCTCATTTCAACTTTTAGAGAGCCGGACAGCAACTCATCCCCGCTCAGGTCAGCACCCTCCAGGAGAGTCACTGGCCTTTGTGACTTGCTGAAATCAGAACAATGAATTCCCTTTCCTGATTAAAATCAGTGGGGGTGGGATGGTGTTGGGGGAATGAAGAGGTCAGTTTGGGGCTGTGGTGTTTTGGGAGAGAGAGATGGGGGAGGGGTTACGGCTGAAGTTCGGCAGAGGTCAGCGTGAGGGCTCTGGGCCTTGGGAAGACTATTCTGGTGCTCCCAGTTCTGGGTTAGGTGTACCCTCCCACACACCCCCAAAGGGCCTCCTCCTTAGCCCTAGCACTTGTCCCACTGCCTGTTTCTTGTATGACCCTCTTATGACGCAGTAAGCTCCTCGACGGTGCGGACTGCATCCTGAGTGGCGGGGTATCCCCAGCCCCTAGCCGCAGCTCCCAGGAGGAACTCAGTAAGGTCGCTTGTCTATGAATTAACCAGGCTGCCATATTGCAAAGGTCACTGGACTGAGACTTAAAAGACAGGAGAAATTCCTGCTCTATCATTTATTAACAGGGCTGGACACTTGGTCTCTCTAAATCTGTTTTGCCTCAACAGCAGAATGGATTCAATTCATCCCATCCTACTAAGGGAATAATGGAGCAAAATGGAATAATGGCTGTAAAAGGGGATTTATAGACTATATAGCGTTAGTTGCATATAAGATATTATCCAGACGAAGCTTGAGCAAAGAAAAGTATGATTCTGGTCACTCTGTGTAAAGCAAGTCCGTGTACTCATATACAGACTTTCATAATACTAGCTCTTTAGCCTCAGAGTAAAAATTAAAAAATGAAGAAAATTACAATAATAAACAATTACGAGATAATGATACCTTAATATTTCGTGAATATTGTATTTGCTATGTGTCAGGAAATTATTTGAAACACGTGGCATGCATTGTCTTATTTAAAACTCTTCATGATAGTAGAAAGTAGATGCTGTTATTACCCTCATTTCTGAGGCTTAGAGGGTCATGTGACCCATGGTGGGCCTGAATTCAAATGAGATCTACCTGACTTTGGAGCCCAGCTCTAAATCGGACCACTGAACTGTCAAGTAACCATGAGAACTAGTTTGAACCTCCTTAGAAATGAGGTCTTAACTAAAGACAAGTGGTCCTGTGCTTAAATCTTGCCACCTATGAAACAGCAATAAGTTGGTTTTCTCAAAAAACTGTAGGGAACGATTATTTCCCAAACACCAAGGGCACTCTGGAGTGAAGGCGGGTGGGGGTGGGGGGGCAGCGTGGCATGTGGGAGGGGGAGGGTGGCTCACAGGCCAGGCTAGATGACGTTCTAGGTCCCTTGCTTCCACTTACATTAATTCTGGTTTTTTTCTTTTGTGAGAATCTTCTAAGGCCCAGGGGAGATTTCCTTGTCTGAAGAGGATTTGCATTGGTTCCAACCAGATGTCCCAAATGAGAGCTTCTCATTTGGAAAACCTTTAACTTCTCTCCTTCGGGTGTTCTCAACCATGTAGGTGGTGCACATTCAAACCACAGACCCACAGAATGACATGCACAAGGCTGTAGATTTTCCAGGAAATCTATTTTTTCTCACCACTCAAAACCCATATCAAGGCATGCACGTCTCCTTGTCATCTCCCTCTGCCAATACACCATTTCCCCCCCTTAATCTACACTTTGGCTTTAGAAGTCCCAGATTTTGACAGGAGTCTCAGCTCCACCTGCGTAGCTGGCTCAGACCCTGTCCCCTGCACAGTCGATAAGACCCAAGGGCACCAACATCCTATAAGACCCTCAGCACAGCCTGACTTGGAACTTGCTTCCCACTCTGGGTTCTGGCTCCCTTCTTCATTTTTGGCCCCTTGGGGTTTCCTTAACTTTCTTGTTTGTTATATTTTCCCAGCATTTTAAGGTATTTTATAGTAGGAGGGGTATTCGGAATATATAGTCGAACACATAGTCTATTGTAGTAGGAGGGGTATTCGGAATACATAGTCTAAACAGAACTCCCACAGATACTTTTACACAAGTAAAATCTGGCTAACGGCTGACATGAGAAGAGAGAAAGAGAACCACCTGAGTGGTCAGTGGCCCTCCTCTTCAAATCAGAAGTCAGGACGGACAACTACGAGTTTCTTCAGAGTTCAAGGGATGGCGCAATTATAAGAACTGGTCCAAAAGATCTGTGAATATAGGGTAGACAGGCATCACTGCCAGCAGGGCTCAACATGAACCCTGGCTGAGGAGAATGTCTCCAGAGACCAGCACCAGAGTGAAACTACCCCTGCCTTCCCAGCCCTGCCTCTCCGAGTTGCCCCCAAACAGGGCAGGGCAAGGGCGGACAAGAACCCCCATCTCCTGCCCTGGGAAGGATCTCTGCCATGGCCTCGAGTGCCTCCAAGGACAGGCTCTGCAAAACACATTGTGTGTTCAAGTGTTAAGTCTTTCTGCCACTCTCTTATTGTATGGAAGACTGGGAGAGAACTCAGAGAAATTGTCTCTTGCTGTAGGTCACAAAAATTAAAACACTTGAGTCCAACATCCAGCTCTTTGGTCGCGTTGCTTAACATAAAGTGGCAGGAAATGTTCTTGATTGAATCACATCCATTCAGTCAATCCCAGGTGTCTTCCTGAACAAGCAGATGGACTGACTTTGGGAGGCTTGGTGGTGGTGGCAGTGATAGTGGTGGGTGGGGAGTGGGTGGGGAGGAAGAAGAGACCTTGTTCACTGCTCACGGCCCATCGGACTGACATCTGAGCTGGGCTGACTTCACCTTCACCTTGTACATAGTCACCCAGGAAACCCACTTGTCTCAATGAGCTCGTCTTAGACTTCCCCCGGGGGATTTTCACCTTGGTATGAAATCGGGGCCACACTTGGCATGCTTATTGTGTAAGAACCATCTTACCCCACGTGAATTCTTCAGCTAGAGAAGAAATGCCCCTGCAAAATTAATTAGCCTCAGGTGAGTGGCACTGGGGCACTTGCCATGTCAGACATGCTTCAGCAATTGAGAACAAATCCATCTTTATTCTGGAGATGGGAAACTATGGGCCTCAAAAGGCAGTGCTCTCAGAGTTTACGTTTTCTCCTCATTCCCTTTAGGGCTACCAAAGTGTCTTAGCCATTACAGAATCCACTTTGTATTTTAAATCCACAGTCCTTTGGTTAATTTTAAGACTGGAGGGGTTTCTCTCTCCTCCCACCTCTTTTTTTTTTTTTTTTTTAGTTATCTGTTTTATACATATTAGTGTACACATGTCAATCCCCATCTCCCAATTCATCCCACTCCCCCACCCACGCTTTCCCCCCTTGGTGTCCATACGTTTGTTCTCTACATCTGTGTCTCTATTTCTGCCTTGCAAACCAGTTCATCTGTACCATTTTTCTAGATTCCACATATATGCGTTAATATACGATATTTGTTTTTCTTTCTGACTTACTTCACTCTGTACGACAGTCTCTAGATCCATCCACATCTCTACAAATGACCCAATTTCATTCCTTTTCATGGCTGAGTAATATTCCATTGTGTATATGTACCACATCTTCTTTATCCATTCATCTGTCAATGGGCATTTAGGTTGCTTCCATGTCCTGGCTATTGTAAATAGTGCTGCAATGAACATTGGGGTGCATGTGTCCTTGAATTATGGTTTTCTCAGGGTATATGCCCAGTAGTGGGATTGCTGGGTCATATGGTAGTTCTATTTTTAGTTTTTTAAGGAACCTCCATACTGTTCTCCACAGTAGCTGTATCCATCTACATTCCCACCAACAGTGCAAGAGGGTTCCCTTTTCTCCACACCCTTTCCAGCATTGTTGTTTGTAGATTTTCTGATGATGGCCATTCTGACCTGTGTGAGGTGATACCTCATTGTGGTTTTGATTTGCATCTCCTCCCACCTCTTAAACCAAGGACCAGAAAGGTCTGGTGATAGACCCAGGATCACATTGGTCACTTAAGGTGGAGTCTTCAATTCCTAGAGCAGTTTTCCTTCCTCCATATCCTCAGGGCTTCCCATCAAATAGTAACAGAGGAAGCAGACAAACAACTGGGAAATACTCCCCCCAGGTAGCGGAAGGATTGGCCGTGGGGCCTGTCTTGCCTGCCATGGAATTTTGTTGAGTAAAGACACCAAACAGACCCTGGGCTCTGTCTTTAAATTTTCAGCCTAACACATGCCATGTCCAGTGAGGGGCTTAACAAAACAAATACTTGCTTTTGATTTTCATCATAGGATGAAATCACTCGGGCTCCTTGTAAAGAGGGACCAACATTTTATAGGCACGTAACTTCTCCAACTCTGTTCCCTTCTTTCCTTCAAAGGATGTCATAGCAACAGGGCCCATACCTGCCTGTGCCAAAAGGTCTTTATGTTAACTTGCCTGGACAAGCAACCTCAAAACCGATTCTCCTTTGAATCCAGGTCAGAGAAACCTAAGCCTCCTGCAAAGTACAAAAGGCCAGCCATCTATACCAATCTTTGGGCTTGTTATGCTATTAGGGACTCCTCGTTCTTTATCCCTCTCTGGGAAGAGGAAGTTCTCAATTTTAGAGAAAGCTCTGTTGTAAACCCCTGGCAAATTTGCCTTCCCAGCACCCGAATCCCGAAAGATTTGTTGGAGGCAGGGCTCACCTGTCATCTCAGAGCAGAAGCAGGTCAGATAGTTCCTCTCTCAGCAGCCTGGCCACTGGCATATGGAGTTGGATGCAACTGCCCTGGCCTTGGGACCTGAAGCTAGTGACACAGAGAAATGTGGGGTACTTAAAGATGAATTCTGGCACTACCAGCAACACGAGGCTGCAGTGACATCCGGACCCTTCTGTGACACGACCTTGGCTGTGTATCTAGCATCTGGCCTCCCTTGGAACCTGTATATCACCCAAGCTTAGTTCTGCATGTGGCCTTCTCATCAGTTTTGCAAGTTATCCAATCTCCTTCCAGTAAATTCCTTTCCTGCTTAAGTTAGTCAGAAATAGTTTCTGTTGTTTGCAACCACAGATTCTGACTAGCCCAGCCTCCTTGAAGGTGTTTCATTGAATAGATGAGTATTTGAGGAGTGAGCTATGCTCATGGCATCTTTATTGAAAGGGAATGAGGGCACGAGAACGTCATGATCAAGGCCTGAAGGACTTTTACTTCTCCAGCTGCTGGCAGTGGGGACAGGAAAGGGGGTCATTTAAATTCAGCAGGAAGTGGTGGTCTATGTTCAATCATCCACGTGACTTTGCTCCAGCTCCCAACCCCAAACTTAAAAACAGGTACTGACAGAGGTCCTGTGGATTCGTGTTTCCAGCCCTGGCCTCCCTTTCCCTCTGGCCCTCCTTTCTAGCCAAAAGTCAGGTCCCACAGCTGGATGAAATAAAATGGTTCTATTGGGAGGCCTTAAAATTAGCATGGCTCAGTATGTTTTAAACTTGGGGCCATTCCCTGAATAGAGAATGGAGGCTTTTCTCACTTTCTTTGCCACAGCTGCTGGGGATAAAGTCAGGAGCTGTCTGCTCCAAGGGCTCCCCAACCCAGATCTAACACATTCCCCTACTCCGACCCCCTCCAAATCCAGCCACCTACACGCCCGCCATGGACCTCAGTGAAAGGCAACCCCACTCCATCAACGGCACATTATCATGTGGCTTTCCATTTTTCTTAGTCACCTTATTCCTTTGCCCTTCCAAAGTTGAGGATAAATTACTTAACAAGTCTCCAGGGATTAGCTTTACGCGAACTTAAAGCCAGTGCCCATATGCTATAGGTTAGGGGGAGCCAAACGCTGAAAGTTAATCCTTCTTGTTCCACTCTGGAAAACACCCAGCCATGCACACACACGTGTGCACATGTGAGCAGTCACAAACTCACACAACCCACAGCAGCACCTCCCAAACCACATGGCCCGAGCAGTAAAACATCAAGGCTCGAATCACGCTACTCAGGCCAATAAAAACCTAACTGTGAGCCCTGATGTAGTTGAGCCCGTGTTGCAAAGTATCCCGCACACGCCTGGCTGTGAGTGAAACACTGTCTTGCCTTTCAGACAAAAGGAAAAGTTCTATTTAAAAGTTTAAACATTCATTTGCACCTATATCTTTCTGACACATGCAATGAAGTACAGAATATCAGAGTTGAAAGGGAACATACGTGATATCTACGATACATACACCATATTGTATCATTTTATAATTTATTAATTCCACCACATTTTATTTAGTTTTAATCTAAGGGACAGAGGTAGCTAATGGAATAGTTTTCAGTCTTTTGCAGAAGAAATGGGCTTGAATGTCGGCTCTGCTTTGTTCTTACTGGATGACCTCTTTAAGCCAGAGCTGTTTCTTTATCTGTAACATGAGGACCGAAAATAGTATCTACCTTGTATTATTGTGACAACTAAATGAAATATCAAATGAAGTCTTAGCACAGAGTCTGGCAAACAGAAAAAGCTATAATTAGCTAGAAAAATTGTAACTTTTATCGTTATTATTATTCATTCTTGAACGGATTCTATTTTGAAGGAGATGGGCAACAAAACTACATTTATGAATTAGTAATGAATTCACTCTCCCTATCTTTTAGTTTTCACACACATTAATATCACCCCGTCAGAACTTCTCATCTGAGAAATCAGTTGCTCTAACTCTGGTAAAAGGTAACGACCATTCTTATTAAGTTCAACCCAAGCAGTCTTATTGTGAATGGGTGATAAACATTAGAATTTAAAATGTTTAACATTCGAATATAAAATATTTAAAAATATTTTGACTACTTATGTAGAACCAGCCTAATGAAATTTCTCTGTTTTTCAGAAAAAGAAACTGATATCTAGAGACGGGAACTTGCCTTAGACCATAAAGCAGAAACAAGAACCCGAGTCTCCAACCCTGAGACCAATTCCAATCTGCTTCATCCTGAATCCAACTAAGGACCTGCAGCCCAATTTCAAACTACTAGTTGGTATACTTATAGACCACGTCCTAAATCAGGAACTGTGATAGAAACCTACTGGGTTATGTGTCCAGCAAGTCACCCCTATTCCACCCCCAGCCCTTTGGGGGAACTGCTTCCCCCCTCCCCCTACTCCCCCCCCATCCCCCACCGTGGCTCTTGGTGGCCATGTTTGTAGGATACAAGTCAACCCCTGCCCACAAGAGTAGATACCAGGCCCAGACTAGGTCAATAGGATCATCTCTTCTTAGGAATATGGAATGAAGTGAGGAAAGAATTCGTTTTTTCCAGGTGGATAGACACCATTACTGGTTATGTTTTCAGTGGTGCTATCCACAGAAGCAGAGAAAGCCAGGGTATAAAAAGAAAAGAACGTGAACTCACTAGGAGGAGGAGATAGAAGAGTCAGATTCCTTATGGCTTTTGAATGGCAGGTTCTAGTTTATTTTGAGGTCTGCTGCCTGCTTAACCTTGGGCTTTTGGAAATATTGTTGAATGAATTCTTTCCTGCTTGAAGCCAGCTTGAGTCATTTCTCACCTCCCTGTACCCCCATAATGGTTACATTCCAGGAGGTGGGAGCATTAGGGAACCCACACGACATTACCCATTTGAACATCATCCCTACAGGGAGATCCTTTCTCATCATTAGAAATGGCTCTTCCATGCTTCAAATCTCTTTAGTGCACGGCATGCCTCTGGCCGTGACCTCTGAAGTTCCTGGGTCTACCATGGCCTGTCAGACCTCCCAGCTCCTGGGCTATTTCCCTTGCAGATGTCTAAGGATGCCTACCAGACCCCCACAAACTTCTGCTCTTTCTTTCCACTTTTACCACCACTGCCTTGAAGGCCCCTTGGGCTTCCATGAAACTCATTTTACCATCCAGTAGAAAGCCCCGTGCTTCCACTGGGCAGCTATAGCTCCAGCACTTGTGCATCTCCTGTCAGCCCTCTGGGGCCAGAAACTGTTCCCCCAGATCACAAGATGAATGTCTGGAAGAGAGATCACAATGGAGCAGACAACGTGCATTACAGGACACTCTCAACCAAGGAGCACAAGGACGAGGGCGTGTGCCCACTGCCGAGAGCAGGGAGAAGGCTGAGCTGGGGGCTCTGCCTGGTGGCCGAGCTTGCTCTGGTCCTCAGAGCACAGGGAAAATATAAGTGAACAATGACTAAAATGGAAGGTTCAGTGTGAATATGTAAATAAGTATATGTGTATTACAGATGTTTTACAGAAAATATTTCCAAGGCAAATATCATTTTAACAAATCGGCCCTGTGCAGCACATGGGGAAATATGGGCGTTTGCAGTCCAAGACATGTTTCTTGTGCAGGAGTTAGAAAGTTTGTTAAGAGGTATGAGAGGGCTTCCCTGGTGGCGCAGTGGTTGGGAGTCTGCCTGCCGATGCAGGGGACACGGGTTCGTGCCCCGGTCCGGGAAGATCCCACATGCCGCGGAGCGGCTGGGCCCGTGAGCCATGGCCACTGAGCCTGCGCGTCCGGAGCCTGTGCTCCGCAACGGGAGAGGCCACAACAGTGAGAGGCCCGCATACCGCAAAAAAAAAAAAAAAAAAGAAAAGAAAAGAGCTATGAGGAATGATTGGACTTGTTCACTCAGCAAATATTTCTCGGTTGCCTACTATGTACTATTCAGCAGTGCACGAAATAAAGACAATTCCATGCCATTCGGCAGCTTCTATCTGCAGACGTGAAAGCCCTAATGGAAATACTAGCAAAGGAAACTAGTGATAAAAGTGTCTATTCAGTACCTTTTATTCCAAAATATGGTGTTTATGTGGGGGGTTTTTTACGTTATTTCATATGTTCTACCAGGTGATAAGTTATAAACTCCATAAGTGAAGGAACTGGCTTTTTATTCATTGTTATCTCTCTAGTGCCTGACACATAGTTGGTCTCAGTAAATATTTCTTGATTATATAAATGAATGATTCCCCCCCTTCAAAAATCCTGTGAGTTTGGTATTATTATTCCTATTTAACAGATGGTAAGTTGAGGATCAGATAGGTTAAGGAATTTGGCCCAAATCACACAGCAAGAAGAGCCAGGATTCAAACCTACATGGTTTTCCCTTACACCAAAATATTCCTTTTGCATGCATCAGTTGGACCAAGTTTTCCTGGAGCTCAGGTCACTCTTTACTATAAGCTGGACCTGAGGGATAAACTATAGTACTTTCAGTCCCTGGAATACTATTTTGTGCTAATAGGAGAAACTGATTTCCTTATAAAAGTGTTAATTTTGTGTTCCTTGTGTGTCCCAGGCTTCACCAGGCCAGGCAGGGACCACCAGTGAGCTTCGCTTAACATCAGTGACCCAAAGCCCTTGTTTTTGCCCCAGTCTGCAGCCTCTCCAGCATCTCTTTCCTTAAATAAAGCCCCCCACCTACCACTCCATTTACTCTACCTCCACCATGCATGCACAAACACCTCTTGAAATTTTCAAAGGTTAGTTTAGGTAGTTCTCAAACCCACCTGCGGGTCGGTCGGCAGCCACCCTGAGCCACCCACAGCTCTTACTTTCTGCTGCGGTGTTGTGTGGTCAACCTCTGCTGTTCAAGAAGCTGTCGAGGGCATCACACTGGGGCTGCTGTTAATGGTGCCTTTTGGGAAAATAAGGATGTTGAATCCCAGTTCTCCCAAAGCTTCCAGCCCTGAGCTGGCTTCTGTGAAGAGATCAGGAGAATGACCCCACAGCCAATCGTCATGTGACCTGACCATGAAATAGCCCTCACATGTCCTGAGTCTCACAAAGTCCCTCCTGTATGTACAGCCGAACACTCTCTCCCTATGAGCCCACATCCAGGCAGAGGAAGCCTAGAGTCAGAGACCCTCGCACACGTTCAGGTGGCAGAGTACCAGGCAGACACGTGTTCTTTGTGGAAACCCATGAATCATTGATCTATTAACTTAGAGTAACCAAGTAGTATGATTTTGCTAAGTGATGTATCATCTTGGATTCGCATCCCGACAAATATTAGCAGACGCTAGAATGTAAGCATATACCCACAAGTACACACACACAAAGGACTTGCAACAGAAGAGATGCAGCTCATTAACACTATGTGTATGGACACACAAGACAGAGAGAGAGGGAGAGAGAGAGACTGAGGTTGGAAAAATGTCCACATATGGATACGTCCATATGTGGCAGGCACAGCTCACAGAACACCAATGCTTAGAAGGAGCCGGGTTGGAAAGCACTGGAAAATGGCTGAGACTCTGGGCGTCGGTCATTCCGGTGACCTGGTGTGTGTTACTTGCAGCTCAAAATCCGTGTAATGTCATTCCTCAGAAGCTCAGCTCCTCCTCTGTGACACAAAGTGGTTAGACTTGAAGCTCTATTGGTTTTCCTCCAGTTTTAGCCTTCTGAGATTCCGACCAAAGTTGGTAGGCCAGGGCCCAGAAGGTTTTGGGCTAAAAGCAAACGCTTTAGGGAGGGAAATGCCAAGAGAGGAGATTTATTAGATGGGAGTAAGTTTATGATACAGCTTAGGACCTCACAGTGGTCTATGTCTACAAGAGTGGCACTGTAATTACAAGGTATTTTAAAGGGAACATTCTCAGCCAGGAATAATATAATTCCAGTCTTTTTTCTAAGCTGCTCAGTGCCTATGCACAGGAACTTATTAAACCCTACAGACTCCCAGAAAGGGTTTTAAGTATCATCGTATCTTTCAGGCAGTAAAAGGAGCTGTGGCCACAGAGGGTGTTGCCTCTGTGCTCCCAGAGTTACCCACCAGGCCACTGGTCCTCTGGTGTGGTCCAGGCCTCCCTGGTGTGGTCTGCAGTGGACTTCCAGGGGTCTGTGGGTTGGTCTCCTGGAGTAGCTATGCTTTGTCTCTGCTTGCGCTCCAGAGGGATTTATAATTTACTAATGCTCTCTCTTCTGATAGTTTGCCGGATTTTAATGCCATTCTTCTCGCTTCCCCTTGTGACATTGTCCTTGCCCACCCTGTGCCTCATTTTTAGGATGTTAAGTTATTGAAGGTGTTAGGTGGCCTCAGTGTTCTCTGGTTCTGACGAAGTAGCCCTTTAGTCTAAAGTTTCAGCTTCTCTGGTTCATCCTGGCTTTTAGTTAACATGATATCTTATGATGCTGAATTTCAGCCCCTGGGCACAGCATTGCTCAGAAGTTATCTCCTCTTTTAACAACAGCCATTTTTCTCCTCCAAATGCAGGTGTTGTCAAGACATCATCCAGGGACTTCCCTGGTGGCACATGGTTAAGAATCTGCCTGCCAATGCAGGGGACACGGGTTCGAGCCCTGGTCCGGGAAGATCCCACATGCTGCGGAGCAACTAAGCATGCGCACCACAACCACTGAGACTGTGCTCTAGAGCCCGAGAGCCACAACTACTGAGCCCGTGTGCTACAACTACTGAAGCCTGCATGCCTAGAGCCCATGCTCCGCAACAAGAGAAGCCACTGCCATGAGAAGCCTGCCCACCTCAATGAAGAGTAGCCCCCGCTTGCTGCAAATACAGAAAGCCCGCACACAGCAACGAAGACCCAAGGCTGCCAAAATTAAATTAATTAATTAATTAAAAAACAAGAAGACATCATTCAGACTGTGCCTAGTGCCAAGAAAGAAAACCATGAAAAACAGAGAAATTATTTGTGGATCAAGGCTTGTTATTCAACACCAAGTTTTCATTTTAGTGGAGACAGGAAAAGAACATATACATGCCCACCCAGACAGTTTATTAATAAGCACATTTGTTTTCCTTTGTTATTTCAAAGGCTCTTGAAAGTATACACAGAGTCATATACTTTTTTTTTTTTTTTTTTTGCGGTACGCGGGCCTCTCACTGTTCTGGCCTCTCCCGTTGCGGAGCACAGGCTCCGGACGCGCAGGCTCAGCGGCCATGGCTCACGGGCCCAACCGCTCCGCCGCATGTGGGATCTTCCCGGACCGCGGCACGAACCCGTGTCCCCTGCATCAGCAGGCGGACTCTCAACCACTGCGCCACCAGGGAAACCCTACTTTTTTTAAAGTAGTAACTCTTTACAAATTTTACAGAAGCTTCTATCTATCGGCCTAATTTTTCAACGAAAGAACACTTAAACCACAACAACCTGAGGGTCCCAGAACCTTTTCAACATTTTTTGGTCTGTTTGACAATGAAATTTCACATCTGGGCTGACAGGCCTGGTGCCAAGTTTTAACCTAATGCAATTTCAAATGGATGAGCTATTAATGTTCAAGTAGGAAGACCCAGGTTTCTAATGGACTTCCTTGATAGCCCCTCACCCACAACTTGCTGCTGTGACAACAGGATCATCACTCTGCTTAGTGGCCAGTGAACTCAGATTCCTACTCCAGAGCATCTTCCTAGAGGGAACAGATGACTTTCTCATTCACTCTTTGTCAGTTAGTTGTCAGGCAGGGCCCAAACATCCAGCCTCAGCCATTTATGTCATCTGTGCCAATGTGCTCCCATGAACCTAGATGTGAGACTCATGTCAACACAATCCAGTTTATTCAAATTTGTCCTCTTCCGAGGGCTATTGCTCCTCTATTAATTATGCACATCAACAGTACTTCATCCAAAATCTATCGTAAAGATTCTGGAACAGGGGCTTCCCTGGTGGCGCAGTGGTTGAGGGTCCACCTGCCGATGCAGCAGACACAGGTTCGTGCCCCGGTCTGGGAAGATCCCACATGCCGCGGAGCGGCTGGGCCCGTGAGCCATGGCCGCTGAGCCTGCGCGTCCGGAGCCTGTGCCCCGCAATGGGAGAAGCCACAACAGTGAGAGGCCTGTGTACCGCAAAAAAACAAACAAAAACAAACAAACAAACAAACAAAAGATTCTAGAACAAATAACCCCCACATGCTAATGGCTCAAATGTGATCAAGGTTTATTATTTCTTGCTTATGTCAAGTTCAAAATATGTTCCCCATTAGCAGCCTGGTCTGCTTCAATATGGGACCCAGGGACCCAGGGTGGCTCTGCCATCTGTCTCACGTGGCCCATCTGTAATAACCCAGCACAAAGAGAAAGAAACAGGGCAAAGCACATCTGGAGGTGTTTGAGGGCCAGGCCTGGAGTGTCACATACCACTTCTGCTCACGTTTGTTTAGTCATAAGGCCAGACTGAATCAGGAAGAGCCACGAAGGAGGAAGAGGAAATGGGATTGGTGAGCTGGTCCCTGCCCCACCTCGGCTCTAGCCCTAAGGCTTAGCTTTATAGCACCTCCCATCCCCACCCCCTTGAGATGATAAGAGCCTCCAACACAGGAACTGGAATTAGAATCCTGTCTACCCTTTGTACTCATCCCGGTCTCTGGGGGAATGAAAGGATGAATTTCAGCCAGAAGAGTGGTAGTGTAGACACATTTGATGAATCTTGGACCTTTTGATGGCAAGGACAGATGGTGAGGCTCAGCAGATGTAGCTGTTACGGTCTTCTTGTGCAAACTGAAAAAGACTCTTGTCTTTTCTAATTATAAAACTAATATGTGCTCCCTGCCCAAATTCCAAAAAATGCTGAAAATATTTTAAGGAAGGAGAATAAAAAATACCCATAATCTCTTTTCCCAAGAGATGCTGACATTTTTCTTGCTTATATATTCTAATGGGATCTTTATGTGCATGTCATTTAAATTAATTTGTGTCTGCAAAACTGAGATCATACTGTATAGTATACACTACTTTGCAACTTGCTTTTCTACTTAGCAGGATACATTAGGAATGTCAATGTAAAGAAAAATAGATCTTCATCATAATTTTTGGCTATATATTATTCGATTGTGTAGACATAGATGAGAATAATTGTATAATACACTTAGCTGAACAGGTATAGACTGGGTGGTCAATGAGACCTGGGATTATATCTACTTTATTGATCAGTTTATCCCCAGGGCAAGATATGATGTCTCACTCATAAGAGATGCTCAGTAGTGCTCTGATGAAGCTGGCCACAGCAAGGTGGAGAGCACATCTCAGACCTTGGTATGCATATACATCACATGGGGACCTTCTTAAAACACAGAGAATCATTCAGAAGGTCTAGGTGGGCCCTGAGTTTCTGCAATTTCACCAAGCTTCCAAGTGATGCCCATGTTGCTATACACTGAGTAACAAGGATCTAAACCAGTAGTTCTCAACTGGGGGTGATTTTGTCACCTGGGGACATTTGGCAACATCTATAGACATTTTTTAGTTGTTATGACTGGGGTATGTGCGAGAGGGGGCAGGGGATGCTACTGGCATCTAGTGGACAGAGGCCAGGGATGCTGCAACACGTCCCACAATGCACAGAACACCCCCACATAAAGAATTATTTGGCCCAAGTTGTTAATTGTGCCACTGCCGGAAACTCTGAGCTAGCCTTTCTCAAACAGTATTTCTCATCTGAACCACAGACAAAAAAAATGATTTGTGTGACCATTTTCTCAATTCTCCCAAGGATGGTACATGACTAGTACTAAACTCTACACGTAGGAGATAAACTGATTGATTACATACAATGGATGCTTTAGGTAGTTCCAGCTTAATTCTTTTCCAGAACCTAGGTTTACCGTGTTGGCTGTGCTGCTCTCTTGTTTCAGGGATTAAGGGAAGTCAAAAACTTCACAGTTTCATTTCTCTTTCTCTCTCCCTTCTCCCTCTCTCCTTCTTTCTTTCCTTTCATGGAAAGAGGGATTGGAAATTACTGCTTGCACTTTACGCTTCCTTGAGGGCTAAAGAAATAACTTATTGGAAAAATAGAGAATGCGTGGATTATTTAGTTGGAGGGTATTCATAGGAGTTTTTTATAAAGCCATGACCCCAATGTATTAGTCTTAACACAGAGTTGCAGCCTATAAAGCACAGTCCAGCCGCCAAAAAGTACTCAAGTTCTGTAAAAGAATTTCTTGAACACCATGAAAGAAATAATAGAACACAATAATATTTAAAAACAAAGAAAACAAGCAAAACTTATATACCTGTTTCCTCCTTTTCTTGATGCAAATGCCCTTCAACTCCTCCACCAGTCTCAACTCTCAGGCCTTTTCTATTTCTCCCCAGTTACTCTTAATTCTGTGTCATAAAAGGCCAAAAGAACCAGCCTTGATGAGAATCATGCTCCTTGAAGGGTACAATAGATAAGAATCTCTATGAACAAAGCCAGAATTTTCTTTAGAAGACAGGGGAGAGGATATAGATAAAGATATAGCTACAGATACAGTATTAGATTTCCTCGGAGAAATACAACCAATATACGTACAAAACAAGGAATTGGTTCACATGATTATGGAGGCCGAGAAATCCCAAGATCTGCAGTCCACAAACTGGAGACCCAGGAGAGCCGATGGTACACGTTCCAGTCTGAGTCCCAAGGCCTATGAACTAGGAGGACAAATGGGGTAAGCTCCCATCCCAAAGCCAGCAGTCTCCAGACTTAAAAAGAACCGATTTTTCAGATTGAGTCCAAAGGCAGGAAAAGACCAGTGTTCCAGCTCAGCAGTCAGGTGGGAGGAGTTTTTTTGTTCTATTCAAGTCTTCAGCTGATTGAGTGAGGCCCACCTACATTAGAGAGGGCAATCTGCTTTATTCAGTCTACAGACTCAAATGTAAATCTCATCCAGAAATACGCTCACAGACACACACAGAATAATGTTTGGCCCAATGTCTGGGCACATAAAAATAAGCACCACAGATACAGATATAAATATATGGTATCGATAATACAGATGATGTTGGCCTGGTCCCATCAGTGTACACTTATGAGAGTGTTCTGGGGCTCCCCTGAGTGTCTCCAGATGGGGTTACTTCTGCTGCCCTAAATTCTTCTGAAGGTTTCCTCCAAAGTTATGTTATTTTGAGCCAAGGCACAATGGAATAATATTGCTTTCCTACAGTGACCCTCAGAGAAGGGGAGAAAAGTAAAATTTTTAAAAGTTGGGACTATCCCAACTATAATGAGAGACTCAGAGAAAAGTGACCTTTTTCGGGGCCTCTGTCTAGAGTCGTACACAGAGGTGCTTGGCCAAAGGGAAACCAAATCCCTACTCCTCTCACCAAGCCTGGTGTTCGCCTCAGGAGGAGGGACCGTTTTCTGATTGGTCTGCCAAGACAGACGCCTTTTTCTGATTGGTCTGCGGAGACCAATGATTCTGTAGAGCCTTGGGCAAATCACTCTTCCTAGCAGGGGAGGGCTTTTTGTGGCAGCCCCCTGTTCCCACCTGGGGAGTGGGATGTAGCTTTGCTTTACTTTGCTCTCCTTTAACATGGGACTAGTAATCCCCACTGACGATCTCTCTAAGAATGAAAAGGGCGAGTGTTTTTGGAATGCCCAGCTCCGTGTTTGAAACAGCAGTCACCGCTCAGTACACAGCAGGTGCAACGGGAGGAGGGCGGGCTGGTGAGCTGATGCCGCTGAGAAAGGCCGTTAAGGTGGTTACGGCTTGTCCTCGGGAGAGGCACAGCCTCCTAGGTTCGACTCCCAGCTAAACGCCTTACGGTTGTATGGCCTTGAGCAGGTTGCACAGTACTCTAAGTCTCAATTTTTTAGCTGGTAAAATGGGGTTGTTTGGGGGTTAAACTAGATATGCAGGTGACAGACTAACATAGTATTTAACACGAAGTCCTTCAGGCACTTTCAAATCGAAAACACAGTGTATTGACTCTTTAACAGCTCCTGCACATCTTAAGGCAACACGTATTCCAGACTTACTGGAACAAGGGTGGGACCCTGTTTTAAAGGAACCCCTGGGGACTTCCCTGGTGGCACAGTGGTTAAGAATCCGCCTGCCAAGGCAGGGACACGGGTTCAAGCCCTGGTCCGGGAAGATCCCACACGCTGTGTAGCAACTAAGCCTGCGTGCCACAGCTACTGAAGCCCATGCGCTCTAGAGCCCGTGTTCTGCAACAAGAGAAGCCACCACAATGAGAAGCCCCCGCACCACAAGGAAGAGTAACCCCCGCTTGCTGCAGCTAGAGAAAGCCCGCGCGCAGCAATGAAGACCCAATGCAGCCAAAAATAAATTAATTAAATTAATTGAAAAATAAAATAAAATAAAGGAACCCTTGGTCAAAAATCAGGAGGCGTACCCTGCTCCTTGCCAGACCCCAGATTAACTAACAGGTTCTTATTAGGTAGCAAGTGAAAAGATTCAGAATTCTAAGAAACAGGGATCAGGCTGAACGGATTTTCAACAAACTCTTAAATTGCATGTCTCCTCAAGACATCATTAGGTAAAATTACTCAGTCTTCTGCTGGTAAGACAGCTTGTCTTGAAAAATTTCAAAGGTCCAAGTTGCTCTGGAAGGATCCTCCTCTGAGGTTCTCAGAGAAATAGGTCATCTAAGGTCATGCTCCATGGACACAACCTCAGAACAATTTCTCTCTCTACAAGATGGCCAGCTGGCATTACCAATAACGAGGATGACTGATAGAGATGACACCAAGTTACAGCCCTTCCCTTCCCATTTGGCACAGAGAGGCACTTCCTCTTTTAATGAACAGAGATGTTACAAAGTAATCAGCATGGCAGCATTATCATTACATCGAGTAAGATGAATAGAGTCATGATTTCTTTCACTCCCCTTCTTCTACCATATGTAAGTCATCTAGTGGGCATAGAATTGTCCCAGCTTGAAGTACCATGTGCACCTGATGGCAGGTTACTAAGGCTATATGTTCACCTTGCAGAGGAAGGAAGCATTGGAACTTTGCAGCTGACCTAGCAGGATTGCCGCAGGGCTCCTGTCATGAGACCAGACATATTAACGTTCCACAGTGACCCTGATGTGTGGTCATGGTTGAGACCAACAGATTAAAGTCTCTTGGATGTTCAGGATGGTCTCATTCCTTCCTAACATGGGCCGTGTCCTCATTTAACCAAGTTCCTTGCTAGTCTCTGTCACATAGACATTCTGTCCCTTTTAAGAAACGGTGACCTCCATGGGGCCAGATGGCTTTGTTCCTCTGGCCTCCAGGTGTCTGGCATTTACCCTAGAGCAGAGCTGGAGTCCCCATGGTTATGTAAGCCAGGGGCACTTCCAAACATGACATTAGCTAGAGAATATTTGCTCAGCAAGTTAACAGTGTAAATAAGATTAGAGGGAGGCAAGGAGTGGGTTTAAATGTTCAAATGCCTGAGAACAGACTGTGCTTGAGCATCTTAAAAGCATCCATTAATACTTAAGTAATTTAAAATTACTTGTACATGCATCATACCTATTCCAGCAGGCCGTGCTTTACTAACCTACATATATTTGTATGTATAGCTGGAATAAGAAAGCAGCTGCTTTTCCACTGTCCCAGGATCCACACATTTCATTTGTATCTCAAACATCCTCAGCGTACCAGCCAGCCTATGGATTCCAGTGAAATGACATGACTGCTACTGCCCACGTCTTGGAAACCTTGAACTCCCATTGTTCATACAGTACCTTCCATGGTCCCCCCACGTATGTACGGAATTCACAGAGAGTGCTTACATCCATCTGTGAATCAGCTTAGGGACACTGCTCTCACTGCCTCTGCTCTCCTTGCTCGGCCTCCAAGGGCCCCTGCCATCCTCTGCTCTGACCTCCGGCATCCTGCCTTGGCCTGTGTTGTTTGCAGCTGTGGGCACCTGTGGACCCTGCTTCCCAAAACCACATTCCTGCCTTTGACCTGGACCCTTTCCAAAGGACTTCTGTCTGGCCAAGGTTCAGCTAATTCACCCCGGCCACCACCAGTGCTATCAGTCAGCACAGGACTGTGACAGCTTCACTCTCCTGTAAATTAGAAAGGAAAACATTCACTCTCTGTATGTCCCCTTCCGATGGGGATCCCACAGCATGGTTGCTTGGGCCTCGGATTATTACAAGGTTTATTGCAACACCTGTCAGTTTACGCACTCAGCTCCTGTTCTTCAGGGAATGGACAAATGCCACCGGGACATCAGGGATGGGAGGATTTCACACCCAGACACCATGCTGCATGTTCCAGAAACATCTACTGTTTCTGGAAGGAGAAACAGTACTGTAAACTGCAGGCAGACCCTGCTGTTGGGTCCGGCTGGCTGGGCCATATTTATCCTTTTATTCCAAATAGTAAATTCTCCCTTGAGGAATCTGCTTTTCTCTCTGCTCCCCACCCATCTCCCACCATCTAACCCCTCCAAATATGTCCACACACATCCGAATCCCCGGGGAGACACCATTCAGGCAGCAAGTCACCCTCATGTTAATCAGTTGGTACAAATAGACTTGGGGGGGTGGAGTGGGTAGGCTGCGGGCAAAAGAAGGTGGGGCGATACCTAGCACATTCCACAATTGAATAAATATTTAGTAATCTCAGATTTTAGCTAGCCAGGACCCTTGTTATTTATGAATTCATTTTAGCATTTTCTTCAAGTAGTCTATATCAGGGAGGTCATGCACTTCAGAAGTTTATCTACTTATAAACTTCTAACCTGGGAGCACTAATAGAAAAACCTAAGAGTGTTGGGATAAAATTTTGAAAAATTAAGGTGTATATTTTCCACTGAGATAATAATTTTTGAAGCTGAAGATGATGAGAAATGACAAGCACTTGCATGTGAGATTATTTACTTAGTACAAATAATCCCACAGCCCAGAGACTGAATAATACAATATGTAACGTAATAATATAATACTTCTCTGTGTATTTTTCTAAAGGCTCTTAATTCCAAGTTTACTCTGATTTCCCAACTCTGTATTTAGAGAGCAGTTCCAAGAGAACTGTGGAAAAATAAATAGTGAGAGACTAAAACATTTTAGGTCGAAGTCTTTGAGCACCACCTACGCCCCACTCATTCCCCCTAAAGAAAGCTTTTCTAGAATGCTTAAGGAGTCAGGAAAAGAGCTACCCAGACTTTGTCTTTGATTCTTTGGTTTTGCCAGCTAAGTTACAGTCTTGGCCTTCAGATTTTATATTTGCCTTTGGTTTCAACTATCGCCCATACGAAAATGATGCTTTGATTTCCATCTCCAACTCTGATCTCTGTTGAACGCTGGATATGCAACTCTCCAGAGCCACACCTAGTCCTTTCCCCCTTCATCTAAAACACAAGGTCTAAAACCAAATCCACTCATTTCTTTTTTCCCAAACTATGTCTGTTTCCGGACTTGTTCATTTCAGTCAATCGTTCTATATTTTAAGTTCAGTTACTCTATGAAAACTTTTCAAAGGATTGGGAGGCTTTAAATATTCTTCAAAAAACTGGAGCCTTTTTCAAAAAGTTGGTTTTTCCCCTAGCCCTGAGCTGGAAGTGTTTCCATTTCTCTCATTTCTCTTCTGAGGGAAGGAACCAAGCTGAATGGCCAGCAGACATGCATGGTGGCTGCAGGAGGAAGCGTGAAGGAAGGCAGCCACCATCTCCGTTAGCTGAGATGATGAGTGTGCAAGGAGTCCAGCACCAGCTGCCGTTTCAGAATAAGGTCAGTGGCCTAAAGCCATTGCTCCCACATTCCCAGCATCCCAGGGGAGCAGGAGGTGGGTGTGGTACCTCTCCTGGATGTGATGCAGTGTTTCCAGCCAGCATGGCCACGTGCAGATGGGCACTAAGAATGCAGATGATGTCACAAGCACAGCTACTGCCCTGTCCACCCTGGGGTTTTCCTCACAGCCTGCCGTATGCCTGGTACAGTAGCTGACTGGGCCTGTGCACATTCTGTTGAAGTCTGAGCACATTCTGTGCTTCCTGATCTTCTCCAGGCCATGCCTTGCTTCTCCCACCTAGTTACTCCCAAGGGGGGAGGCTGCAGCTGCCACTGCTTACAGCCTGTTTCCATGGTCTCTTTCCAGGCCAGTGTCAAGAGCGGGAATGTGGACTGACAGCTGACACTGGCTGGCTCTTTGTCTTCTTGTAGAATGGAACATATTAGGGGGCAGCTGAACTATCTTAACTTTTCTTTTTATATTATTCTCCCAACTTCCAAATTTCTCTTAGTGGCTGAAAGCACAGACTCTGTCACCAGGCTTTCTGGGTTCAAATCCTGTCTCCACCATTTTACAAGCTGTGTGAAAATTGGGCAAATCACTTAACCTCTCTATGCCTCAGTTTCCTCATCTATTAGAAGGGGATAACAATGGTACTTTTAGAATGATTAAGGGAATTAAATGAATTAATATATGTAAAGAATTTAGGAGAGCGCTTGACCTATAATAAATGCTACCTATTGCAATTTGCTTACTGAAAAGATGTTCACTCCACAGCAGTGACCCATATCACGATTGAAATTCTATCATTTCTAAGAGAGGTGTTTATTAATAGTAGCAAACATTTGTTAAACACTTTACAATTTTAAGGCAGGACATTCACTATTTCACTAAATCCTGTGAAACAGACAAAGCAGAGGTTTTTGTTATACTCATAGAGGAAGCTCAGAGAGTTTTAATAGCTTGTCTAAGATCACAGAGTTTATAAGTACAGGGTTGAAACTTAAATTTAGGGCCATTTGACTCCAAATTTCGTACTCTTTCTACTATATCAAGCTGCCTCATTTTTTTTAAGACTTTTTTTTGATGTGGACCATCTTTAAAGTCTTTATTGAATTTGTTACAATATTGCTTCTGTTTTATGTTTTGTTTTTTTGACTGTGAGGCATGTGGGATCTTAGCTCCCTGGCAAGGGATCGAACCTGTACCCCCTGCATTGGAAGGCAAAGTCTTAACCACTGGACTGCCAGGGGAGTCCCTCAAGCCACCTCAATTTTTATTGATCTGTTCAATCAATATTTGCTGAGTAAGGACTTGGTACTAGAACAGGTGAAATGAAATTAGGTGTGATGAAGAAACGACCACCAAGAAAAAGACAAGTAGACAAACCGAGGTACAGCCCTTCACCCAAAAGCTGTCCTCCTCAAATGTATAAAATTTGTTACAAGTTGAATAATGGATTGGATCCACTTACTATTTAAAGAAACTTTTCTAAGAAGGTGCCCTCCTGAATCAGTCAGGGTTTGGTCAGAAAATCATTCTAAATATTTTAGCAGGAAGGGATTTAATAGTAGGAACTATGTGCTTATAAAACTATTAGAAGAGCTTAAGGTGTGAAAGTCACGGAGATCCTCTGCTGCTTTTAGGAGATCACAGAGAATTTCTAGCAGGCTCTTTAGAAAACAGGCAAATCACAAGAACTCGCTGGGAAGCCGCTGCAAACCTCACTCACCACTTTCCATAGTCTGCCTACAGCTTCCAGAGGGAAGTAGTGCCTGATTCTCTTCTGCTATGGAAATCTCATATCAGTGCCTTTCACTGGCTGCATCTGAAGAAGAATTCTACTGGCAAAGGAGTCTGGGAAGTGTAGTTTCTAGGCTTCCAGCTCTGTAATAAGGGAACAATATTAGAAGGGCAAGGATATTGTTGGGTATCTATAAATACTATACAGTACTCCTCCCACTGACTTGTAAAATGCCTAATGATGGGGATGATCCTCTTCTTCAGGTTGAGGAAACTAGTTATGTTTAATGCAGACAGGTGTCACATTGTCTAGCCCCACCCACATAAAAGAGCTGAAAGTTTTTCCTTGTCACCATCTTAATGGCATTAAAACCCCAACAGATGCTCTTTGAGGGTATTGCTTTTAGACAATTGGGCCCATATAAAGGAGGAAGTCCATCTGAGTCTCAGAAGATATTGGGCTTTGGGATGTTGTCACTTGTGTTAGATGATAAATACTTCGGGTGATTCGCAAGCCGAGGTCAGGGGAAAGCCCTCACACTGTGCATCACTCATGTGGCTTCTCAGCCCTGATGGTGGGTCATAGTCCCTGGAATGGCGATCTGGAAACAAGCACCTGATCTCTGTGCCATTTGTGCTGATGTTTCTACATGCCGATTCTTTCCTCCCCTTGTAGGTGCCTCGGTCCACGCCCCAGCCTTCAGGAACACGTGCCGCATCCCATTCTCCTCCCTCCTCCCAACCCTGGTCCAATGTGAGCCTCATGGATAGGGGTCACTAGCTAGGGTCTCTCTCTCTCTCGCTCTCTCTTCCCTCCAACTCCAAGTTAACACAGTGCCGATTTCCTTTCAGTTCCCAAGGGCTTTTCCTCTCTGGATCAAACCTGCTCTAACAAAAAATGTTGGCTTTCAAGACAATTGTTTCTGGCATGGGCTGCAAGAGCTTACTTTGGAAGTCAAATCCTGCACATCAAATACTTCCCTCTAAAAATATTTCCAAAAACAGACACACACATATACAGTCACTTGATTTATGAGAGAGGCACGATTCAATGAGGAAAAGATGACCTTTTTCATCAGTCATGTTGGAACAATTAGACATCTATGTGAAAAAATTAACCTTGACCTTACCTCACACTAAAATATTAATTCAGGATTGACAATAGCCTTAAGTGTGAAATAAATTAATAAATACCCTAAAAGAAAACTTAGAAGAGTATCTTCATGACCTTGGCACAGGCCACAATTCTTAGAAGTCAGGACACAAAATGGGCTAACCATGAAAGAAAAAGCTAAAAAAATTAGAGTTCATTAAAATTAAGGACTTATATTCTTCAAAAGGCACCAGTAAAAGAGTGTAAAGGTAAGCCACAGACTGGAAGAAGATATGTGAAATACATATGTCTGACAAAAGATTGACATCCATAATATGTAAAGAATTCCTATGAATCAATAAGAAAAAGAAAGATAACTAAATTTAAATATACACAGAGAGAGAGACTTGAGCAGGTACTATGAAAAAGAGAATGTATAAAGGGCCAATAGCCATGTGGAAAAGTCTTCAATATTATTAGTCATCAGGATAGTACAAATTAAAACCACAGTGAAATACCATTACACACTTACCGGAATAAAAATTTTTTAAAACTTGACAAAACCAAGTGTTGACAAGATTGTGAGCAAGTGGCACTCTCATACATTGCTGCTGGGAGTATAAAATGATGCAATCACTTTGGAAACTCCTTGTCAATGTCTAGTTAAGCTAACCATACATTGTTTTCCTAGATATATGCCCAAGAGAAGTAGGTGTTTACATCCAAGCAAAACATTCACGAGAAAGTCCTTAGAAGTTTTATTCATAATAGTCAGAAACCAGAAATAACTCAAATATCATCAACAATAGAATGGATAAGTAAATGTGATATATATGATATAGTTATATATGATATATATATCACAAGACATCAAACGGGTATGTAAAACAACATTTTAATAAGTTACTGTAAGTGAACAAGAAATGAACTATATATGTATATATATATATAACTCAGCAATAAAAAAGAATGAACTACTGCTCTATTAAACAACATAGACAAATCTCAAAGACATTATGTTGAGTGAAAGAAGCCACCAAAAAAGAGTGTATTCTCTCAGATTGCATTTATATGAAGTTCAGGAACAGGCAAACAGTTCTATGCTGATAGAAGTTAGTATGGAGGCTAACTCTTGAGAGTGGGTGGGTGCTGACTAGGAAAGTGCCAAGGGAGCCTCTGGAGTGTGTGGGAATGTTTATGTCTTGATCTGGGTGGTGGTTACATGCATATATACATTTGCAAAAATCCACTGAATTGTGTTCTTGAGATGAGTGCACTTACTGTAGGCATGTTATACCTCAACTTAATAAGAAGGGGAAAAGATCCTACTTGGGAAATTTAAAAGATAAACATCAAATATTTCTGTCTCTTTTTTTCTTCTTAGAACAATTAAAATTCTTCCTCAAGAAATGTGTATACCTCTGACTGACTTGGGGAAGGGCCACAAATGAGAGAGTCTGGAAAAGAAAAGAGCACACATTTGTTTTTGTTGTTGTTTCATTTTTCTTTTGCCTTTTGCTACCTATGGAGAGACATATATGCTCCAGGACTGGGGGTGGAAGGGAGAAGGAAGAAAGCGCCACCAGTCAGGCTGCCCCCTAGAGCCCTCATACCCAGCATCATGGTGTACACACACAACAGTAAATAAACATTTGCTAATTTTCTGATTGAGTCTTTCTAGGCAGACAAAATATACAAACAGCTCATGCAGCTCAATAACAAAAACACAAACAACCCAGTCAAAAAATGGGCAGAAGACCTAAACAGACATTTCACCAAAGAAGACATACAGATGGCCAAGAGGCACATGAAAAGATGCTCAACATCACTAATTATTAGAGAAATGAAAATCAAAACTACCATGTGGTATCACCTCAGACAGGTCAGAATGGCCATCATCAAAACATCTACAAACAATAAATGCTGGAGAGGTTGCAGAGAAAAGGGAACCCTCTTGAACTGTTGGTGGGAATGTAAACTGATACAACCACTATGGAGAACAGTATGGAAGTTCCTTGAAAAACTAAAAATAGAACTACCATTATGACCCAGCAATCCCACTACTTGGCATATACCCTGAGAAAACCATAATTCAAAAAGAGTCATGTACCAAAATGTTCATTGCAGCTCTATTTACGATAGCCCGGTGATGGAGACAACCTAAGTGCCCATCATCGGATGAATGGATAAAGAAGATGTGGCACATATATACAATGGAATATTACTCAGCCATAAAAAGAAACGAAATTGAGCTATTTATAATGAGGTGGATAGACCTAGAGTCTGTCATACAGAGTGAAGTACGTCAGAAAGAGAAAAACAAATATCATATATTAATGCATATATGTGGAATCTAGAAAAATGGTACTGATGAACCTATTTGCAGGGCAGGAATAGAAATGCAGACGTAGAGAATGGACGTGTGGACACGGTGGGGAAGGGGAGGGTGGGGCGAATTGGGAGATTAGACATACACTATCATGTCTAAAATAGACCATTAGTGGGAACCTGCACAGGGAGCTCAGCTCGGTGCTCTGTAATGACCTAGATGGGTAGGATGGGGGGTGGTGGTTCAAGAGGGAGGGGATATATGTATACATATAACTGATTCACTTCAATGTACAGTAGAAACTAACACAATATTGTAAAACAATTATACTACAATAAAAAAAGTGAAAAAAAATTTTTTTAAAAATTAATGACAAACAGAGACGAAGAAGAAGAAGGAAAAAAAAAAAACCCAAAGAAACAAGTCTGGTTGTGTGAAGGTACAAAGGATTACTTCACAAGATGCCCTTGGGTGGACCTCCCCCTTTGATGCAGAGCTGGGCGTTGTGCTCAGAGTAGCCCCTCACTCTTAGGTTAGCTTCGAGTGGGTCAGGATAGCTTTCCTGTTGGAGACTCTGGGCTCAACTGATCCTTGCTGCTCTAGCCTGGGAAAGTGTCTTTTATTTAAAATCTCCTGGCAGGCCTCCCACTCCCCCTCCTGCTCTGCTTGGTGGCCTCTGGGTAAATTACACATTGTACTTTTGAACAAGCCGGCATCAACAGGCAGGCTTATCTCAGTCTGGCTACAGACTTAAAAGTACCTGCACTTTACATTTTGGGCAATCCATCCTTTGTCGATAGAAATGAACATCCCTTCCCATGAACTCCTAATAAATATCTGGAAGATTTCAAGGAATGAACCTTGGCTGACCCATTCGTGCACATCTTTGAAATCCCTCCCTTCCGCACTTTCTGTGGAGCTGGGCTAGTGGTCTGAAAACCCTTGAACACTTTTGTGAACCATAAATTCAGGGAACTGTGAGTTTGGGGATTTGAGGAACAGATTTCGGGAAGTAGCAAGGAATAATCATGTTTTGGGTCATTTCATCATGGTCCATTCCCAAGAGATTACATATGTTCTCTGCCTGTATCCCTACAGATCTGTATTTCCTGTTGGAAGGAAAGAAACCAAGTCAGTATTCGATTTGCAAATGATATTAATCAAAATTTATTTTAAGTGACAGCTCTTGGTAATGTGGGGATAGCTCCGTCTTTCACAGAAGATCAATTCTGTCTGTTTGAATGTGCATGTAAAACAATGTAATGTCCTCTCTGCACAAAGAATCATCTCATAAATGCATATTCCTTTCCCATATGGTACAGCTTTTCAGCCCTTGTTACGTCTGCATTCAGAGGAACACCAAGCAGTAACTTTGAGCATCATGACCAAGTTCATGTTATTTTAAGAATCTAAGGGTTTGACCTCAGTTCAGAGTCATACTGAAAATGGATAGGTTTTATGTCTTGCAACTGTAAAATGGGAATTCTTTGCTTGATGAGTTTATTTCACCATTGCTATGGGATGGAATAAGTGACGATAGTGATAATTAGGAAGAGACTCATTCATTTTTCTCCATGTAGAATTTACAGAATCTGCAGGGTTTGGGTTCTAGCCTAGAAGTAGAATCCTCTGGTGCTTGAACTTGTTTATTTTGGTCAAAAATGTGACTACAGGGGAAAAAGGATTAGAACATTCTTTGAACGACTTCCAAAAGCATCTTAGACATCAAAAGGATTATATGAAGCAACATTTTACTGATTTAATGTAAATGAACCAGAAATGGATATAACTGCATTTCCTTTAGAGGTACACAGGGCTTAAAATTAAAGGGGAAATGCTTACAGATAGGGTTTCTGACTTTATTAAATCATAAATGTTTCTAAGCCCAATCCTGGGCTGGATAAGATTAAAACAGAATTGCTTGCTTTTCCTAAAAAATAGTAATCTGTTACATTTTTAACTCACAGAATTCCATATTAGCTAGCAGTGTTTAAATACAAATCATCTCTACCCATCATTGAAAATGCTGAGGCTCCCATGGCAACAATAGATTTCAGTTTTTTCATGCTCAATAGCGACATTGTAGCAACTCTGAAAAACAAAGACTGAAATGTGGCCATCAGCAGAAATTCCAAGGATGTGTCAAGGTGGAGGTCGCAAGCTCATGGCCCATGGCTGAATCTATTCTGCACTCATGAATTATTTAGCCCGGAGGGCATTCAAAATGTTTTTGAATTATTTGCCAGCATTGAAATAATCTGCTGATGGGATCAAAAAGTCAAGATTCCTTGTTTCTCTGGACAAGTAGAAAATCTGATGCCAGGGACCTTGATTGCCCCCTGGCCGCATCGTCAGGAGCTGAAGCCAGGCTGCCTCCTCAGAAAGCCAGTTCTCCAGTTTGCCACAGTCTCTCCTGAGCTGCTTCAAGCAGCCACATCACCTGGCCCTTCTAGGCTTTGAATGTGAACCAAACTGAAGAATAGAAGTAGAATGCAACCACCCCTGAAAACTGCATCCTTCTTAAAAAGATACAGAGCACTTCTGCTCTATGCTCTTTAAATACCAGCTTATTCAAGGTTATTTTGAATAATTCTCAAATGCAGGTTCTTTTCTTTACTGACTCTCAATCCCAGATCTCCCAGTTTACTGTTCGTAGACCCTCCATGGAAGGGGCAGGAGAACCACAGGGAGTCATATCTCTGGTCAGTACTTTTGTGGGACTCGAGGGACATTGTTCCAGCTAATGATTAAGAACTCTCCAGACAATAGGGGCTTCTTAGACAATGGGTGAATTTCCAGGATGTCCGGCCCCCTTCCGAGAAGGAGGGAGATAACAAAATGTAAAAAAGGTGTCTGTCAAAGACCAATCAGACAGCTGGGGAGAAGGAGGGAGATAACAAAATGTAAAAAAAGGTGTCTGTCAAAGACCAATCAGGCAGCTGGGGACAAGTTCCCTCTCTGGTCCGAGCCTAAGCCGGGACCAATCAGCAGGAGAACACAACCAAATCTATAATTTACATACGGGGAAGTGGGAACCTATAAAACTGACATATTCGCGCCCAAAAGGGTTCCTTCTTCGACCTCCTGCGTGAGGACCAAGGAACCCCGGTGCACCGGCCTTCAATAAACCTCTTGCGTTTTGCATCGACTTCCGACTCTTGTTGTTTCCTGGGCGAGTCGAAACTCCTAGGAGACCGCGCAGGTCTAACACTTTAGGTCGATTCAGTCAATAAAAGAGATGGCCCTTGAAACCAAAATTGAACTATGGCATTAACTATGACAATTATTTCTCCAAGTTCTAGCCTCAGCCACTGAGAATTGAGAGCTACATATTCCACTGGGTTATTTAATTATTGCCTGGAATCTACGGTAAACACAAGATAACAATTGATTCTGTTGGTCCAAGTTTTTAATTGATTTAGACATTGTCCTAAGGAGGGCAAGATAATGGGGCAAGAATGGCATGGACCAGTTACATATTATGACCACAGACAATACCCTTAAATCAAGCCAACCACCTTGCCTAAGTAAATTGCTTCTTATAAGGAAAGAAGTGGTTAGAAAGTGTACCTGAATCACTATGCAAACCCATCATCATTATGAGTAAATAACTAAAAACACACTTGTAAGCAGAGAGGTGTCATTTATACTTGCTTCATAACCTTGATTTGAGTAAAATGGCTAAAACTATGCAACATGTCCAGTTATAACTCATAAGGCAGCCACTAATTACATCCTAGAATCAGTCCACATAATAGAAGGATGACACAACTCGGGGTTATGACTTACAGCACTTAGGTCAAGCTGACACTTGATTTCAATAGAATCTGGAGGTAAAAACGGAAAGTCGATGCCCAGAGTTTGCCAAGATTCACCTTCCTGGCATGACAGGAGTCAGCATTCAGTCCCGAACTCCTTTCTGTCCAACTAAAACGGATGCAGACAAGACTAACTGTCAGCCCTGCCATGAGAGGATACAGTTATCTCCTCTGCTTGTGATTCTTCTCGATCTTTTTTGTGTTCAAATCTTACCACTATTGCTCTTCAAACAATTCTTTGGAATTGCCTCTTCTCTCCATTGTGCAAAACTCAGCTGAGGGGCAGACCTTGTTGTCCCTTCTTTTTTTTTTTTTTTTTAATTAATTTATTTATTTTTGGCTGTGTTGGGTCTTCGTTTCTGTGCGAGGGCTTTCTCTAGTTGTGGCAAGAGGGGGCTACTCTTCATCGCGGTGCACGGGCCTCTCACTGTCGCGGCCTCTCTTGTTGTGGAGCACAGGCTCCAGACGCGCAGGCTCAGTAGTTATGGCTCACGGGCCCAGTTGCTCCGCGGCATGTGGGATCTTCCCAGACCAGGGCTCGAACCCGTATCCCCTGCATTGGCAGGCAGATTCTCAACCACTGCACCACCAGGAAAGCCCTGTTGTCCCTTCTTGATGAGAATCCCGGGGGCAGGGCAAGAAATTTGGTGTAGAAGTGAGTCCCTAAGGAGATAGGTAGTTGTGATTTGCTATTGTAATTGATGACATCTGTTTGCTTCCCCACTCCAGATTTATTCAAGAAATATTGATTGACTATGTATTCCAGGCCAGATAGAATTCCTGAGCTATGGCATTTAAATTAGTTCATCAGCTATTTCTCAATATCTCTGGGGATGGAAAATGAAACCTTCACTCTGCAACCCTTGTTAGTACATGATCTTCCACTTAGTGATATACTTTCTCATGACTAGTCAAAAATTTTCCTACTTATTCACAGCATATCTGTTGACTTAACAATACTCATTGTTTTACTTTTTTTTTTCTGTTCCTGAAAATACTTTTCAAGAACATATCATGGGTAGCAATCAAGTCACCATTTGGATACCCTTTCATTTTCTTTCAAATGATTTAAATCCATTTAGTGGGAATATTTTTGGTAGGTATCTTGTCCCCTAATGGAGAAATAAGATAATTCTTTTGTTATGTTAAAAACACTTTGTTCCACCCAGATACGCAAACTTGTTCCTTTGTTGTTACCAATCTGTGATGTGTGAGCTGGGCATATTTCAGGGATGATGTTTGCATTGTCAGCTCTTCCAGTCTATCTCAGTAGTTACTGTAGTTGTCCAGAGTTAAAGAAGAATCTACGTAATACAGAGGTTCCAACAGTTAAACTACCAGCTGAGGAGTCAGATAACAAAGCACAACTGTAATGGTGTCAGGGACCATGACAGGGACATTATAGCATCATGCTGGTGCATGTGACTCTGCTTCCTCATGATAGGCTGACAGAGCCTGACTTTTTTTTTTTAACTTTATTTTTTTAACATCTTTGTTGGAGTAAAATTGCTTTACAATGCTGTGTTAGTTTCTGCTTTATAACAAAGTGAATCAGCTATACATATACATATATCCCCATATCTCCTCCGTCTTGCGTCTCCCTCCCACCCTCCCTATCCCACCCCTCTAGGTGGTCACAAAGCACTGAGCTGATCTCCCTGTGCTATGCAGCTGCTTCCCGCTAGCTATCTACTTTACATTTGGTAGTGTATATATGTGCATGCCACTCCCTCACTTCGTCCCAGCTTACCCTTCCCCCTTCCCATGTGCTCAAGTCCATTCTCTACGTCTGCGTCTTTATTCCTGTCCTGCCCCTAGGTTTTTCAGAACCTTTTTTTTTTTTTTTTTTTAGATTCCATATATATGTGTTAGCATTCGGTATTTGTTTTTCTCTTTCTGATTTACTTCACTCTGTATGACAGACTCTAGGTCCATCCACCTCACTACAAATAACTCAATTTCATTTCTTTTTATGGCTGAGTAATATTCCATTATATATATGTGCCACATCTTTATCCATTCATCTGTCAATGGACACTTAGGTTGCTTCCATGTCCTGACTATTGTAAATAGTGCTGCAATGAGCACTGTAGTACATGGTTCTTTATGAATTATGGTTTTCTCAGGGTATATGCTCAGTAGTGGGATTGCTGGGTCATATGGTAGTTCTATTTTTAGTTTTTTAGGGAACCTCCATACTGTTCTCCATAGTGGCTGTATCAATTTACATTCCCACCAACAGTGCAAGAGGGTTCCCTTTTCTCTACATCCTCTCCAGCATTTATTGTTTCTAGATTTTTTGATGATGGCCATTGTGACCGGTGTGAGGTGATACCTCATTGTAGTTTTGATTTGCATTTCTCTAATGATTAGTGATGTTGAGCATCCTTTCATGTGCTTCTTGGCCATCTGTATGTCTTCTTTGGAGAAATGTCTATTTAGGTCTTCTGCCCATTTTTGGATTGGGTTGTTTATTTCTTTGATACTGAGTTGCATGGGCTGCTTGTATATTTTGGAGATTAATCCGTTGTCAGTTGCTTCATTTGCAAATATTTTCTCCCATTCTGAGTGTTGTCTTTTTGTCTTGTTTATGTTTTCCTTTGCTTTGCAAAAGCTTTGAAGTTTCATTAGGTCCCCTTTGTTTATTTTTGTTTTTATTTCCATTTCTCTAGGAGGTGGGTCAAAAAGGATCTTGCTGTGATTTATGTCATAGAGTGTTCTGCCTATGTTTTCCTCTAAGAGTTTTATAGTGGACAGAGCCTGACTTGAATGATGCTCTTTGGTGTCCTTAGGACTTTCCAACAAAGACACCTTGCAGGGCCCTCCTGGAACTCAAGTGCAAATGGAGAAAAAAGAAAATTGCAGGAGATGTTGGACACCAGAAACTTGGACACAAGAAAGACTAAGAGAAACATGAGAGAAGATTCTTTTACTCTTCTCTCAGGATGGATGCTTAGTTACTTTGAGATGCAGTGTGTTGACATGGGAACTGATGTACTGTGATGTTATAGTGAAAGCTAATTACTATCAATTTTGGTTAAAGATGAACCTTATAGAGAAATGAGATGCATAGAATATTGATAGAATTTTGACACGTGATTGAGCGGAGAAATAAGTATCCATTAATTTGGACTGCAAACTCAATAATCACTTATCCTTGTTTTCATGAACGTACATTTTGCCAAAAAAGTCACGTGATAAGTGCAATAGAGACAAATATGCAGGTGAGAGGCCCCGGAAGCAATTTCCATATCACAGCGTGAAGAGGAAGAACACATGAAGCGTATTTCAGCTCAGCAATCTGCATCCCCAGCTTTAGCTCTGTGCAATACTCTGGCTAGCTACCAAGAACTAGACTTAATTTTTACCCTTGCGTATAAATTAGTCCACCACACCAACTGCAGGACTCCAGAGTTCAGCTCAGACTCAGCTTGCCTGAGCTCCACCATGCACTACAGCCAGGTCTCTCAAGCCCACCAGCTAATTAAGCTCACTTCCTAAAGGGGGAATTCCAAACGTGTAGTGGTCGTGAAACGGATATAAGTGAGATGCTACTGAGATGTTAGGGAAGAGGAAGGGTCTTACCTTCTCTAGAAGTCTCATATGGTTTATAATTTTGTTTAAGTATATATTTCTTGAACACATGCGGGGTGTAACTCATGTCTAAAACACAGCAATTACATTAAGTCTCTATCTTTTATTGGAAAACGCTGTCAAAGGAAAGAATTGTGTTTATCTGTCTCAGCCAAAGAAAATGTTCAACCCCAAACTGTTTCAGAAGCGTTAGGCCGGTTTATGTGAAATATAATTAAATTAATGACTCATTTTTATTGAGAGGAAACTAAGACACCATCCTGCTATTGTTGCCTTTCTTGCATACTGGGAAATTCAAGAATAGAATTATAGTCGGAACAGAAAAAATTATATGGAGAAAACCTCAGTAACCAGCAAGACACCTTAAAAATCATCTGAAACATTGCTGTTAGGAAATAGTGTAGAAAAAAAGGGTCATCAACAAAATAAGGGTCAGGGATTTGGGGAAAACATCAACTACTTTGTATTGGTACAATTTCACACTAGCTATCATGTGAAATGTGATGATGGCTCTGTTCTTGTGACAGCTTCATAAGGAAATACCAACACATGACTGAATGTTAAAATTGATCAGGAAGACGCCAGTGACGTGGGGTCAGCTGCAGGGGAGGATTAAGTGGCAGCCTACAAAAGCTCAGTAAATGTCATTCCAAACAAGAAGTCTAAATGGGGAAAGGACCCAGTGAGCCTTTCTGCAGAGAGCGGAAAAAGGGGAACTTGTACAGGGAAGGGTAAGGTTAAATACAGCTTAAGTTTGATAAATTAGAGGAGACTGAAACCAGTAAATTTCAGCCGTGTGAAAGGGACAGTGGGGTGACTGGTAGCTTGCCTGTGAAACCTCACCTGGGGGTGATCTGATGAAAGCAAATGACACTACAAAATATTTAAGGAATCGATGCACAAAGAAAATTGAAAATGCATGGGTATACCTAGGTCAGAAGAGAGAAGGCTGATAAGTGGAGTTTTTGCAGCTCCATAGGTACTCCCCCCATATTGTCTATAGATTAAACTCATAGATGTACCCTCAGGGGTATTATCTTTCAAATGTGTGCACATGGAAGCATGAGGAGATCAGGAACTGGGAGGATTATACCCTATTTACAAGCTATCAAGCTAGCCAGCTGATTTCATGGAAGCTGGCAGAGGACACGGAGAATCCTGGATCAGACATAGGACATTTTATTACTTACAGCAATAGCTAGAGCTAGAATATCGTCATTTTCTTGTGTCAGTTCCCTGAGCCCCAAGTCCCATGGGGGTGACAGGCCAAGGGCCAGGCTACACCTGCACATGCAGTGAGTTGTCTTGTAGGAAAAGGGTCTTGAGCTTAGGAAATCTGGATCACTGGAGCGGGCTACAAACAAATCTTCCTCTTGCTCCAAAGGGAGGCATTATTTCTATCTTCCAAGACTGATCTCTATACCAATATTGTGTTTGTGAGATGCATCCACACTGTTGCATGTAGTTTGGGATTATTTATTCTCATTGCTGTATAGTATTCCATTTGTAAACATTCCACAGCTTATTTCTATCCATTCTACTGTTGATGGCCATTTGGATAATCTGCAGTTTGGGGTTATTATGAATAGTGTTGCTATGAACATGATAGTATGTCTTCTAATAAACAAACAAATGGATTTCTGTTGGGTACATCCTTACGGGTAGCATTGAGTGGGTCATACATATGCTTTTACTTAACTTTAATAGATGTTGCCAAATATTTTTCCAAAGTGGTTGCAAGCGTTTACACTCCTCAGAAGTATATGAGAGTTCTGGTGGCTCCACAGCCTTGCCAACACTTGATATTTTCCATCTTTTTTTATTTTCCTGCGGCATGCGGGCCTCCCACTGCTGTGGCCGCCCCCGCCACGGAGCACAGGCCCCAGACGCGCAAGCCCAGCGGCCGCGGCTCACGGGCCCAGCCGCTCCGCGGCATGTGGGATCTTCCCGGACCGGGGCACGAATCCACGCGCCCCGCAACGGGCAGGCAGACTCCCAGCCACTGCGCCACCAGGGAAGCCCTCCATCTTTTTTCATATTAGCTCTCCTAGGGGCTATACATGAGTGTTAAGCTCAGTGTGCTTTAAACATGAAGCAATTTTATTTTTCTAGCTCGTGCTTTCAAACATGCTATCAAACCCTACTTTCCCATCACTTAATGGTATCTTGAGAAAAATCTCATAACTTTTAGGTCCTTCTCGGTTATTAAAATGTAGTTTGGTTCAGTGTGAAATTTCAGTGTCTATCTGATTCAGAGCTCTTTCCCTTTGCCAGTCCAGACTTAGGCGCCTTGCGGCTTAAGAGGCTTGGAGTAGAGAGGAGTGTGGTCTTCTATTTACAGACTACCCTCTCCTTCCTTGAATAGATTCTGGTTCTGGTTTGGGGGCAGGGAAGAGGATAGAGTTTTATTAAATGTCTCCTTTTCGTTGTGGCTGCTTCTCTGGCTGTCACTGTTTAATGGGGAATATATCCAATGTCCCTAGTTCCTGGCACAGAGCTACAAAACCCCTTGGAATTTCCTGAGTGATAGGAATGTCTTTGTTATGCTAATGAGGCGACTCTGGTGGGTTCCTAGATTGCTTCAGGGTGGAGGCTGGTCCCCAGAAAGACCAAGAATGTGCTTAGGGAGTTAGAACTCTCAGCTGCCCTGACCTCTGGGGAGGTGAGAGGAGCTGGACATTGAGTTAAATCACAGGGCCAGTGATGTAATCAGTCATGTCTATGCAATGAAGCCCCAGTAGAAATTCTGGACACCAATGCTCAGTGGAGCTTCCTGGTTGGTGAACACACTGATGTGCTGGTAGGGTGATGTGTCCTGATTCTGTGAGGAGAGGACATACAAGTTCTGCGTTTCCTCCCAGACCTCGCACTATGTGTATCCTTTATAGTAAAACTATAGTCGTAAGTATAGTCCTTCCTTGAGTTCCGTGAGTCGTTCTAGTGAAGTACTGAACTGAGGGGGTTGTGGAAACCCCCAGTTTGCAGCCAGTTGGTCAAAATTATAGGTGGCTTGGGGACCCCATATGCAGCTGGTATCTGAAGTCAGGACAGTCTTGTTGGAGACCAAGCCCTTAAACCTGAGGTGTCTGATGCTGTGTCTGGTGGTTAGCATCATAACTGGATTGCAGTACACGCCAGCTGAAGTGGAAACAGAACAACTGAGTCATCACCAATCCTCTCCATGGCCGGTGCCCAGAGGTGCGCTTAGTCGTGGAGCTGCACGTGCAGTTCAGCAGAAGCTTGTGGGGCCTCCTACCACGTGAAAGCTCTAGCTCCATCTTGACCGCATCTAGCTCTAGCTCTAGCTCCTGCTCTCAACACAGCGGCCTGCCCAGCAACCTGTTGCTGCTAGAATACCTTGGGCAGCACACAGCCCTCTTAGGGGAGAAGCTGGCAATGCGGGTCAGGTCCAGGTCCTGAGGCAGGAGATAGATGGGCCCCAAGCTGAACAGTTTCTCTTCTGTGGACGGAAACTCCATAATAGTAGAAACTCCATAAAAGCAGGATGATGGAGGAGGCTGGGCCCTACCCAGATAAGAGATAAAAAGACCACATATTCCTCATTTTCCAAGTCAAGGAGACCTTCCCGACTACACATGCACAGAAAGGCTCCTTGGACGTCAAAAAGGGAGAGGACGCCACCCCATAGTAAGTGATGTTAACTACCCATAGGCCTCTTCACTAGAATCCATCTTGGCTAAGAGATGCACATGTGACACGGGAGGACCCTGAGATAAACCAAATACAGACTCAGAACTAGGCAAAGCAAGATGATTGGTCAAAGGAATCCCAGAAGAAATGCCCCATAAAAGTGATTCAAACTACCACGAGGGCGCGACTCTCTCTCTCTGAGCCCACCTATGTGTCTATCCCCACGTACCGTACTCTTTTTCCTCCTAATAAACACTTTACTTGCTTCACTACTTTCCATCTCTATGTGGAAATTCATTTCTACACAGCCGACAACCCAGGGCCTTGTCACTGGTCATTGGTCCCCCGTGGTCTGGTGGCTAAAATTCAGCCCTTTCACTGCCGCTGCTGGACCTCAGTCTCTGGCCGGGAACTGAAATCCTGCCTCAAGCTGCTGCAGGCCAAGGCCACCAGAGATCAATCCCTTCCTGTGTGTCCATAATACCCCCAGAAACTTCACATGTGGGAATGCAGAGAGCTCCACCAATGCCCCTCGCTTCTACTTTGCCATCACGCTCATGATGGCAAAGGGGCAGGGCATTCAACCCATTGGCTAAGCCCATGTCCAATCTGGGACATGAAATGCCAGTCACCCCTTCTTGTAGGTACTCCAAAATCTTTACAGATAATTCCTTTGGGGCTTCCCCATTCCCCACTTGGATAAGAAAGGAAAATAACGTCCCTGTCAACTACCCACCTGAAACAGGAGGGAAGGGGGCAGGGCACAACCTTTAAAAGAATGACATAAACATAGGACATGACAAAAGCTGGTTAGAACCAACTAGGTTGAGATGGCGGAAGATTCTACTTCCAGTAGACCTTGAGCCTCATTATACACTGATTGTAATACATCAGCCAAATGGCACACCCACCGGTGCCATGACAGTTCTGAGGCCGACCATAAAAGGCTAAAAAGTGGGCGGTGGCCCAATTCCTGGAAATCTCCACCCCTTCCCCAAAATAGCTGGAATACTCCTCCCACTCATTAGCCTATGAAATTACCCACTCCTGTAAAAACTGACAACCCCATATACCCTGTTGCCTCTCGCCTTCTGAGATGACCCACACTATGTCTATGGAGTTTGTTTCTCTCTAAACAAATCCACTTCTTACCTATCACTTTGTCTCTCACTGAATTCTTTCTGCAACAAGACATCAAGAACCTGGGTTTTGTCCGGGTTCCAGTCCCAATCTGAGTTGCATGGTTTCACACCCCCACCCCCGCCAAATTTAGGTTTCCAGCAACTCTCTTCCTGATCTCTTTATATGGGCTGTGGAGGGATTCTTGTCTGGTGTTAGCAGGGCTCGATCTGCTTGCTATGGGTAAAACCTGCAGGGAGTGGCCACCTATCTGAGATCTCTCACTAGAATGTAGGGGTTCTTAGAGTCTCTTGTTTTCAGCTTTGGGCCTCAGCCGTTATTCCTGGACAGAGTTCTCTTATGAATTAACAAACAAATAAACAAAAACAGGTCAGATCAATCAACAAATATATTTTGAGCACCTATTTCATGCACTGGACTATGGAATGAAAACGGTAAAAGAATCGCATGGTTAGTCGTGAGAGACCTCAGTAGGGAGGGTAAGTATCTATAATAAGAGATGGGATTTGGAAACTGCAGATAGAGAGACCTGGTCCTCGCTGGGGACTAGATGTAGTTCTACGTCGGAAGTGTATCTGGTTTTCTTCCTCTGCTTTCTCATTGCAGCAGCACTAATTACAGGCAGGGGAAGGTGAACCCTGCACAACTAAACTGGATTATTTTTATTGTTTCCACAGGAACCACACCACGTGAGGAATGTTTGTCCAGGGACTATGCTGCGTTTGTATTCATTTTATTCAGTTGTCCACAAGAGTGATTGGATTTTATGTCCTATAACTTTAATACCATGAAATATGCTTAAGGTACATTGATTTTAAACAGGATATGAATTTCAAAACTCCTGAGCTTCCCACTTCGTCGGGTTCTGTCATGATTTTATTTAGTTGATCTCCACTCTTGATATCCCATTAAGCTTTTTTAAAATATAAAAGCCTGAAGGCCATTTGCAACCCCCTGCTGTTGGAATTGGGGCCTCAAGCTTTGCCTGGTGGCCATCCCCCTGCCGAGGAGTTGAATGCAGTGGTGCTTCTGTTCTATCACACTGCAGGTCCTGGCAGGGAACAGGACAGCAGGCAGTGGAAAATCCTGGTTGGATCTGGGACGCACCCTGTCCTCTCTGGCTGGAGTCAACAGCACCATCGCCTTCAAGGAGGCTGCACCTAACTCTTAATGTGCTGTGACCATGTGGCCTAATGGATAAGGTGTCTGACTTCGGATCAGAAGATTGAGGGTTCGAGTCCCTTCGTGGTTAGGTTCATTTTGATTTAAAAAAAAAGAAAAGAAAGTCATGGTTTAACCTGAGTTCATCATGTTCAGGTACCACCACTTAGCAGCTCTGTGACCTTGGGAAGTTGCTTATCCTTTTCTGACCCTCCATTGTGTGATATGTACAACGGCAATAAAAATACTACCTCCCTAACAGGGCTGCTGGGCAGATTAGATGAGATAATGCCCGTAAATCCCTGAGAGCAGTGCCTGACACATAATAGTGCTTAATAAATATGACATGCTATTCCGAGTAAGGGGGTGGGGTGGGAGTGGAGAAAGAAAGTTCTTCGTAAATGTGTACAGAGTCACTACAAATGTTCTAAGTACTAGAGCGTTTTTGTAGACTATGCTGTCTCCAAGACGGATATAGAGCTTTTCATCAGGTCGGAGGACCTTCCTGGTGAAGAAGGAAATTATCTCATCAGGGTTTGTGTTCCGAGCTTGCGGTGCCGGCTGATGTTGATTTAGCTCACTTACCAAGCCACACACCACGCTGCAGTTCTCATTGGCCTTCACATTAGCTTATTAATCCTCGAGTTATTCCTCTATGGTTCAAGGGCATATTGGCTCTCCAGCAGAGGCACCAGGAGGTGAAATAATGTGCCCCAACCAGGCCGAAAGGGAGTGGCCGAGTCAGCTGTGTTTCTCCCGCGCCCACCACACTTAGAGGCTTCATTCACACTGAAGATTTTTTTCTCTAGAACTGGTGTTTTCTTTTTTTTTTTTTAACTGTATAAAAATGAAAAACTTTAGTACGCTTTAAGACAGATTAAAACAAAACAAAATGAAAAATTATAGAGTAGAGTGGAAGAAAATAATCACTGCAGATAATTGATTTCTGTCCATCCTGGTCAATGAGCTCCTATAAATTGCTAACATCTATCAGGCATTTCTCTCTGTGCCTGGCATTGTTCTAAGTGCTTTTTAATATTTTTTTAAAATAGATCTTTATTGGACTATAACTGCTTCACAATACTGTGTTAGTTTCTGTTGTACAACAAAGTGAATCAACCATATACATACGTATATCCCCATATCACCTCCCTCCTGAGCCTCCCTCCCACCCTTCCTATGCTACCCCTCTAGGTCATCGCAACGCACAGAGCTGACCTCCCTGTGCTATGCTGCTGCTTCCCACTAGCTATCTATTTTACGTTTGGTAGTGTATATATGTCCATGCCACTCTCTCACTTTGTCCTAGCTTACCTTTCCCCCTCCGTGTCCTCAAGTCCATTCTCTATGTCTATGTCTTTATTTCTGCCCTGCCACTAGATTCATCAGTAATGTTTTTTTGTGTGTTTTTTTTAGATTCCATATATATGTGTTAGCATATGGTATTTGTTTTTCTCTTTCTGACTTACTTCACTCTGCATGACAGACTCTAGGTCCATACACCTCACTACAAATAACTCAATTTCTTTTCTTTTTATGGCTAATATTCCATTGTGTATATGTGCCACATCTTCTTTATCCATTCATCTGTCACTGGACATTTAGGTTGCTTCCACGTCCTGGCTATTGTAAATAGTGCTGCAATGAACATTGGGGTGCGTGTGTCTTTTTGAGTTATGGTTTTCTCAGGGTATATTCCCAGTAGTGGGATTGCTGGGTCGTATGGTAGTTCTATTTTTAGTTTTTTAGGGAACCTCCATACTGTTCTCCATAGTGGCTGTATCAATTTACATTCCCACCAACGATGCACGAGGGTCCCCTTTTCACCACACCCTTTCCAGCATTTATTGTTTGTAGATGTTTTGATGATGGCCATTCTGAACAGTGTGAGGTGATACCTCATTGTAGTTTTGACTTGCATTTCTCTAATAATTAGTGATGTTGAGCAGCTTTTCATGTGCCTCTTGCCCATCTGTATGTCTTCTTTGGTGAAATGTCTGTTTAGGTCTTCTGCCCATCTTTTTATTGGATTGTTTGTTTTTTGATATTGAGCTCCACAAGCTGTTTGTATACTTTGGAGATTAATCCTCTGTCCGTTGTTTCATTTGTAAATATTTTCTCCCATTCTGAGGGTTGTCTTTTCCTCTTGTTTATGGTTTCCTTTGCTGTGCAAAAGCTTTTAAGTTTCATTAGGTCCCATTTGCTTATTTTTGTTTTTATTTCCATTACTCTAGGAGGTGGGTCAAAAAAGATCTTGCTGTGGTTTATGTCAAAGAGTGTTTTTCCTATGTTTTCCTCTAAGAGTTTTATAGTGTCTGGTCTTACATTTAGGTCTTTAATCCATTTTGAGTTTATTTTTGTGTATGGTGTTAGGAAGTGTTCTAATTTCATTCTTTTATGTGTAGCTGTCCAGTTTCACCAGCACCATTTATTGAAGAGACTGTCTTTTCTCCATTGTATGTTCTTGCCTCCTTTGTCATAAATTAGGTAACCATATGTGCATGGGTTTATCTCTGGGCTTTCTATCCTGTACCACTGATCTATATTTCTGTTTTTGTGGGCTTCCCTGGTGGCGCAGTGGTTGAAAGTCCGCCTGCCGATGCAGGGGACACGGGTTCGTGCCCCGGTCCGGGAAGATCCCACATGCCGCGGAGCAGCTGGGCCCGTGAGCCATGGCCACTGAGCCTGCGCGTCCGGAGCCTGTGCTCCGCAACGGGAGAGGCCACAACAGTGAGAGGCCCGCGTACCGCAAAAACAGTCTCTATTTTGAAGTCTATTTTATCTGATATGAGTGTTGCTACTCCAACTTTCTTTTGAATTCCATTTACATGGAATATCTTTTTCCATCCCTTCACTTTCATTCTGTATGTGTGTCCCTAGGTCTGAAGTGGATCTCTTGTAGACAACCTATATATGGGTCTTGTTTTTGTATCCATTCAGCCAGTCTGTGTCTTTTGGTTGGAGCATTTAATCCATTTACATTCAAGGTTATTATCAATATGTATGTTCCTATTACCATTTTCTTAATTGTTTTGGGTTTGTTTTTGTGGGTCTTTTTCTTCTCTTGTGTTTCCTGCCTCGAGAAGTTTCTTTAGCATTTGTTGTAAAGCTGGTTTGGTGGTGCTGAATTCTCTTAGAATTTGCTTGTCTGAAAAGCTTTTGACTTCTCTGTTGACTCTGAGTGAGATCCTTGCTGGGTAGAGTAATCTTGGTGATTGTAGGTTTTTCTCTTTCATCACTTTAAGTATGCCCTGCCACTCCCTTCTGGCCTGCAGAGTTTCTGCTGAAAAATCAGCTGATAATCTTATGGGGATTCCTTTGTATGTTATTTTTTGTTTTTCCCTTGCTGCTTTTAATATTTTTTCTTTGAATTTAATTTTTGTTAGTTTGATTAATATGTGTCTTGGTGTGTTTCTCCTAGGGTTTATCCTGTATGAGACTCTCTGTGCTTCCTGGACTTGGATGACTATTTCCTTTCTCATGTTAGGGAAGTTTTCCACTATAATCTCTTCAAATACTTTCTCAGACCCTTTCTTTTTCTTTTCTTCTTCTGGGACCCCTATAATTTGAATGTTGGTGCATGTAGTGTTGTCCCAGAGGGCTCTGAGATTGTCTTCAATTCTTTTCATTCTTTTTTTCTTTATTTTGCTCCTTGGCAGTTATTTCCACCATTTTGTCTTCCAGCTCACTTATTCGTTCTTCTGCTTCAGTTATTCTGTTACTGGTTCCTTCTAGTGTGTTTTTCATTTCAATTATTGTGTTGTTCATTTCTCTTTGTTTGTTCTTTAGTTTTTCTAGATCTTTGTTAAACATTTCTTGTAGTTTCTCAATCCATGCCTCCATTCTATTTCCAAGATTCTGGATCATCTTTACTGACATTACTCTGAATTCTTTTTCAGGTCGGTTGCCTATTTCCTCTTCACTTATTTGGTCTTGTAGGTTTTTACCTTGCTCCTTCATCTGTGACATATTTTTTTGCCATCTCATTTTTTTTTTTTTTTTTTTTTGCTGTACGCGGGCCTCTCACTGCTGTGGCCTCTCCCGATGCGGAGCACAGGCTCCGGACGCTCAGGCTCAGCGGCCACGGCTCACGGGCCCAGCCGCTCCGCGGCATGTGGGATCTTCCCGGACCGGGGCACGAACCCGTGTCCCCTGCAACGGCAGGTGGACTCTCAACCACTGCGCCACCAGGGAGACCCCTCATTTTTTTTTTTGATGAGTGGGATTGTGTTCCTATCTTACTGGTTTTTTGGCCTGAGGCTTACAACACTGGAGTTTGTAGGCTGTTGAGTAGAGCTTGATCTTGGTGCCAAGATGAGCATCTCTGGGAGGCCTCACTCTGATGAATATTCCCTGCAGTCTGAGGTTCTCTGTTATTCCAGTGGGTTGGACTCGGAGCTCCCACCACAGGAGCTTCGGCCCAACCCCCAGCTCGTGAACCAAGATCCCACAAGCCAAGGAGAACAATAACAAAGTAAGAAATAAAATTAGACTAGGAAACTAACAGATATGTTAGAAAGAATATAAAAATATAGATGAAACAACAACTGGAAGGTAAAACAGAACCACAATAGTAAAAAAGAGGAGGAGAAAAAAAAAAAGAAGGAAAAGCTGGAAAAGGCCTTGGCTGTGGAGGGCAGGGCCTAAGCAGGGGTGAGGTTTGGGCAGTGGGCAGGGCCTATGCTTAGGACCCACAGGGCTGGAAAAGGCCCTGGGGGGTGTGGGGGGTGGGGCTTAGCCTCAACAGAACAGAAGGGGCCCAGGTGTGCCTCCCACCTCTGGTCTCAGAAGGCAGGGGACCCCACCTGGGAGCCCAGCAGGTGCCTCCCACCTCTGGGCTCGAGTGGGCGGGGCCTACCCCCTCTACTCCCTCCTGCTCCTCTGGTCCTGGAGGGCCCCTCCTACCTGCCTCTCCTATTCTCCCCTTGGCCTCCTTCCTATGCCTCCAGGACCAAGGTGGCCCAGAGGGGGCCTCTGAGGGCGTAGGACCCGGCCCCAGAGCCTGGCAGACTTCCCCAACCAATTGGGCAGGGGAAATGCTGGGCACGTTCCACCCTGATCTGAGCCCCTGAGGGTCCCTCCAGGCGTGGGAACCCCTCCCCCTTCTCAGCCACCCCTCAGGGGTGCCAGTCCTGTCCAGCCTCCACTTCTCCTCCCCCCTCAGTGCCCCCATGTCCTACCAGTTCGCTTGGGGGTTCCTCCCATCTCCTCGGGAGTCAAGGTCCCACACCAGTGTCCGGCAGGCACCATAGTCGTGGGGAGATGCGAACTCCACGTCTTCCCACACCGCCATCTTCAGAGCTGATGTTTCCATTGTAGGCAATTTATTTGTTAAGTGAGAAAGAAGCAGTGGGGATCAGAGAGCAAAAACTGGACCAGTCGTCGGCTTTGGCTTTTAGTCCCTCCTCTGCCCTCACGGCTCTGTGACTGGGTACAAAGAATTGGTACCTTTCCAGCCCTCATTCCCACGTCTGTACCATGCAGGATCAGATCGGAACAATCTCCATGTTCCCTTCCAACACAAGCACTCCAGGGTTCAAGTTTTTGGAGAGAGGACATGGCCGCTTGTGGTGACCCTAAAATCTTATTAAATTAGAAGAAAATTTAATTTTAGTATTTTCTTTGTAATTAAGTAACATTATGCCAGATTTGACCCATCGGCAAGTGACAGTCAAGTACTGCTCTGGGCATCTTTAGACCCAAAGGAAGTGCAAGGCGAGCAGTCAGAGGGTATCTTGGCTGCGTCGAGGCTGAGCATCCCATCCTGGGCCCACTCTGACCCTCTTGGCTTCATCCAGATGCCGTGGGTGGTGCTACTTCCTGCAAAGCTTTCTGGCAGCTGCGGCCCTTGAGCTGCGTGTCTGATGGTTGCCAAAGACAGTGAGCTCATGACATGGCTGCCTGGCCCAGCATTCAGCTCCAAGGGCTCTTTTCAGCACAGGCGTCTCTCCATTTTCCTCTCAGGCAAACACACAGCTGGCTTAGGGAGCACCTAACTGTGGCATAATCACCCAACTGTTCTCCGAGAGTGTCAGTGGCTCACTTCTACCCTCCCCGGCACAGATTTTTGTACCCCGACAATGCGAGGGTTTGTTTCTGGGGGCCGCACGTGGAAATGTGCTGCCGTTGCTCACGAATATCTCTGTAAGGCAGAAGCTCCAGAAAGGGATTTGCTAGTCTGGGGTCATTGTCTCAAATGCTGCTTTCCCTGGGCTCTGAGTTTCTGAGGGAGAAGTCTCTGGGTAATTCTGCAGAGATTTCTTTATCCCTCACGGCCCCCTGCAAAGTGGGGTGGACTCCAATTTCCCTGGCCTTCCAACAGCCCGCTCCCCCGTGAGGCCAAGTACTTGGCTATTCGGACTGGAAAAATCTGTTTCTGATGGGAAAAGGGAATAAGGATGGTAATAGCAGTAGGAATACTACTGTTTAAGCATCTTGTTTGTCGAGTACCTTGTGTGTCCAGCAGGCCTATTATTATCGCCATCTTAGAGAAGAGAAAACTAGACAACTGGAGAAATGTCTTTCTCAAGACCACAAAGCTTGTAAGTGGCAAAACTGGCTCAAAACCAGGAGGGAATGTACCGATGGCAGGGGCTGATTCTTACCCAGCAGTCGACCCCTGCAGCCCTGGAGAGACCACACAGAGTCTTGTTTTATGGACGGTCGCTGTCTTTACGCAGGGCGTGTGGTGTTTGTTGGTTCACATGGGCGCTCACCTCTGGAAGTATCCTCCAGCTCCTGTTTGAGGTCACTTGAGGGGTGGTAAACCCTGCCTCAGTGCTGGAGAAGAAAAGGAGCCTGCAAATGAAGCTGCTGCTCTTCTGTGGAAAGGGCTCCCCCATTATCCACTATGCCCACCCACCCCCCTGCAACTAACTGTAGAAAAACCCTGCAGAGTTGGGACCAAGTGCACCAACCTCTATGAAAGAATTAACCAGCATTTGTTGTAACTCCTCTGGTCCAGACTTTGCTTTCTCAATTTTAGATTTTTCCATAGGTCTTTGTATTTTTTTTCCAAGTAGCTCTTTTTTTTTTTAATGCAATTCATTTTTTTTTTTTATTAGGGTTCTTTCCCCTCCTGCTTTGTCATTATGACTAGTCTTTTATGTTGTTTTTGGAGGGGGGGGGGCACAGGGCACACCACACAGCTTGTGGCATCTTAGTTTCCCAACCAGGGCCCTCAGCAGCGAGAGCTCAGAGTCCTCACCGCTTGACCACCAGGGAATTCCCCCAAGTAGCTTTTTATTAAAGTATTATATATATACGCAAAAGTGCCCACATCCTAAGTACGCAGCTTGATGACTTTTGTTTGTTAACAGACTGAACCCTCTTGTCCTAATCAGCACCCAGCCTGCAAAACAACGTCAGTAACATCCCAGAAACCCCTGTCTGCTCCCCATCCACAAAGATAACAACTCTCCTGACTTCTATCACCGTAGATCAGTTTCGGTTGTTTCTGCACTTCGTAAGAACGCTCCGAGTACATAGCAGACTAACACACATGTTCTTCTTTATGTTTGATTTCTCCTGCTCAGTTTCACGTTTGTGGGATTCGCCCACAGCCTTGCATGAAGTTGGGGATCATTCATCCTCATTGCTATCAAGTATTCCATTGTGTGAATACAGCAGTTTATTTCTCCATGCTTCAGCTGATGCACATGGGGGTTTCCATTTGGGGGCTATCATGAGTAGTTACATGACTTAATTTTGAAAAACTATTCTGTGAAGCCTCACCCTTGGTTGCTGAGTGGTAATTAGGATTCCTGAATGATCACCCCTGTCATCAGTTCAGCTCCCTGGATGCTTGGGATTGGCAGGTGAAGTCAGTGCCAAGTTTATGTCAGACAAGAACTGCGTTAACAAGCCTAGGTAAGAAGGAATGTGGGGTCAGTTCATACCCTGAGATGCTACCAAAAATGTCATTGGGAGCCTTCTGGTGGCCAAGAATCCTGCCGGTTCTTGGGAACCGGGAAGACCATGTTACAACCCAAACTCTTTGAGACAATTAGGAATATTATAATTAATGGCCCAGATTGCTCAAATGTCACGACACAGTTGGAAGATGGGGATCTTAGGATCTGTAGATTACATTTTGAGTTGAAACTCTGTGACCACAAATTCAGTGTGGTTCTCTGCTCTAAACATTTCAGGGAAAGCTTGGTTGTAAGTGACCTGGAATGGCCAGCATTTTAAACTACATATTTGAAATTATGGCATAGCTTCTGAGTAAGAACTGCATAAACAAAGCATGTTCCAAAGGTCGTTAGTCTTTGGAAGATACCCAGTTACATACCCGACTGTGTTCAGAAAAGCAGGATGAAACCAACAGGAGCCAGAGAATCTGATAATAGCAGAGTGTGGGAACGGGCACTGTAAACTGAGGCTCTGGGGTGCCCAATAACTCTCTGAATCATGTACACAACTGTTGGAAACAGAAATATGTATTTTGTTTTGTAAGATTTTTAAAAATTTATTATTTTTTTAAAATTTTTATACAATTTTTAAAGGTTACACTCCATTTAAAGTTATTACAAAATATTGTCTATAGTCCCTGTGTTAGACAATACATCCTTGTAGCCTATCTTGCAGCCAGTAGCTTGCACCTCTCGCTCTCCCCTCCCCTAAATTGCCCCTCCCCCTCCTGTCCCCAGTTAAAAAAACTAGTAACCACTAGTTTTTTTTTTTAGTTTTTTGGGAAACCTCCACACTGTTTCCACAGTGGCTGTAGCTGTGGAGAAAAGGAAACCCTCGCGCACTGTTGGTGGGAATGTAAATTGGTGCAGCCACTGCAGAAATACGTATTTTATTTTATTTATTTATTTATTTATTTTTCGGTACGCGGGCCTCTCACTGTTGTGGCCTCTCCCGTTGTGGAGCACAGGCTCCGGACGCGCAGGCTCAGCGGCCATGGTTCACGGGCTTAGCTGTTCCGTGGCATGTGGGATCTTCCCGGATCGGAGCACGAACCCGTGTCCCCTGCATCGGCAGGAGGACTCTCAACCACTGCGCCACCAGGGAAGCCCTATGTATTTTAAATTATTGCAACTTCATAAGTTAACTTTTCCTTTCTTCCCTGGTCTCCACACATTTTCACAAAAGTGGTAAAATGTATAAAATTCCTTTGACTTCATGACATTAGAAATTTGTTTTCTGATGCTTATTAACATATGATCATTTTGACAAAATTGGATCATGAGAAATGTATAAAGAGGAAAATAAAAAAACACCCATCCCACCACCCAACTAGTCTCTGTTCACACCCTGATAAACTCTCTTAAAGCCATCTTGGTTTTCACTTCTCTCTCTCATGCAGTCCATTATACGGTGTCATATTGTATAAGAGCAGTTTAAATCCTCTTTATAACTTAATTTTATATTGTGATTATCTTCACATTTTATAACGAGACTTAAAAGAAGCATTTTTGTCTATCATATGGGTGTGTCAAATTTATTTACCTTCTTCCTACCCATATTATGGCTGATAATATAACCTACCTTGCTGCATTCTGGGTTTCACTTTATCAGTTAGATTCCCCCCAAATGATCATTTAAACATATGAAAATTACTCCCATTAGTTAGTATAGCATGTGGCTGTATGCCTTCTTTCCTGTTTTCTCTGAGGGATGCAAAACTATGACTTGTGGCTTTTTCTTTAGCAAATCTGTCTGCTCACAATTGTGAGAATCCATTTACTAGAGTTCTCAGTTAAAAAGCCCATGAACTTGCTACCCAGAATCACGACGCCGGCCAGGAGGGGGTTCGGGGGGTGAGTGTCCTGGAGGCCAGATGCAATGTGGATGCAGTGTCCAGGGTCTCCTACCACTCCCCAGCCTGAGCCTCTCTCACAGGAGAAACCGAACGCTGCCGCATCTGGTGTGCAACTGACAGCGTGTACAGCATAAAGTGCATGAATGCATTACCTACCATGATGCCATGATATTATCATCCGAACTCCTCTCCCCCAATAGCCAGCCCACAGCCCGCAGACCAAACAAGTAAAACAGATACTCAGAGGAGAGTTAGTTCCAGGAAGGTACAGCAAGTTAGTGGCCCAGCAGCTACCCCTAAGAAAGGAGGGAAACTAACTTCTCAGGTAGGTGGAGTGGGTCTCCCTCTAGGACGAGAAGGGGACACAACTCAGCTCAGGCAGCTTTGTGCTAATCCACCATCTGCAACCTAACTGCTCAGAGGAGGCAGGCTAGACTTGGTGGGGTCTGAATGACCCCCATGAATCGTCCAAAGTGTTATAGGCTTTCAGGGCAAGAATTGGGGTTCTTTCAGTGTGTGTGTGTGTGTGTGTGTGTGTGTGTGTGTGTGTGTTGTGTGTTTTTCTTTTTTAAAACATTTAACTATAGTTGATTTACAATATTGTGTATGTTTCAGGTGTACAGCTTCAGATTCTTTTCCATTATAGGCTATTACAAGATATTGAATATAGTTCCCTGTGCTATGTAGTAAATCGCTGTTATTGATTTATTTTACATATACTGGTATGTATCTGTCAATCCCACACTCCTGATTTATCCCTCCCCTTCCCCTTTCCTCTTTGGTAGCCATAAGTTTGATTTTCATGTCTGTGAAAACGTTTTGTAACTAAATTCATTTGTACTATTTTTTAAAATTCCACATATGAGTGACATCATATAGTATTTCTCTTTCTCTGTCTGATTTACTTAGTATGATAGTCCCTAGGTCATCCATGTTGCTGCAAATGGCAATATTTCATTCTTTTTTAAGGCTGAATAGTTTTCCATTGTATACATGTACCACATATTCTTATTCATTCATCTGTCAATGAATGTTTAGGTTGCTTCCATGTCTTGGCTATTGTAAATAGTGCCGCTCTGAACATTGGGGTGTATGTATCTTTTGGAATTAGAGTTTTCGTCTTTTTCTGGATATATGCCCAGGAGTGGGATTGCTGGATCATATGGTAACTCTATTTTCAGTTTTTTAAGGAACTTCTAGACTGCTCTCCATAGTGGCTGCACCAATTTACATTCCCACCAATAGTGTAGGAGGGGTCCCTTTTCTCCACACCCTCTCCAGCATTTATTACTGGTAGACTTTTTGATGATGGCAGGGCAAGAAATGGGAGTCACTTATTCTGCACACGGACCTGCACACACCCCAGGCTCTAACTTCAAGCTGTAAGATGTGCAATCTTGACATGCAGACAAGCAGAATGCAGTGAGAATTAAATGACTCTTTCCAGTAGAAGCTGTGGTCTCAGCATCTGTGTCCTTTTTTGGCAGGTCCAGCCATATCTCTTCAGCCCTGGGCTGTGCCCCCTTGCTTTCCTACCACTTCCTCTGCTCCACTAGCATTGCTGGCCTCTTCTCAGCCTCCTCATACAATTGTTAATGTTTGTTCAGGAACTTTCCTTCCACCTGGAGTCATCTCTCTGTATCTTTCTCTTTGTTTCACTTTGGTTCACAGCAGGGCACCACAAATTTCTCCCTTTCTGTTAATAAAAATTAAGCAATCAATTTCCTTCCCCTCCATTACACCTAATTCCCTCTGTAACTCAATTGTTATCGCAACTCTGGCAAGTGCTTTGCAAGGCAGATGGCAGGAGAGACAGGTTGCCAAAATAAAGGGCATTGTTTGCAGAGAACATTGTTTACATGGAGGTGATGATACTCTCCTTCCAAGGATAGATTACTTTTTCTGAAATCAAATTCATGTTTAACTCTATTAATGTAATAGGTTTATGCAAGTGCTGCGAAGGTTAATACAAGCACATGTAACAAACGATAGCAACCACTAAAAATACTGAATATGTAGTATATTCCTTAGTCAGGGATTGTGGGAAGTTAGGATAAACCTATTATATGAACTTTTACTCAAATAACAATAAATACAGTGCGTGCACTGCCTTTTGTGTGTGCTGAAATATCTGATTTGTAAAAGTGTTCTAGATTCTATGTATTTGTCACAGTGGAGAGCAAGCCTGGCAAGTTTAAAATATGGTTCTTTGTAACGAGACTCAGGAAAATTCAGTGTGGCCAGGAATGGCCAAAGGGTCCCAGCGCTAGTGCAAACTCCAACTGATGGACTGATTGATTGATTGCCAATGATGGCGTGGGAGAGATATGCAAGAAGAGGACAGGCATCCTTTGTAACTTTCCTGACTCCTGGGGACGCCCAGAAAGAGGGGAAGGGAGATTGTCTTCAGGTGGTCCTCATGCCCCCAGATCAAGCCCTCCTAGGTTTCAGTGGGCTCTTTCTATATTATATTAGGTTTGACTATAAAATAAAGAGGATGTTTTCTATGAGTCAGCTATAAAACCAATCTTCTTATTTATAATCACACTACATTTATAACACTTTCTTCCATGTTTGTAGAAATATTTCCATTTCTCCCTGCCCCTGTCATTTGGGTCTGCATCTAGCAATTTGTTTCTCCCAGAAAACAGGGGAGTCTCTGAACTATAGATCTCAGAACCAAAACTTAACCGGTGTAGAGGGCTGCTACCACATCTCCCTGCTTTCAAGAGAAGCTGGACATCTGTGTCCCATTAATTCCCAGAGTGGATGTGAGCTTATCAGGACACATGAGGCTGGAGCATCTGGCCAGAATTCCCCTCTCCTAAAGTCACTTGGTTAAGAAATACATGTGATTAATGGACAGAAATGTAAAAACAGTACATTTTCTTTGTTTTAGGACAGCAGGAAAATGTATTCATTGCTGAAAGCCAAAGCATATAAGTAAGCCTAAAAAAGAAAATAATAAAATCGCCTCTAATCCTACTCCATGAAATTAACAGCCACCGACATTTTATTGTATCTCAACAGTTTTTTAAAATGTATATATGATCTTAAAGATGGAATCGGCCATATGTATTCCATTGTAACCTGTTTTTTCCTTCAGTAGAATATTATCAATGCTGTTTCCATTTTATCAAACATGCTTCAGCATTTTTAATGGCTACAAGGTACTCTGTCACATGGATATACCATAATTTATTTTCACCAGTTCCCTGTGGTTGCACGTCTAGAAGGGTAAGTGATTATACACGCTGCAATTGACTTTCCCATTGTGAAGACTTTGTATGTTATGTACCTGCAATTATTACCTTGGGACAAAGTGCTAGAGGTGGAACTGCTGAGTCAAAATTATTCAAAATTTCAAGAATTTTGATATTTATTGCCAGCTGACTTCCTGAAATGCTCTGTGATACTTTGGAAATCAAAATTTTTCAAGGCTGCATAGTTTGATTTTTATGTTCAGTATCTGAAAAGTCACTGCCTGGGTACACGTTTCACGTGTGTCCAGCTCTGTGGCTGGACATCCCAGGCACTGGGGTGCTTTATAAGCAATCGTTTAATTAGGACTCCTTTTAGTGCAACCAGTTTTCCAAGGTCACCAGTTATTCTGAAACGCATCCCTCATTTATACCACTATTATCATGCTTAGCATTACAAATCAGTGGCCCTAGGCTTGCAATAGGATTCAGATGTCTGTTCCCTTAGATTCATTTTCATAATTTATTTGAAGAATTTTGCTCAATATTCATAAAGCCAAATGTTCAAGCAGTTGATTTGCCAGGCTGTTATGGCCCTGTCACTGCCTGTGAGGCCCTTGTGTTTGAGGCAGGACCCGTCTGGCTCCGAGAGGCACAATACAGGTAGCGTTGCTCTGGCTCCATCCCAAAACCACAGCACACAGATGGGGCAGGACAAAAGGCTTGCGTGGCCCACCTCGTTTCAGCTGTTCCTCCAGCCTTCCCCCCACGGCCCTCCCGGGTCTGCTCCCTCCCCCCCTTCTCTACTCCGCATCACATTGACAAAAGGCCATGTTCAGAATACCCCAAACGTGAGTCCAATGTGGTAAAGCTGAAAGGGGAGTGATCTCATGTCACTCAGTCCTCTCATTAGACTTTGTCTTTCTCCTCCTCTCCCAGTGTCAGAGAAATAAAGTCCGTCTACGTGCCAACAAATCCTTCTGAGAGAACGGTTGCTATAGCAACTTTATAGCGACAATTAAGGAGCAAACCATTCAGTCGGAAGGGGTTGGCTCGGAAACTGCTCTACGTGGGACCCCACCTTCTTTTGAGACAAGATTGTCCTCTGTGACCCAGCATCTCGGTTTTGTTACTGTGTTTCAGGCACAGCCCTTTGTTAAGGTATTTGATTTACCGTGGAAATCAGACTCCCGGGGTCCTGGGGTGGGGTGTGGGCGGGAAAAGGTGGGGTGGAGAATAGCTGAAAGACTGGAAAAATATGACATACAGGAGGATGACTTTTAAAAAGGGGGGGAGGGTGGAGCTTAAATAGCATCAATTCATTCAAAACCAGGTGCAGAAGAATAGCCTAAATTCTGTGCTCTGTGAGACGGTCAAACAAAAACAGCTGTATCTAATGGATGGGCTGGTTTAAAACAAACCTCGTGTTATTATTAATATAATCCCTGCTTTGTAAACTGTGGCATTTAACCGGGTAATTAAATAATAATTGAATACGTCTGCGAGGCATAAAACCAGGCAGAAAGGCAAAATCCCCCGAGGCGATTTTGATCAAATATTGACTTACTCTTCAATATTAATGATGGGAATTTAATGTTATATTTTATATTTACATACTAACTTTGTTTGAAAGACCTTCTGTAATTTGTAAGTTCTCAAGTTACACGTGACTTGAATTAAAAGCACAAAGGAAGAACGCAGGGGATGGGGAGCCTGCAAATGTAAGGTGTGTGTGGGATGGTCGGCAAACCTTCCCTGCAGTTAGTCCTGCATCTGCTGGGCTCTTTCACCGATCGTGGTCTTCACATATGTGCTGTAAATACTCTCAATGTTCCTATTCTACAAAGACGCTCACTTCACGCTGGGCAGAAATGGAGCCTCCTTTTCCAGCAAACTCCTTTCCTTTTCTGGCTTTCCAGGCAGCCCAGATAGAGAAGGGTAGGGTGTCCCAACCCCAGTGGTGTGCTGGTAAAGAGTTAGCAACTGTCTCTCCAGAAAGAAGGTATGCATGTGCACACGCACGTCAGTTTATTCTAAATTTTCCCGGTATAAAGACTATGTGGCAGAAAATTTAAGAAGAATAAAATACACAATACTCCAGTTCTCTAAATTCATGCAATCAGTTTATTCTCACAGAGTGCTTTTTGGTTTTTGTTTTCTGCTGAACTTTTATATCTGTAGTCAACCTACAATTATCACCAATTTGTTCAATGCTTGCAATGAACAAACAAGAATAGTTCTTCCACGAACGTTGACTGAGATCTTTGTTTCTGTTGAGTATGATGAAAGTAAAACAACATGTCTGGTCAGTGCGTGAGTGACCTCTTTGCTGAATCGGACTGTAGCTTTCCAATGCTGGAAGAATAGTCCGTCAATGTTTGATGCTATTCACAATGCAGTGGCTACATACATGACACACTTTTAAGTTTAATTTGCCTTGTTGGCATTTTTCATCACATTCTTAAGCCTAAGCGTCTACAAAACAGTAAGTTAAGCCCTGATTTGTAGCATTTGCAATTTGCACTCTCATCCCGGCAGATTTTCAGCTACCAGTGTGACGCCACCAAACACAGGGTTAAGAAGAGATGAGCGGAGGCACGCCGCTGTACCGTATCCCCGCGTGCAGGCACAAAAGAATTCAATAACCGCAAGAACATAGCTAATAATAAGATGCAGTAAAATAATTAGGAAATGACGAGTTTGGGGTATCTATTGCTTTTAATAAATTCATTAATTAACGAAACGATTTCGTTTCAATAATTGCCATGTTTAACAATTGTCTCACAAAATTCCTGAAAATGTTGCCCTTGACTCTTGGGAGCTGGGAAGGACTGGCTGCAGCACACCAGCGCTCCCTGACCCTTCCTACACTCACCTGTGCCGGCAGCCTCCTCCTAGGGTCATGCAAAGGCTGGTCGTTCCCTTGGTATTCCCTGCCGCTGCTTGCCCTCTGGTGTCCTCCACCAAAAAGCACAGCACCAGCTCCCAGGGACTGAGCACTTGCTCTGTGCTGTGCCCCTCGAATACCCAGCCAGGCCCAGGGGCTGTGCCCCGGGTGGCCTCTCAGCTATTCCACCCTGTGGGAATGGGCTGTGCTCGGCTCTGCCCTGAACCTCCACAGCCTGCAAATGTGCATCCGTGGATAAAGCACATTAGCGCCCGCAGCCCTGCCTTGCCCTGCCCTCCTGCCTGACTCAAGACCCCCACCTACCCTTCCTGAGTTCCCTCCAACCGGCCGTGTAGGTTCTGTTCTCTCCATAATTAGGCAATTGGAATTAATTATTTTTTTCCACTTTGGCTCTCAAGCGTGTACTCTGTAAAAAGGGCTGGAATGAAAGCTTGTATGCTCTGGGCTCCTTTCCAGAGCATCCTTTTTCTTGCTTGGGACACTCTTTGTCACAGGGCCACCACCCCCACCCCCCGTCTTCAGTTTGGGCTACACTGCTTTGCCACTCTCAGGTGGCATCAGAGACAGCGAGCTCAGCTTTCTAGCACGTATATGGTTCAGGGATATATCCAAACCCCCTGTGTGCACATGTGTTACAGGGGGAGGAAATGGCAGAGAAAAGCCATTCCTATATTAGGCCAAACTCTTTCGGTTACAGATAAAAACTGGCGAAAGCAAGAAAACAAAAGGAATGTACTGGTTCATATTTAAGATGTCCAGAAATGAAGCTAGCTTCAGGTCAAGCTGGATCCAAAGGTTCAAATGAAAATAATATGACTTCTCTCTCTCTTGTTTTCCATCTCTTCCTCTTGTCTATTGGCCTCATTCTTTCCTCCTGCAAATAAGCCTTCCTAGGGGGCCAGAAAAGGAGCCTCAATGGCAACTCTAGGCTGACCCAGCCTCACTCAGCAACCATAGCGGAAAGGCAGCATCTATCTTTCCATGCACAGAAATCAGGGAAGGACTTGCATTGGCCCTGCACTGGTCATGCGCCCAAGCCAGACCAGTCATGTGAGCTCTGATGGACCTGGCTTCTAGCAGAAGAGGGAAGGTACAGCAGATGCTGTCAGTACCCCACCCTTTCCCCTTGGCCTTGTCCCTTTCAGTGCTCACCTGCCACACATCTAAGTGTTAGGCCCTGTTTCTTTTTGCCTGAGGGCTGTGTCTGGCCTTCATGCAAGCTAGGCCAGAAGTGCCTGCAATCTGCCCTCAACCAGGGAGTTGGAGTATAAAGACCCCGGTCTTCTTGCCCTGCGTGTGGCCAATCCCGAATCTTGTGCTCCACGCTGCTCCTGAGTTTCCTAGCAGGTGTCAGCTCCATACCCACAGATGTCACTAGCTTGAAGACAGAGCCTTGGCTGCACTCCTTCCCTCTCTTGTCTCAGGGGTTCACTCTCTTACCAGTGTCAGCTGGGCTTGCCTCACAAACTGCTTGCACTGCAATCCTTGTCTCAGGATCTACTTCTGGCAATCTCACGCTAAGACAGAAAGAACCCACAATTAGCAACCCCCAGGTCCATATGGAGTGTGAGCGACAACACCCCACCCCCACCCCAAGGAAAGAAGGTGCTGGCAGACCAAAGCAACAGAGACCTACAATACCTCCAAGCATTCTGATCGTGCTCCTGGCACCAAGGGTCTGCTCCTTCCCTCCCAGCTTTCAGGGTTAGGTGATAGGATCTCATGTCCATGATCCCTGAAATCCCCTTTGTCCTTGGGTCCTGGCTGCCCAGCTTCCTACACAAATGGCTTCCCAGAAGTTAGTCTCCACTCTGCCCCTCCCCATCATGGAAATACTGAAGCCAAGAGAGGCTGGACCATGCACCCACCAGAGTCCTCCAGCTTACCCGTTCTTTTATTTCAATTTCAGACAATTAAAAAAACACTTGATTTCTAAGATTTCTCAAAGGATATTTTTAGGTTATAAGTAAATATCTATAGGGACAATTCATATAAACTTGCAATTCAGGAAATTTCTTTTTAATACTGCTTTTTCCTTCACTTTGCCCCATGACTGTCTATGAAACAGCAAACTGTTGGTTGACCTTGCAAAAGAGAGTCAACAGAGAGGCTTGTTGTAGACCAAGGAGAATACACATATATGGTGCTCGTCCCTTTATGTTCTGTGAAGGATCCTGGGTTTTCTTAGGTTTTGATTTCTGCTTACTCTTTCCAGAGGTTCAAAATCATTCACAGGTTGTTGTTGTTTTTTTAACATTAAAAATTTTCTCTCAAAATTCCTTCCAAAATTCTCAGCATTTCTCAGAGAAAGCCAAGCCCAGGGCAATCATAAAACCAGCCAAAACTGTGGCTTAACTCTAGGTAAATTTCCCTACTTCTGGGGCCTTTAAAGCCACATAATTTCCCACAATGGTTAAAAAAAAAATCAGGAAGCTGCTCTATACAAGTAAAGTTCAGAGAAAGCTTCAGCCCCGTGGGGGCATAGCGTTGTCTACCCGTCTCAGAGGCAGTCACATTATGTGGAGCTGCAGCTACAAAAAAAAAGTGTGGGTGTCAGAGGATGTGATCCTTCAGCTATAAGCAAGTGGCTGTGAGCAGAGTGACAGGTGTGCTATGTTCCTTTGCTAATACAACAACTTTTCTATCAACTTTGCTCATCTGCTGTCATTGGGCTAAGTTGTATTCTACATTTGTGGTTGCAGAAATGTAAAATTTAGAAAATCTTAAATTTAAAAACTTTAAAACAAAACAATCCCGGTCATATATTTGGAAACTATTTTTCAGATATTTTGCATTTTTTCGGTGCCTTGAAAGGAGGATAGTGAATGCATTTTAATTTCTATATATTTTGGTGTCTTGATTTAAGGTTATGGTAATCAGCCACCCTAATCATCATCATCATTTAAGCTGTAAAACAATGACGTTCTCAAGAATTTTCAAAGTATGTGGAATTTTTTTTTTTTTTTTTTTGTGGTACGCGGGCCTCTCACTGTTGTGGCCTCTCCCGTTGCGGAGCACAGGCTCTGGACGCGCAGGCTCAGCGGCCATGGCTCACGGGCCCAGCCGCTCCGTGGCATGTGGGATCTTCCCGGACCGGGGCACGAACCCATGTCCCCTGCATCGGCAGGCGGACTCTCAACCACTGCGCCACCAGGGAAAACCTTCTGCTGGTACATTCTGAGTCGGTTCAGTATTGAGCATTGATTCCAAAGTGGAATTGTAAAGGACACACAGTAAAGAACCAAAAGCCAACTTCCAGCCCTACTCCAACTATGACTCCACTGTAGCTTAAGGAAAGTCAGACCACAAGACCAAAACTTTACTCTTTAGAGCATCCCATTTTTAGGAACAGCCTGGTGGTTGCCACCTGGTTGGTCCCTCCTGATTTGGCACCTGGAATAGGGCAGTCTGCCAACCTGCCACCTGAAGGTTATTTTTCTTTGCTGACTTGGTCACCGATTTTTTGTGTGTTTTTTTCATTTGTTTGATTTTCTCATGTGTTCAAGTTTGGCCAAATGGAAAAAAAAATCAGTCTTCAGTTAATCCAAGTAATCATGCTATATGCATGGGAGAGAGAAAACCTAAATCTTTTTCTGGCTGCCTTACTGACTGCTATAAATTGTCCTCCAACACATGTAGAGAGAGTGGAGCCAGAATTTCCACAGAAGGACTCCAACCAGGAAACTCTGGATGTGCTTCATCCAGAGCCTCTCACTGTTGTGGCCTCTCCCATTGCGGAGCACAGGTTCTGGACGCGCAGGCTCAGCGGCCGTGGCTCACGGGCCCAGCCGCTCTGCGGCATGTGGGATCTTCCTGGACCGGGGCACGAACCCGCGTCTCCTGCATTGGCAGGCGGACGCCCAACCACTGTGCCACCAGGGAAGCCCAGGATGTGCTTCATTTTTTAGAGGACTACTCTGGCTTCCAGGCCCCCTTGCCAACCCCACACCTATGGGAGACACTTGATTTGTTTTTAAGGAGACATTGTTGACTTCAGACAGAAGCTAAAATGCAATCCAAGGACTAAGAAGGGAGCAGAGCTTCTAGAAAGTGAGTCAAGAGTAAAGGAGCTCACACACTCTCTGTTACAAAGGCAAAACATAAAAGCCTCTTGAAAATATTTTCGAAACCAGACATGACATTCTATTCCTCTAAACTATGTACGTATAAGTAATTAAAAATGATCCATTCCCCTCCCCCAGAAACTATGTAGTTTAATCCTACAATCTGAGAATCTGAGGTTTTAATTATGGAAAGGCAAGGGGAGGGGAAGGGGACCTTGGGATCCTATTTTCTTCCCTCAGCACCTAAGTTGCTAATAGGTAGTCACTGCTTCAGTCGGTGGGGATGCAAAACCCCTCTAGCTAGCTTTTGAATCCATAAGACTTCTTGGTAGTACAAGATATGAGGCCTTTTTCTACGAGGGCTTAGGAAGAGAAAGAATCCATGACTTCTCTGCAAATACAATTAAGTTGTCAAAGACAAATACCAGTTCTGAATTAGGACAATAAATCTTTATTTTGGGCCCACGCTGCATCGAATGGCGGGAAAGGAGCCTCTAGCCCAACCAGGGTTGAGTTTGGCCCTGTAGCCTTTGAACACGAGGAGGCGGCTGCTCACACACCTGAAGCTCTTCTAGGCCCGAAGCATGATGTGAGATGAATGGGAGTCCCGCCTAGCTTACAGCAGCACACCAGTCAGCATGAGACAGACAGGGAAAGCTTTGCGCCCACGGTTGAACCCCAGAATCATTAGTTAACTTGAAGGCTCAAGTTGAAAGTTTCAGTTTGAGCATTTTCCCATTCTCCACCCCCTAGCTCCCACCTTTGCATCCTTTGAGTACAGGTAGAAGGGATAAAGAATTTCCATTGAAGAGAGGCAGTGCTACCAGGGAGTGATAACACACTTAAATGAAAAGGCAGCTCAGCTCTCAAAACCTCTTCCCTTTGTCCATCTAGACAGATGGGAGGTGACCTCAGGCAACTAACTGTGTCCTGGGCTAGAAAAGGGAGAAGCCCTGGCTCTGGTTGACTGGGAAGGTGATGGGAACAGCCATGGAAACAGGGACACGAGGAGGCAGCTTCACAGGAATCTGGTGAGCATCTGACATGCAGATCCAGGACCCCCAGGGATGAGCAGCAAAGAGGTCCTGGGAGAAAGGCCGTGGTTGAAGTTCATGATTCCACATATTCTACTCAGTACTGTGAGTGGAAGTCCATGTTTCCGGCATGCTGGCTGGGGGCTTCTCCTCCCTGCAAAGTCAACCTCCAGACCTGCACAGACTCAATGGGCTGTACCTCTAATGTACAACAAAAACACACTGAATGCACAGATGAGAAGATAGCATGGAAACAGCAGAAAGCGTGTGGACTTTGAGTCCAAGAGACCTGGGTTCAAATCCTGATGGAGCTACTGGTTAGCTGTATTAGTCTGCAAGTGTTAACCTCTCCAAACGCCACATAAGAATACGAGTAAAAATCAGAATGAGAGAAAAAGAAAGAATACCTACTTTTAAGGTTTGCTGTGAAAGTTAAATGAAATAATGCCTGTGGAGGGAAGCATCTATTATGGTACCTGCCTTGCGTGGAACTGGACCAACCCTAGTGCTTCATCCACTGCTTTCCGTTTCCCTGGGGGCGCATACTTGCTATCTTACTATTTCCCTGAGCATCTCCACATTCCTGGCGTTATTCCGGCTAGCCTAACCAAATCTTCAGTTTATCTAGATTTACTGTGAGCATAGCAAAGACACATTTACAAATTATTCATTGTACCAAGCTATGCTTTTAAAATACAGTTTACTCTTTCTATAGATGACTGAGCCATTCCAGCCTTTGGGACATGGGTGTTTTTTGTTTTTTGTTTTTTCATATTGCTGCTTGTTAAAAAGCTTGCAATTCTTTTCTTGGTATTATCATCTTTTGCAATTCTATACCAAGTTCCTCTTTAAAGGAGCTCAAAGTATATTATTATTATTTTGTTCATACAAATAAACACAATTTTCCTGATACAGGTGAAAATATAGTTTTGCTCAGTTATATTGTAATTACATAGACCACTAAGATTTACATATTTTCAAAAGTCCTTACATGGTCCAGAAGAAACTTGAGCTAATATTTATTGTCAGAAAAGAAGTAAGTTAATTGTGTTTACATTACATAATCAATTTGTATTGATGAGCTGTCCCAGTTTTTCAGTTGCTGTTGCCTTTGAAGGCCTTTGACTTCTACATTTATGTGTTAACTGTATATCTCACATTTCCTAGCAGAGCTTGGGGCCCTCTCTACGATTTCAAATAATACATGGCTTTTAGACAGATACAATGCCAATGTAACCTAATAAAATGTTTATAATGACATTGCAGACAGAATGCAAATTAATGGATTTTAAATAATTTTCTTCCCCCTTTGGAGTATGATATTTTGCTTCTAAGCACAAGGTGGATGCTAGAACCTTCTTTTGGATATTATTGTATCTTCTAGATGCATCTCTAACTCAATAAATGGAATTGCTAACATAACCTCTGGGTCCAATGACCCGGTACACTGTGGTAGATGTAATCACTGTTGATAAGGGAGGATTGCAGACCAAGAGCAGATCAAAGTGATCAAAAAATAACTTGCCCTGATTATCTGAAAACTTGTGACTTCTTAAAACATCTCCTAGGGGCTTCCGCCAGCGTATAAGATAAAATACTAGTCCCTAAATGTGGAGTGCAAACTTCTCCATGCTCTGACCTGGCTTGACACTCCAAACTTAACTGTCTCTACTCACTGCCTGCTCAATGCAGTTGGAGGGTGAAGCAGAAGGAGGGTGGCTGGCAATGTGGCCAGGCAGGGAGAGCTAAGTGGCATTCCACCAATTAGGCACTCTACCCTCCCTGAGGGCTGCAGGAAGGGCAGCTGTCCTGAAGGGCTGGCATTGATGGGGTGGGTCATCAGGTACTCTGCTCACCAGACTGTGAGGAACTTGAAGACAGGTCATTCACCTTGCTGTGGGATTTTTATGACTTATAATTCACACACAGTGAAATGTGCAGGTCTTAAATGCACAATTTGAACTGCTTGGACAATTACATACTCCCACGTAACACACACACCACCCCTCCCATAATAGCAAGTATTTTCATTACTCCAAAAAGTCTCCTCATATCTAGAGTAGTCAGATTCAGAGACAGAAAGTAGCATGGAGGTTGCCAGGGGCTGAGGGAGGGACTGAATGAGGAGTTAGCGTTTAACGGGTACAGAGTTTCAGGTTGATGAAAAAGTTCTAGAGATGGATGGTGGTGATGGTTGCAGCCCAGTGCGAAGGTACTTAATGCCAAAGAATTGTACACTTTAACGTGGCTAAAGTGGTACATTTTATGTTATGAATATTTTAATACAATTTTAAAAGAATTTTAAAAGTCTCCTTATGCCTCTCCCCAAGCAATCCCCCCTCCTCCACCCACAGAGGCAACCACTGTTCTGATTTCTATCATATACACTAATCTTACCTGTTATAGAATTTCATATAAATGAGATCATACAGCATTTGCTCCATTGTATCCTGCTCCTTTCTCTCAGCAGAATGTCTTTGGAATTCATCTGAGTTGTTGTATGTATTGGTGGTTTGTTCCTTTTTTATTGCTGAGTCGTATTCCATTGCATGGCTATACATAGTTTGTTTATTTACTCTTCTGTTGATAAACACTTGGCTTGTTTTTCCAGTTAGGGGCCCTCATGAATAAAGTAGCTATGAACTTTCTGATACAAGACTCTTTATGAGTATATATTTAAATTTCTGTTTATCCTGGATAAAAATACTGAGAAGTTGGGACTTCCCGGGTGGCGCAGTGGTTGAGAGTCCGCCTGCGGATGCAGGGGACACGGGTTCGTGCCCCGGTCCGGGAAGATCCCACATGCCGCGGAGCGGCTGGGCCCGTGAGCCATGGCAGCTGAGCCTGCCTGTGCTCCACAACGGGAGAGGCCACAACAGTGAGAGGCCCGCGTACTGCAAAAAATTAAAAAAAATAAAAAATATTGAGAAGTGGAATTGTTTTTCAATTGCTTTTCAAAGTGGTTGCACCATTTTACACCTCTACCAGCAAGGTATGAGAGTCTTGGTTGTTCCAAATCCTAGCTAACATTTGGTGTTAGTTTTAATGTCTGCCATTCTTGTATCACACTCACAGTACCCCACTGCGGTTTGTTTGTTTGTTTTTTGTTATACGCGGGCCTCTCACTGTTGTGGCCTCTCCCGTTGTGGAGCACAGGCTCCGGACGCACAGGCTCAGCGGCCATGGCTTACGGGCCCAGTCGCTCCGCAGCATGTGGGATCTTCCCAGACCGGGGCATGAATCCGTGTCCCCTGCATCGGCAGGTGGACCCTCAACCACTGCGCCACCAGGGAAGCCCCCCACTACGGTTTTAATTTGTATTTACCTGATTAACGGTGTTGACAACGTTTCATGCACTCATTGGTCATCTGAATATCTTCTTTAGTGAAGTGTCTGCGAGATATAAATTTGCCCATTTTATTTTGGACTGTTTGTCTTTTTGTTATTGATTTGTAGATCTTTACACATTCGGGATACAAGGCCTTTGTTAGATATATGTATTGCCAATATCTTCTCCCAGTTTGTGGAGTATCTTTTTATTTTATAAATGTGTTTTCAGTGAACAGGAGTGTTAATTTATCCATTTTTTTCTTTTATAGTTAGTAATTTTTCAGCCCCTCTAATAAATCTCTTCTTAGCACTTAAAATCATGGAGATATTCTCCAACATTTTCGTATATAAGCTTTATAGCTTCAACTTTATATAGTTAAGTCTATGACTCAGCTTGAATTAATGTTGGGGAGTGGCATGATAGGAGTAAAAGTTCATTCTTTTCCACATATTTATCCAGTTTTCCCAGCATTATTCATTTTAAAATATTTAACTTTTCTCATAAGCTTTCTTTGACATCTTTATAAAAATCAGTTGACCATATACATGCAGGCCTAATTCTAAACTCTTTATTTTGTTTTATTAATCTATTGGACAGTCATTATGGCAGTACCAGAACCTTCCAGACTTTATAGTAAGTCTGGAAATCAGGCAGTGATAGTTCTTCAATTGTTTTTTTTTCTTCAACACAGTTTTGACTATTGTAGGTCTTTTGCTCTTCCATATGGATTTTAGAAAGAACATTTCAAATTTTACAAGAAGTCTCGTAGAATTTTTATATGGATTGCATTGCATCTGTACAATAATATGAGAAAAACTGATCTTAAATTATTGGGTCCTTCGGTCCATGAAAACATTAAATCTCTCATTGGAGGCAGTCCTCAGGAGGATGTGACTACGGGTTGACCCTCGAGCTGGACCTTGGCAATCAGAGGCTCCTCACCCCCTCCCTGTCCTTGGAATGTACCCTCTGCCCACCATTCCCACTGCGGGAGCCATTTTCAAGGACACAAGGAGACCATTGTCTCCTTGGAGACAATGGAGACCAAGGACTCCATTTTCAAGGAGAGAGTAAGGTATTGCTAAGATCACCTGGATGGTATACGTGACTGAACCCCTTAAGGCCTCTACAAAAACTTTTATGGTTCTGGTGGGTGGGTGTGGAGATCTACTCATCTTGGGGCTGCCTAAGACAAGCCTCGTATATAAGTTCCCTTGCTTATTAATCCTGCCACCGACCCGTCTGGAATGATGTGCCTCTTTCTTCATTCTCTCCTTGCCCTGTGTGTAGGGGGGCCAGTTTGTGAACCAATACCTCTTTATTTATTTAGTTCATCTTTAATTTCTGTAGCAATGTTTTATAGTTTTTGATATAAATGTATTATATGTCTTTTGTTAAATTTTTACGAGTATTTAATTTTTTGGATACTATTATAAATGGCATTTTTTAGATTTCATTTTCCATTTATTTGTTGCCATTATGTAGAAATACAATTGATTCTTGTATTTCGGTCTTACATCCTGCAATCTGCTAAATTCACCTATTGATACAGTAGGTGTTTCATAGATACCTTAGGATTTTCTATGTAAACATTGATGTCATCTGAAAAAAAGTCTGACTTGTTCCTTTCTGATCTACATGCCTTTTATTTCTTATAAATTCACTAGGATCTCCAGTCCAATTTTGAATAGAAATCATGAAGATGGGCGTTCTTGCCTGGTCTACATCTTAGAAGGAAGCATTCAGTATATCATTCTCAAGTACGATGTTAATTCTAGATTATTTTGTAGATCTTTTTATCAGATTAAGTTTTCTTCTATTTTCAGTGTGCCGAGAGATTTGATTATAAATAGATGTTGAGTTTGGTTAAGCCCTTGTTAAACAGAAGCCTACAGCACGCTCAGTTGATACTTTCCGAGAGAACCCAATCAGCTTAGTCTAATCAGTCTCACAAAATCTCCCCCAAAGCAACCTCTCCCTCTTGCTGTGAGACAGCACAGACCAAGAAAGTCCTTCTTCCTGCCTCGCGTCCTTTCTTCTACCCCATGCTTTTCTAATGAAGGGTGCAGAAAGCCAAGCACCCAGAAGTAAGAGGATCCTTGTGTCCATCGGCAGTTCTCCAGAGTGAGGGTTTGAACATCTTCAGGAATCCGCAGTTAGAGCTCAAATTTTTATATGTTGCGTATGGATTTCACAAGGTTGAAAAATGGAACACAGCCAAAGCATAAGTGAAGCAAGAGGTGGGCAAGAAAAGCTGGCCCTTCGTTGCCGCACCTCTCGTTCTTCCTCTCCATGTCATAAAATCCCCTTTGCTTCATCACCAACACCCGGCCTCCTCACACATTTCCAGAAACATACACATGCACGCCATTTTCACCATCTGTTTAGAAATGTAAAATCTAAATGCTTTGAATAGATTAGAAAATCTCTAAAATGCTTAATAAAAGTGCTTAGCTATTTAACAGACGACTAGGACACCTTGTGAGAAAAATGCGGCTGGCACAGTACCGTCGTGATGTCCCTCACCATCACAATTTTGCACCTGCCCATCTGCTCAGGCAATGCTGCTGACAGTTGGCAAAGCACTCGGGTGCAGTTGGAAAGACCCACAACTTCCAGGCAGCTTTCACTCTTGCTTTCTGTGCATATGGTGCCTTTTTGTTTATTCTCCCATCCATTCCCATGGCTTCAATGCAGTCTTATTTCTTTTCCTACCTTGCCAAATGCTCACTTCTATTACTTCCATTTTCCAGTGACACGTGAATAGATTTTATGGTGCGTTCAAATGAGAAGACACTTCAAGCTGTGCAAAGAGTCAGGGTTAAGACAACGGAGGGGACCATTGTACAACCCACTGGGCCATGACTTTAGAGCGACGTAGCAGAGCTGTTAACAGCAGGTTCCGAGTAGGTCTACCACCTCCACTGCTGGTGGCTTTGTGACCACGAGTCACATTAAAAGGAACAGGGCTGGTTACACAATTTACAGGGCGCAATGCAAAATTAAAATGCAGGACCCCTTGTTCAAAAAGCAGGAAAAAAGTGTCACTAAAGGCACTAAAATATAAACATTTTTCCTTTCTCCTGTGGTTTTTGAGCATTACCTTGGGCAAATTATGCTAGTTTCCTCGTCTGGTTGTAAGGTGGTGAGTTAATTCACTTGAAGGACTTAGAGCAGTACCTGGTACATGACTGGCCTCACTCAGCTATGGTTGTGTAGTTATAGATATGTGGTAGGCAACCATAGGCTCTCAGAGATGTCTGAGGGCTCCTCCCTGTGCTCTGGCACCCACCCATGGCCCACTGGTTGCCAACTGTCAGCTGGAGGGGAGGAAATCGGACCAGGCATCCTCCCTTCTCATGGGCCTTCTGGTCAGCTCACTGCAGACAGGGGATTCCCTAAGGCACTGCAACCTCTTTGAAGGGACTCAATTAGTACCCGCCTCAGAGGTGGGCAAGAAACTCTCCCCAGCAGAGTCACCTGATGAATGCTCGTGGGGCTTCAAGTGGCAGTGGGGTTGGTTGCTGCCATGCCCCAGCCCAAGACACCTGAGCTACACGTACTGAACCCCACCCTTCCTCGTGACAGGGGTGTGGAGGCCTCAGTGGTTGTCGTGTGGGAGTGGAGAGGTGGGGCAGTGTCCCGGGCACCAGGGAGCAGGAGAGTGGGTGGTGAGAACCCACTGATGGGGAGGTAGGGAGAAGGTGAGAGGCAGAAAGATGGTTGAGCTCCTTCTCTAAGACCCTGGAAAGATAGTTGAGCTCATTCTCTAAGACCCTGGTGCATGCGTCCTTGTCTCATTGGACTTCACTTACAAAATGCAAAGATAAAATTATAAAGAATCTTGAAAAAATGCAGATTGTTAAACCCCAAGTACGGCACTCTTCTGAGCATGGGACCCTGTACAACGGTACTAGTGACATACCAATAAACCAGCCCTTGGGGTAACACCCGAGGCAGAGTCAGGAGCTCAAAAATGTCAGCTATTAGTATTATCATCATGAACTTGGTGGTCTGTATGGGACACAATATACCTTACATATTTCAGGCATGTTTATGGATGTGGATAAGGTGGTGTCTAGGAAAGCAAAACTAAAAAGACTACTTGGTCCTAGGAGGGTTGCAATGCTTGGCTTCCCAGCAAGCTGCTGACCAAGACCAGCACTGGGTTTATGACTTCTCACTGACCCGACAGCCAGTCAGTGGGGTACCTGCAATGATTTTAGTCTGATTTGGAAATGCCAGGGAAGCTTCATCTATTTTAGGTAGAGAAAAATGAGTTTTCCGAAGTCGACTGCTCAAGGCAATCCGACCTCAGCTCCCGCTTGAAAAGCAGTGATAGGGTGAAGGTCTAGCCATCGTGGGATGGAGCAAAGCCTTTTTTGTGTTCTCTCGTTTATATCTGTAGCCTCCTTCGGCATTGCTGGGTGAGGTGACTTTGAACTGCTAATCTGTAAAGCAAACATATCCTCTGGGAAGAACCACCTTGGCAGTAAGTGTCAATCAAACTTTTGCTGGAAGCAAGTGAGCCTAGGTGAGGTGTCAGCACGCACCCTCAAAACCTCCAGACTTTGAGGGCCTGGCTTGAAGGACTCAGGCTTTCCACAAGCCTGTGCAAGTGAGTTTACATGCTTTCCAAGCACATCTTCTTAGATGTGCTTAGACAATGTGCATTGCTCAAGCAGCAGCCCTCTTTCGCAGGCTTGAGCCCTCCTTTCTGTGCACACAGATACCCACTCACTGTTGTGACTATACTGGGTATGTTTGTTTGCACAGGCTTTTTGAATGTTTGGCCGGGATATAAAGTGACTGCTATCATTCAGGCAGAAGGATGGTCTTCCATATCCAGAAATCAGGCAGGCAAAAAAGGAAGCTGTCAAAGAAGAAAATCTGTGAAACACCAAGAATTCCCCTTTGAAGATACATGGGAAAGGGTATCAAATAGGAGAGAATACCTGTTGTTTCCTACCCAATAATTCATTTAAAAATAATTTTCTGTCCTTGTAAACTCCCTCTTTATTTATTTATTTATTTTCTTTGCAGTACGCGGGCCTGTCACTGTTGTGGCCTCTCCCGTTGCGGAGCACAGGCTCCGGACGCGCAGGCTCAGCGGCCATGGCTCACGGGCCCAGCCACTCCGCGGCATGTGGGATCTTCCCGGATCGGGGCACGAACCCGTGTCCCCTGCATCGGCAGGCGGACTCTCAACCACTGCGCCACCAGGGAAGGGAAGGGAAGCCCCTAAACTCCCTCTTTTGAGAGAGTTGACATTTTCATGGTTAAGTTCCATGACAAATCCCCCTTATGACCAAAGGGGGCAAAAAATTCTGGTCTGCAAAACAGCGAGTGTAAAAAGATGCACAAGTCATTCTGTAATATTCTGCACTGAACAAGAGCTAACCGTCACATCTATAATTGAGCAAGGCCAGTTATGTGCCGGGTACTGCTCTAAGTCCTTTATATCAGTGGTCCCCAACCTTTTTGGTACCAGGGACCAGTTTCGTGGAAGACAATTATTCCACAGACTGGGGGTGGGGGGCAGGTTTCAGGATGATTCAAGCGCATTGCATTTATCGTGCACTTTCTTTCTATTATTATTACATTGTAATATATAATGAAATAATTATACAACTCACCATAATGCTGACAGAAGGCAGAGCTCAGGCAGTAACCAGTTCGACGGAGAGCAGCTATAATTACAGACGAAGCTTCACTAGCTCCCCCGGCGCTCACCTCCTGCTGTGCGGCCCAGTTCCTAGCAGACCACGGACCGGTACTGGGGGTTGGGGACCCCTGCTTTATGTGAATTAACCTTACAACCAGATGAAGAAACTAGCTTAGAGTAACTTGCCCAAGGTAATGGCAGAGCAAAGATTCAAACCCTCCAGTCTGTCTTCAGAGCACACCCTCTTAGCTACTAGGCCCAAGTTCAAATTCTATGATAGTGAAGAAGTTTCATTTAAAAACTAGCCTGAAGGAAGTATTTCTAAGCTCAACCACTATGACATAGGAATTATGCTTTGCTGGTCTTTTTACAACACAGTTTGTTATTTTTATATATCGAATCCATTATTCACATAATGGTCACTCGTTATAAATTTAAGAAAAAACAAAAACAAAACACTGTATACAAATGAAGTTGCAGCAAAAGCTTAAGGCAGGATGTACAAATGTTTCCCCTCATCTCAGGAGCACCACCGGATGATGCTGGACCATTTGATGGAGCAAAAGGGCTCCAGCCCACCCGATCATTCTAATTGCTAATTGCTTCACTAAGAACAGACTGTAGAGAATGTGGAAGGTGAAAGACCAGTGAAGAAAGGATTATAATAATTCAGTAAGGAGATGATGCTGGCTTGGACTAATGTGGCAGCACTGGAGATGGTGAGAAACGGTTGAATTCCAGAAATATTTTTACATTAAAGCCAGTAGGGTTATTTGAAGGATTGAAGTGGGGTATAAAATTAAAAGAGAAATCCCAAATGACTCCCAGATTTGGGACCTGAGCAATTAGAAGGCTGAAGTTGCCACTGACTGAGGAGAAAACCATGGAAGGGGCAGGCTTTGAAAGGGATTCTCAGGAGCTCAGGGTTGAATATATTAATGCTGAGTTGCCTATTTTAGCCAACCAAATGAGGAGGTAAGCTAGGAAGTTAGATACATAACTCTGGAGGTCAGGGGAGAAGCCCTGCCTGAAGATATAAATTTGGTCCTTTTTGGCATGTAGAAATATTTGAACCTGAAAGTGCATGCTATCATCAGTAAAGTGAATAGTGATAGAAAAGTTTAGGCAGTGCTACTCAAAATAGGATCCGTTGATTAACATCAGCAACACCTTATTAGATACGCAAATTCTTGGGCCCACCTACACCTATTGAATCAGAAACTCCTGGGGTGGGGTCCTTCACTGCAGTTTTGTGTTTTTTTAAATAAATTTATTTTATTTATTTATTTTTGGCTGCATTGGGTCTTCGTTGCTGCACGTGGACTTTCTCTAGCTGCAGCGAGCAGGGGCTACTCTTCATTGCGGTGAGCAGGCTTCTCATTGTGGTGGCTTCTCTTGTTGCGGAGCACGGGCTGTAGGCACGCAGCCTTCAGTAGTTGTGGCAAGTGGGCTCAGTAGTTGTGGCGCACGGGCTTAGTTGCTCTGCGGCACGTGGGATCTTCCCAGACCACGGCTTGAACCTGTGTCCCCTGCATTGGCAGGCGGATTCTTAACCACTGTACCACCAGGGAAGCCCCACTGCAGGTTTTAACAAGCCCTCCAGGTGATTCTTCTGCCTATTCAATGTGGAGAACTGCAGAGTTAGAAATTAGGGAGCTAGAAGGAATCTGATGAGAACCAGCCAGAAAGGAGAAGGAAAAGCAGAGTTTGTGGAGTTTTGGAAACATGCAGAAGAGAGCGGCCCACAGCATCACATGCTCTTGTGCACTGTCCAGTGGGTTCAACAGCGCGAGGCCACTGGTGACGTCCGCTGGTGACGTTTTGGGGGAGTTGTGTGTGGACACAAGCCTGACTGAATGACTCCATGGAGTTAAAGAGGATGCGTGTGGGGACAGGTGGGTGGGCGGATTGGAGACGATGGAAACAGGTCTTTGGAGGAGTTTTGCCTCAAAGGGTAAGGAAAGCAATGGGCAGTGTCCGGAGAGCAGAAGTGGAGTTAAGAAAGAGATTACTTTGTTTGTTTTTAAGAAGGGAGCTGTAATAGTATATTTTCATGATGTTGAAACCGATCAGGTACAGAGGCGGAAAGTGAGAATTCGGGCGAGAAGGGGAGGTTTGGAGGAGCAGTGCCTCAGAGTAGGTGGGGAGGATGGGACGAGGTGCCCGGCGGCGGGTTGGTGCAGCTGAGCATGCGCGCTTCCAGCACAGTGACCCGTGGGAGGAGGGTTACAGGGGCGGGACGCTGGGAGGTGCAGGGGACGCAAAGCCGAGAGTCTCAGAAGTTCTCTTTTGCTTGTTTCCATTTGCTCGGCTATCATCTGAGGGTGAGGATGGTGGAGTGTGTTCATTTCATAGAGGGGGAGAATGACAGGATTGGGGAAAACGATATAACCGCCAGGCAGCACGAAAGACCCACTGAGGCCATTCGGTTTTGATAGACTTAGCCGTGATCAAAGCGGTCATTTTCTTTTTCAAAGAAGGCGCTCTGAAAAAACTGAAACCAGTGCACTGTACTGCGTGCACAAACACAGACACGCAAACTCCTACCCACAGAATCATATACGGAAGAGGGAAGAAACATCAGAATGCCACTGTGGAAAAATTCTGACCACTGGAAATAAAAAATGGGCTCTGAATTGCAATAACGTAGGAAAAAAGGAAGGTCACTGGCCCAAAGGATGGCCTGAAAGGGGGCATTTGAGCATGTTACCCAGATAGACATGAGGTAGGGGAATGAGGAGGATAGTGTCTGTCCTCCTTGTCAGCCCCCCCCCCCCCACGGGAGGGTACCATAGACCAAGGCAGAGGGGAGAACTTAAACATGTGTTCTGGGGCATAATGTGGGTGTGAAGAGGGAGGTGAAGAGGGAGGTGGAGGTACAGACAGGGGTAGCACAGGCGAAAGGCGGTCAGGATGTAGAAGAAAGAGTGGGACAATGGGTGTGATTGGAGGAGATACAGAATGGGGGCCTGGGCTCCGGCAGCAAGTGCGTCCATCTGAGCCCTAGCTTCCCCTTTCCAAGCTGTGTAACTTGGGCAGGTTACTCAATTTCTCTGAGTCTCATTTTTCTCCTCTAAAATATGGTACCACGACAAGTAAAACACCTAGCAGAAAGCATGGCATATACTAAGTACTCAGTAAATGCTAGTTACTATTATTATGGAGCAGCGGGATTAAGGATGGACAAAAAAAGGAGAGGTAAAGAGAAAATATAAATATATTAATAAATATATTTTAAAATATAAAACATATAGGGGGAAGTCAAGGGAAGGAAAAGAGAGAGAAAAAGAAGAGAATTGGTGTGAGGAGGAAAAGTAAAATAGAATAGAAAATAATAGAAGGAGGAGAGGAAAAGAATTATGTAGACAGTGAAAATGAGAAACATACCAATAAGGAAGTAGAAGGAGAAGGGGGCTTTCCTGGTGGCGCAGTGGTTGAGAATCTGCCTGCTAATGCAGGGGACACGGGTTCGAGCCCTGGTCTGGGAAGATCCCACATGCCACGGAGCAACTAGGCCCGTGAGCCACAACTACTGAGCCTGCGTGTCTGGAGCCTGTGCTCCGCAACAAGAGAGGCCGCGATAGTGAGAGGCCTGCACACCGCGATGAAAAGTGGCCCCTGCTTGCCACAACTAGAGAAAGCCCTCGCACAGAAACGAAGACCCAACACAGCAAAAATAAATAAATTAATTAATAAACTCCTACCCCCAACATCTTCTTTAAAAAAAAAAAGAAAGTAGAAGGAGAAAAAAAGAATCAAAACGCTCTTTGTGCAGGATGAGGTCATTTCATACTGACATTAACAAGATTCTGCAAGTCCCTTTCTGATGGGGAGAGGTGTTAACAGTTATCCAACTCGTCCAAAGCCCTTGAGCAAATCAGCCATGCCACCAGATGGCACGTTACCAGGAATCTGAGAGGAATGTGCTTGCTGGTTCCTTCTCTGGGTTTCTCTAAGAACCGAAGAGGCAGGCTGGTGCTCTGAACTGAAGGGGCCCTAGGAGACCTCGGACAGAAGGGTTTGCCAACCTCAGCACCTTGGCCCCAATTACTTTTTAACATGAACTGTGTGCTGCTTAGAAACTTTCTAAAGCTCGTAATAACATCCTAGAAATGTAAACATTTTCTCCTTCTTCAACCTTTCTGAACCTCTCTGAGCTTCATATCCATGTTGAACCCTCATTCCAGGAAGTGGCAAAATCCGCATCTCAGGCAATTCAGGTTTCCTGTCCCCTGTCCTGGGATTCTGTCTAGGTCCCAGGTGATCGCCGTCCTAAGGCCTTGGGGGATGGAGAAGTGAGTCTGCGTCCTCTCTTCAGGCTGACATTCTCTGAGATGTATGCTGTCCCATCCAAACATCTGACATCCATCCAGACAGTTCACTTCTCAGCCATTTCCTGCTCCTGGACATATGTGGCTGTTCTCCCACAATATTGGGGGCCTAAGAGATGGTGGGGCTGCTCGAGGCCCTTCATTGTTTCCTTTGCTTTCCCTGTGCTTTCCCAGGGACCAGGGCACAGCCCCCATGTCCACTGAGATCCTCAAACTCAGCTGGGACTTGACCAGTGGTGGGGAAGGGACCCCACAGTGACCCACTGGATTGGCATCTTCCTTCCCTCCGTCTGGGCCACTTTCCGTAGTCCTGGGAATAAGGGGTGGCACTGGAGGGAATAGAAAATAGCTCTAACTAATTACATATTTATCCAAATCTTTTGTCTGTGTCCTGGGCCTAGGCTTCTGAGAGGGAGAAGTCAGGAGTTTGGTGCCTTTGTCATCCTTGCTTGGCCAGCCGAGAGGCACCAGAGACAAGATGCCTAGGTGCTCAAGCATTGCAGAGATGGGTGAGTGTGGGGAAGCCAGGAGAGACAGCAATTACCTCAAAATTATCCACCCCACTGGGGATAACTAAAAATTATTTCTAAAGTTATTTCACCCTGAGTGATAAAAACCAGCACGCTGCCCCGTGTGCAGTGGTATTTGCACTGGGGTGCCCACACGTGGGCGGTAAGGAGCCCACAGGCCCTGGAGGGCAGCAGGATGGTCCTGACGACAGGAGTCTGAGGCAGGAGACCCAAGCATGGAGTGAACTTGCTCTCGTATGAGTCCTGGCATCTTGCTCAGAGCACATTTTCTAGTCCTGGGGAAATTTGCTTGTATGTTTCCACGTGATGCAATCTACCTGGGAGGCCCCATCCCACTTGGCACTGTCCCACTTCAAAGGGGCCCTGCTTGGAAACCTCATTTCTCTTGCAACAGATGCTGAATTTCAGTCCAGATGCCTTAGACATTTTTGCAGTGTGTGTGTGGAGCGCTGGCTGGGATGGAAACGGAGCCAAAAGTGTTGAGAGCATGCGTGAAGGCCCCTACACCATGCCTGGCTCTTCGAACATGTTTGTTTTCTCCTAGAAACTTGGCTTGTGGCAGCCAGGTTACCAAAGTGGGGTGTGGTAGACTTGTTTCTGGATCCCCCTCCGTTTTCCAAGGGAAACCCGCCTAACGATCTCAGCGGGACTCTTCTTTGGCGTGGCTCTGTTGGCAACAGCAATTTCAAACTTTCATCAGCATAACCATCAGCAGGGGAGTTGATCACTAATGCAGATTCCCAAGCCGCACCCCAAGATCCAGGGTGCAGCCCAAGAATCAGCATTTTTAGTAAGCCCCCCACGTGATTCTGATGCAGGTATTCTCAGATCACACGCTGAGAAACACCGTGATGGGGCCTCTCTGGTGGCCTTTCATGAGGCCAGTGGTAAGGACCCCTGGGTTTTGTGAAAATAAGCAGAAACCTCAACTAAATTAAAGTTGGGAGGTCAGAAGGGGGAGCTCTCATGCCCTGTGACTATAGCTTACCCAGCAGGAAGAAGAAAGACTTCCCTTTCTTGCCTGGCAAGAGCTCAGCCAATGAGAGACTGTCACAGCTCAGCCAGTGAAAAGCCACTATTCTTCTAACTCTCAGTTCCTCCAATGGACTCTGTTTACTAGCCCTCCCAGCTTCCTTTCCCCTCTATATAAGAGCCCTCTCCTTGCGGCATGGGGGCTCACCATGGGTACAGACCCTGAATTGCCATTCTTTGCTGATCCTTAATAAACCCATTTTGCTGTAGAAACAACTGGCCGACTATTTGTCAATAGTTTTGTATCTAGCCACCTGGCTGTCGCCCTCCTGTAGTTAATTCCTAAGCCCAGAACCCACCTATTCTTGTTACTGGACAGCCAGGTGAATACAGATGCCTCCTATACATGCCCACCCCTTTCCGGTTAACAGAAAACAGCTCCTGGGTAATTGTGAACAGCATGTGTCCATGAGACCTCTGGAAACAGGTGTCTGGGAGCTGACGTAAATAAACAATGAAAAAGAACTTCCAGGCTTGCTTTTACAACTCTGAAGCACTTACTGGTCAATCTCACACAAGTTCAGATTTGCTCATACACTGCCTTGCCTGTTTGTTGTTTCTTCTGTTTTTGTCTCTCTCCCAAAGTATAACTTCTTGGGAAGACGCACAATCATAGTTTTTTCTCCTACTTACCCCACAGCATCTGCTGTATAATTGGTATTCAACATAGGAGAAGAGTTTCTAATTTATAACCAGGTTGCTTCCAAAAGTTCATTCTTAAGTCAGATATTTGGATCTTGTTTCCCATTAGGAGAATGTTATAAAAGGTAATTATGTTCCCAGAGCAGCCCTTAAATGTTTATTTAACTAGCAATGTAGCTGAACTCCAGTTCCAATAGTATTACAGAACCTAAAATCATCTATAATACTGCTTTTATGGAAAAATGTGTTCCAGATTCCAGTGGGAGATGCCAGAACTCATTTTTCTGGCTACAGTTCCCGAACAAGACTTGACCCATTTGCAGTGAGGATTTGCACACACACACATGCTGGACTGGCTTTCTTGATGGGCTTCCCGAGGCGGAGAAGGGGTGGCACAAACTCCTGTTGGGAAACTGGAAAGGGCGAGGGGTGCTCGTGTCAGACACGCTTCCAGTAGGCTTGACTGAGTCAGGAGGAGGGATCTGGAAGAAGGTGGAGTTCAAGGCTGTGGGGCTGGAGAGTGGTCCTCACGGGAGGCTGGAGGGACCCAGAGGGCACTGACTCCCTCGGCTGCGGTAGCTGAGGCTGTCACGGCAGCTACCGCAGTAGCAGCACAAAATGTGGTGGCCACACTGGCCAGGGTCCCAGTTCAAGCCTGTAGATGTGCTGGGGGCGGTCCTGGCGTTTGGTTATTTATTGCTAAGTACGAACCACCTCAAAACGTAGTGGCTTAAAACAACAACCATCTCACTTGCTCGTGATTCCATCTGGGCTTGCCTGTGGTCCCTGTGTGGCTGCATTCAGCCGGCAGGGACACTGGGATTTGGTCTCTGCTGAATGCTGAGACTGCTGGACTCCTTCTCAGGTTTCAGGGAGTCTCAGGGCTTTTCTTTCTCGACATGGGCTCTCCACGGAATCTCCGCACATGGTTTCTCCGGCAGAGTGGCCGGACTTCTTCCATGGCAGCTCGAGATGGTCAAGAAGCAAAAGCAGAAACTTCCAGGCCCTCTTAAAACTAGTCTGGCCACTGGCACAGCTTCACTTCGGTTAAAGCTGTCACAGGGCAGCCCAGATTCACGGGAGGGGAACACACAAAGGCATGAGTTCCAGGAGGCGTGCTTTGCTGTGGGCAATTAAAGCAACAGACTGCCGTGGTCGGTGCTGTCCCGTGTGTGAGAGGCTCCCAAACCAACAGCATTTAGCTAAAGCTTCTCCATTACAATCGCCACAGCCGCATTGCTGGCATTCCTAGAAGGAGCCTCAAAACAGTTTTCTTTACTTATATCTTTTCATGTCTAAAAGATAGATATTTGGCTGTAAAAATCCATCCTGTCACTTTGTCCTTCACATCTTCTCAGCCCCCTTTCTCCCTTCATAGACACAGCTACCTACTTTATATAGGCAGTGCTCTCAGACTTAACGTCAACACACCTCGGTCAGTTACAGTGGATTCTGATGTACATCCAGAAAATAGAACATAAAGCCCCAAAGTTTGCAAATGGCTGATTTTTAAATCGCAGATTCAAGGTCAACTGAAGCCGATTCAAGGTTGGCCCTATAATAATGTTCCTGTTAGATTCATGCCCCTACCTGAGGGAGAGAGAAAGAGGTAGAGTTGGTGTTAGTGCTTTGGGAATTATGTATAACCCTGGCAGAAACAGACCTAGCTGCTTCCCCAGTTTCTCTTCTTCAGGTAAAACGTCTGTTTTATTTGGGGTGGCAATATGCCCAGCCTCTCTTCCAGCAAAGTATGGCCAAAGGACTAAGTTCTGGCTAATGAAAAAGAAGGGAAAATAGTGCCTGGGACTTCCCGACAGGTTGCTTAAAGGGAGCTGACTTAGCTGAGAAGGAACCCTTGGGTCCTACTTTGGATTCCTTCTTCCTCTTGTCTGCATTGTGGATGCAATGGTTGGATCTCCAGCAGCCATTTGGGATCATGAGGTGACCTTAGACTAGAAGCCACACTTCAGGATGGCAGAGTGTAAAGACAGATGAACCCTGGGTTAGTGATGACCATGGAGCTTTATTCCAGCCCTGAACTCTAGAAATAGACATAGAGATCTAGATCAAGATGGAGGCAGAGAGGTTCTTGTTTAAGCCACTGTTATTTGGTGTTTCCTGATATAAATTAATGTTATCTTATGTAGTTGGTCATAGCCCATTATGAGTGCTATCTGTTAGATGTATTATTGCATCAGAAAAATGATTAAGAACCACTTGTCAAGGCCATAGGGAATTCTCACCTGGACCATTTCCCAATCTCTCTCTGTGTTCGTTAGCTCTCTTGTCTAATTAATCCTTAGTGGATTGAGTAAGTGTTGCCTCTTTGGGCTCTAATGGTCCCTGGCAACCACTGATCTTTTTCCTGTTTCCATAGGTTGCCTTTTCGACCATGTCATAAAGTTGGAATCATACAGTATGAAGCCTTTTCAGATTGGCTTCTTTCACTTAGGAACATACATTTAATATGCATGTCTTTTCATGGATTGATAGCTTATTTCCTTTTAGCACTAAATAGTATTCCATTGTCCATCCAATAAGGGTATACCACAGCTTACTTATCCATTTACCTACTGAAGGACATCTTGGTTTCTTTTAAGTTTTAGCAATTAAGAATAAATCTGCTTCAAATATCTATGTGCAGGCTTTTTGTGTGGACAGAAGTTTTCAACTACTTTGGGTAAATACTAAATAACTTGACTGCTGGATTGTATGGTAAAAGTATATTTAGTTTGTTTGGTTTTTTTTTTCGGCACACGGGCCTCTCACTGTTGTGACCTCTCCCGTTGCGGAGCACAGGCTCCGGACGTGCAGGCTCAGTGGCCACGGCTCACGGGCCCAGCCGCTCCGCGGCATGTGGGATCTTCCCAGACCGGGGCACGAACCCGTGTCCCCTGCATCGGCAGGTGGACTCTCAACCACTGCGCCACCAGGGAAGCCCCTATATTTAGTTTTGTAAGGATCTGCCAAACCTTCTCCCAAAGTGACTGTACAATTTTGCAATCCCACCAGCAATGAATGAGTGTTTCTGTTGCTCTGCCTACTCTCCAACATTTAATGCTGTTGTTGGTCCAGATTTTGGCCATTCTAATAGGTAGGTAGTTGTTTCACATTGTTGCATTTCCCTGATGACATATGTGGAGCATCTTTTCCTATGCTTATTTGTCATCTGCATATCTTCTTTGGTGAGCTGTCTGTTAAGGTCTCTGACCCGTTTTTCAATTGGGTTGTTTTAAACAACCCAATTACAACCCCAATTAACTCAACAATATTGAGTTTTAAAGGTTCTTTGTGTATTTTGGATAACAACATTTTATCAGATGTGTCCTTTGCAAATATTTTCTCCCAGTCTATAGCTTGTCTTTTCATTCTCTTGATATTGTCTTTCACAGAGCAGAAGTTTTTAATTGAATGACATCCAGCTTATCAATTATTTCCTTCATGGATTGTGCTTTGGTGATGTATCTAAAAAGTCATCACCATACCCATGGCCATCTAGGTTTTCTCCTAGGCTAACTTCTAGGAGTTTTATAGTTTTTGCATTTTACATTTAGGTGTATGATCCATTTTGAGTTAATTTTGGAGAAGGGTGTGAGGTCTAAGCCTAGATTCACATTTCTGTATGTGGTTGTTCAGTTGTTCCAGCATCATTTGTTGAAGAGACACTGTTTTGTTGTATCTGTATTTCCCTGTATCTATCCCCATTGATTAGCACGGTGCCTGATAGAGAATATACATTTAATATTTGTTGAATGAATGAACGAAACTCCAAACTTTCCCTGAGGCTGTGTGCTGAGTCTGAAATGCCTTTTTCCTTTCCTGTTTACCATTCCATCTCTGTGCTGTACAGCTTGTGTTCACCAACCCCAGGGATGAGCCAGATAAGCTTGGTGGCCAAATTCCTGTTAGAACATATGAGCAATACTTGCTGAATGAGTGATGTGTTTGTTTCACGTCTAAAGCATTGTTTCACTTGGGCTCTGTAAGAGGAAGGGGCAGAGTCTCACCAGAAGGGGAGGGGTAATTTGCTGCAATTGGCCATTCTCCTAAGGCACGCAGAGGTGGGCATACAGCTTGGATCAGGGCAGGGGGAGGTGGGATGGAGGTGACTAGAAGAGATGGCTACACAAGCAACTGGAAAAGAGGGACCTCGTCTCGCCATGGAGGAGACAGGGGATGGGGAGGCCATTCCCAGAGAGCAGGAAATCAGATGGCAGTCTCTCTATGAACATATGAGCCAAGAAGCAAGAAGACTATTTGGGTAGTGATGAAATCTATGGCCCAGCCAGGTAGGCATCTGTGATGGGGCTGTTCACCTGGCTTCTCCCTTCTTCGCTCATATCTTTGCTGTAGTAGTTAAGGGACGGCTTAACCTTGGTGTCTCTCTATGTTTATTCCTATAATAGTGTTTTCCCTTCTTTTGTTTATGATTAAGACATTTTATTTCAGGTTTTTGAATTATGAAGGTAGATACCCACTGTAACAATTCAAATAGTAAAACCGATAGTCCCTCACCCCTGTTTTATTTTTTTTTTAACTTAGGACTTTATGATAAAAAGACTTGAGAGTGATTGGACCCATACTCCAAAGTACAAGCCAATGTAATTTAGATATTATGCAATTAATGAAAAGGTGCCCCCTGAGTCCTATATCAGTCCCGAATCGTTTCTTACTGAGGCCAGAGGCAACTTTTCACCCATGTGGCTAAGGGAGCCATCTTTGTGTAGGTCTAGCTGGAGCCTCTTAGACGTTCCATGGTGATCTTGTCTGGAGCAACCTTGTCTGTGTGGAATGTCTGCTTCTTGTTTCAGTGTCCTCATAATTAAATTTTACTTTTGGCTTATAATTTGTCAAAATGCAGGTTTTGAAGACTATGTCTTTTTGAATTGACTTATACAGAAGATTCCGCTTCTTTCTAATATGTTCTGCAAAATATTGACTGTCACTCAGGGATATAGTGGCTCTCTGTTTCTCTAACTCAAGGGCTCATGGTTATTTTACAAAAATCAGCATCCTCTGTCCTGGTACCATTTTGAAGCCCCGCCCATGGGAGAAGCCTTTAAATACTCATTGGTTGGAAAGAGGCTCTCCCTAATGGAACTTTGAACTAAAGAGGGAGTAATACATCCCTGAGGGCCAGGCTGGTGGGGAAGAAAGTGGAACACATGGGCCACCTTCCTCCCCATAAAGAGGGTCTCAATGGAGTGTTAAGACCAGGAATGTGCACGCACGTGTGTGTTTGTTTGTGTGTATTAGTTCTAAAGAGATTGTTCTTTTGGAAGCTTGTAATACCTACCACTGCTCCTTATACCACAACATGTACGAATTTTGCTTGTTCATAATGTTAATATTTTTATAGATGTTTGTTTATGTTTGTGTCCAAATATGGTTTGCCTGCTAGTATATATTTCTCTACTGCCCATCTTTATGAGTGCTATCTCAGGTTTAAAGCTGTTAGAAATATAACTGTTTCTGTACTGCTAATTTCTCTGTTATATAGCACAGAGCTTCCTATAAACAGGGTGTTTAAAAATGAGTTTCACTGATGATGATAACTTATCAGCAACTTTAGTGACAGATACGGAGATGGCTTTTGAGCAAGAGTAGAGGTTTCAGGCTTCCCTGGTGGCGCAGTTGTTGAGAGTCCGCCTGCTGATGCAGGGGACACGGGTTCGTGCCCCAGTCCGGGAAGATCCCACATGCCGCGGAACGGCTGGGCCCGTGAGCCACGGCCGCTGAGCCTGCGCGTCCGGAGCCTGTGCTCCGCAATGGGAGAGGCCACAGCAGTGAGAGGCCCGCGTACCGCAAAAACAAAAAAACAAACAAACAAAAAAGAGTAGAGGTTTCAATATGGCTTCATGGCTGGGGTTTCTTCCTTCAGGAGGTGTAGGCATTTTGGAAACAGACAAAAGCACAATGTTAAAAAAAAAAAAAAATGTGGCTACACTTTCCAAAGGATCAGTTGAACTAGAAGGGAGCATAAGCATCTCACACTGATTGGTGCTGCTGCTGCTGAGGACAGCGATCTCAGTTTTTTCCTTGGAGGAACCTGGACGGTTCTTGGAGATACGCACATCTGGATAGGCTGCGAGCTAGTCGTGTAAATAAGAACTAGCCCCATGCTCCTGTCCAAAAAGAAATCTAAAGAGGCTGGTTGAGATTTGCTGAGCAGGTCTTAAAGAAGCTGGACATCATCTGTCTTTCTTTGTGCTTACCTTTGTTGTTTATTTGATTTCTTTTCATAGGAATCTGTATCACCACTCCAACATGTGCAAAAACACCAGCCCTCGGGTCTAACCATATTTACTTCTCAGCTCTTGTCATACAGTTAGAGCTGGGAAACGAGTGTCGAACATGTTATAACTCCCTGTGTGCTAAACGCTGCACCACCAACAGAGGCAAAGTCTGGGACTCAGGGTGGAGGGGCTTGTTTGGGGCTGTAACCTCCATGGAGAGGCCCTGGCTACACTTTGAACACTGGCTGTAACCCACAAAAAGACAAAGTAACATTTGCTTTGTGCTTTGTTGCGTGTTAGAAATTATAATTTAGAAATTATTATCAAACATTAAAACACAATTGAGGCTTCCTTGGTGGCGCAGTGGTTGAGAGTCCGCCTGCCGATGCAGGGAACACGGGTTCGTGCTCCGGTCCGGGAGGATCCCACATGCCGCGGAGCGGCTGGGCCCGTGAGCCATGGCTACTGAGCCTGCGCATCCGGAGCCTGTGCTCCGCAACGGGAGAGGCCACAACAGTGAGAGGCCCGCGTACCGCAAAAAATAATAATAATTAAAAAAACACAATTGAAAATCCAACTCTTCCACGTGTGTGAGAATGTGGACTAGTTTTCTCCACTTTGAGTCTGTCAACTTTTTCGTGTATTTAAAAATACATTTATTTTTAGTTTCTTCACAGCTTGCTTTCAGAGATTAGCTAGCGTTCAGATATCGTTTTCTCCAGGTGGCTTCTAATCTTGCAAACTCTCAGAATAAACTCATCCTGTAGTAATTAAGGCCGTGAAAGGAGATGGTAGCATCTCATGTTCACCAAGTTGTCAGCTTCTCTAGTAAGAAAACCAGTCTCAAAGGCAGCCCACTCTGTACTATGCTGACCTTTTTGAGGGAACCAAGATGTTCATCATTGAATTATTATCCCCTGGGACCACTGTTTGACAAAAACGTTTTAAAAAGGAAAATTGGTGTTTTCAGGGTCAGTTCTCCAACCTTAAACGTCATTTTTTAGTCAGTATCAAATCCCCTTTCGAGATGGAAGGTGACCTCATCAGCAACCCACTGAGATTTAAGTTCAGCATATTCTTCCAGAAAATATGGATCTGGCTCTCGGCTTTCTAGCAGTGATCTAACTCTGATGGCTGTATTAAAACGCACACACACACACACACACACACACACACACAAAGGATTTGAAGAGCCTTGTTTCATGTTGGGAAAGCACTTCAACTTAGGGCCATGCACTTAATCAAAATGCTCTGTCTTGGTACAGGGATTATAGGTTTAATTTCAAAGAGATATCCGAAGAGCCCCACTGATTATCTGGGAAACTTCCAGACATGTTCCGCTGTTGGTAAAAACATGACAGGGCAGCCTCTTGATAACTCTGGTCCTGGGGGGCACAAGACTAAGGTCCATGCTTCAGAGTCAGATTCTAGATCTGTGGTTCTCACACTTGAACGTGCACCTGAATCACCTGGAGGCTTTGTTAAAACATGGGCTCCACCCTTGGAGTTATTTGGAGTAGATCTGGGGTGGAGCCTGAGAATGTGAGTTTCTCCCAAGCTCCAAGATGTTGCCGTTGTTGACCACACTTTGAGAACCACTGACCTAGAGCTTGGGCAGGTGATGCCCATCAGTGATTAAAGGAAGTCAACTGGGTGATGTCAGAGCCTGGAATTAGATGCACCCAGGGATCAAGGAGACACAACTTGACAGGGGAAGTCAGGTAGCAAAAATGAGTGGGGAATCTGGAAAGAAGATGAACAAGCACTGAGATATCACATCTGCTAAGGCAGCTCACACCAGTGATGAGGAAACCTGAAGGAAGAGGTTCTCGGCAGGCCAATGGGGGTTTAGCAGAGGGATAGGAGACCTCAAGGCTCAGGTCACCCAGCTTGGGGTAAGGAAAGGTCTCCAAGTCCAAGGGGACAGTGGTAACAGCAATGCTGGGGCCTAGTCCTTAGAGACTTGGAGAAACCCAACAGATTACCAGAAAAGAATTCAATGTAATGTTTAGGATAACTCTTGCTGATGTAATAAATCTCCGAGTCACAGCGATGCAACTCGTAAGAGTTTATCTATTATTGCTCTCCTACATGTCGAACCAAGTATTCTTAATTGGTAGGCAGCTCCCCTCCAAGTAGTGACTCAGTGACCCAGGCACTGTCCAACTTGTGTCTCTGCCATCATCAAACATGACTTTTAAGGTCACTGATGAGAGGGGAAAGCATAGAGAATCACACACGGGAGGCTTGTAATGGGCAAGACCTGAAAGGGATGCATGGCTTCTGCCTAAAATCCACTGGTCAGGAATTGATCACATGGCCCCATTAACTCAGCAAATCTAGCCATGTATCCAGCTAGCTATGTGTCCAGGAGGAAGAAGAAACAGGTATGGCGGCCAGCTAGCCAGTCTCTGCCACACTCAGGTACAGGGGAGCAAGCAGAATTATGGGTATTATAATTCAGTCATGTAAAGGATGTTCTCCACCAACCAATGTAATGCCACTGAATGTTCTAGCTGGGGGCCTTAGCTCATTCAGTCTGTCTCATCTCTGAACTGGTCCTGCAGGTGGGGGGCAAAGAGCAACGCAGAGGCTGCCAGCCAGACAGGACCTAGAGACCAACCATGGATTACCGGCTTTTACTGAATATACTTGAGGGAGGTTGTGGTCTCTGAACTCAAACCTCTCTCAGCTAAAAACATCGTATCAAGGAACATAGTCATGTTCTGCAGCTACCAAAGAAGATAAATGCTTATCCATATTATATCTTTCGAATGAACCCATCCAAAATTTCCTGGAGAAACCAGTTCGTGTTCCAAATGTGAGTGCACATCTCTTGCTTTGGGTGTATTCTTAGAATTTGGTTGTACTGTTTGGAAATATTAATTGAGCAAGCCTACCACTGACCGTCCCCTGTTTAGCACATTTAGGGAAGATGGTCAAGGATGACACAATTGCAGATGAGAGGTTTTTAATGGACTGAAGGATGGAGGACTGTTCACTTTGGGCAAATGAAGACAGGGTGGGAATACAATCACACACAAAAAATCTGGAACTATCTGATCTGGGAAAAAGACTGGGAAGTGTCCCAATTCCCCTTCTCGTCACTCCTGGGGAGAAAGAGCCCTCTCCCTACTTCTTTAATTTGCCTTACCCCAAAAGCATGTAACCCCCAGAATTATTCTATAAGGATTTTTTTAAATGTTCAGCCATTTAAAAAATATCACCCCTTTGAAATAACAGAGGGATGATTTGATGCTGGGCATGGCACAGGATGGAGGTATGATCTGTGGGCTGGAGCAGCGTGGTCAGGCCTGAGTCCATGGTGAGACCACAGCAGTCTCACTGATAACTCGTGAGTGTTCATTGTTCTTTTAGCTTTAGTTTTAGGTAGTTATCATTTGTTGCTGTTTATATTTGGGTGGTGAGAGTATTAACTGGCTTAAGGCATTAATTTACAGTTGTGTAACAATATTCCATGAAAACATCTTTGTCAAGTCATGGTGTTCTTTTGAAGTTATGCTATCTTATCACTGGAAACATCCTTTGCAGCAGCTAAGTCATCCCTCAGTCATCCTGTGTATAGTATTGCAATCTTCTGCAATCCTTCCAAGTGAATAGGGTAAGTGAGAACAGAACCCTTCTGATTTCTCAAAGGAGGGAGATGAGACGGCTCACGTGCACCTAAACCCCTCATGTGAAGAAGTCAGTACGTGCTGGAGGATGGTGAGGGTTTAATGTTTGACCAGCATGGTTCTCAACACCAGCTGCACTTTAAAATAATCTGGAGACCTTTAAAAAAGAAATACCTGGCTTCCCTGGTGGCGCAGTGGTTGAGAGTTCGCCTGCCGATGCAGGGGACACAGGTTCGTGCCCCGGTCTGGGAAGATCCCACATGCCTCGGAGCGGCTGGGCCCGTGAGTCATGGCCGCTGAGCCTGCGTGTCCGGACCCTGTGCTCCACAACGGGAGAGACCACAATAGTGAGAGGCCCGCGTACCGCAAAAAAAAGAAAGAAAGAAAAGAAAAGAAAAAGAAATACCAATGCTGGTGGGTCACCCAGACCAATTAAATCTGAACCTCTGGCGTGAGAACTGGGCACTGGTATTTTCTTAAAGCTCTGAGAACCACTGGGCTCGGAGGGTCTCTCACGCCCTTCCCTTGTTCACCTGACTTATGGATGACAGTGGAAGGGGGAAAACACTCCCAAATAGGACAAGGAGGGCACCCTGGCAAGCCTTGCTGGGAAGAGAAAGTAGAATGGCTGAAGGGCCATTGGCTTCTTCTGGTCCTACAAGCAGGAGCACCTCCACCTGACTGGCCTGTGCACAGGTCCCACCCATTGGTTTGGTTCTCTCTTCTTGTCATGAGGATCTCAAGGTTCTCAGAATTCCAGAACCCCATTTCGTTCAGTCTTCCCCTGTTTTCTGTAGTCATGGATCACACCCTACCTCCTGTTAGCACGGTTATCAAGCTGGTATCACTGGGTCCAGCCGCAGAATTTCCGCTTGATCTTATGCTCGTTGGCATTTATTTATTTATTGACTCCACAAATATTCACTGCTCTAGGCCAGACACTGGCAACTGCTTTGGCACCTGGCCTACGCCAGGTAGAGAAGTAACCAGATTTGAGGTTCCACACTGGAGCCCTGAGATTATGGTGTCATCTCTCTCCCAAACCTTGGTGATTATTTCCAATGTCAAACACTGGCTCCTAGGGTGCTGACGCGCTGTGACAAGCTCACCTACCTCATCCGTGCTCGAGAAATGGAGGTTGCTATCGACCAACATGATACACAGCCTGATACAGGCTGATACCAACAGTGCTATCCAGGGACTGGAATCTTCGTGAGCTGAGATAATAGCTAGAAAGGTCGTCTTTGACGTTAACCCTTTATTCTGGGCCGTGATTTCAAAGGAAAGGCATTATTTGGTGTAATTTCTGTCATTGAGCCTTTCCTTTGGGCTATGCAGACTGGCTTTTCTCTACCATTTCTGTCGCCGAAGAGGTCTCCATCTAAAAGACATAAATAAATGAGAGTACATTTCATAGCTCAATGTGCTCCCTTTGAGTGTACCATAGGACAGTTATTTTATGGTTGCAACAGATACCTGCCTTTAAAAATTTCCAGACCAGAGTTGATCCAACCTCATTTTATGTGGGAAGCCTCAAGCTTCAATGGGATAATTTTTTAGATAATTATTTGCCCAATATAAATTCTGGCCCTAACTGTATACATAGGTGGGATTTTTAGCCTAAAACCAGGGAAAGGTAGGATATTCCTACCTTCACAATGAAGAAATGTTTATCTCATGATAAGACTTCAGCCTTAACACCTGAACATCAGAGCATATGGCTCGCTTTGCTTTCCAACACGTGGACCAGTCTCCAAGGTTCTGCGTAAAGGTCAGCAGAAAAAACGAGTTCTTCAGAGTGAGCGTCTCTGAGTCGTGTTAACCACCCATTCCTCTAGGCTGTCTGAGCTCTAGCTGTATGTCAAGATAAATCACCTGAAAGTTACGGGTCTGGACCACATTAGCGAAACTCCCCAAAGAAATATCTTCACTGAGTTACGATTTAATAAACAGCTTGCCCTTGGTGTCTATTGCAGGTCAGTGGAAGAAACGGCTGTAAGAAAATCATTGCTACATCTTCTATAAGGCACTTTCATTCTGTCTTGTCATTTATATAAAAATCAATTCAACAAAACCCCCTGAGAGTTTATTGTCAGGAGAAAACAAGTCTCTACCAAAGAACTCACAAGCTTCCCTGGTCAGACACTGAAAACTATACAACTCAACTTCTCTCTCTTTTTCCTCTAATCGCTGTGAGGAAATGTGCTTCTCTCCTCTCCCTTCTAATTTCTAGTCTTTGACCTGTTTTGATCTTATTTTCATGGTTCTAATACATGTGTCTTCATTTGTAAATGGTTAGTTGTAGAAGTGAGCTGAGGCATCCAAGCCTCAATGCTTGACCTTCCTGACTCTTAGGCTCAGGTGAGCTCTCATCTCCTCCAAGGCAGGTCCTGAGGGAGCAAGTTGGGAATCGTGTGTATATAGATAGGGTTTGGGACCACCTGCAAGAGGCTGCAGTGGAGAGTTCTAAGCGTCTTGGGAAAATTGTCCTCTGAATAGGGAGACTGAGAGACCAAATGGACCAATGTGGTAAGCAATGGAAATCCTGAAGACAAACTTGTAATCCGGTGTCTGTTAAAACCATCAGATCTAACTGAGACTATATCGACTACTCGCACTTCTGTCTGATAAAAATGACGTTTGCTGAATTGTCCTCATAATTCAAGGTCATCAAAGCAGTACTTATTACTGGTGCATTATTTTTTGTTTCCTTCTCATTAACAAATGAAGAGAAAGAGACCAAGCTATCAGAATGTGCTGCCAGGTCAGTAGGTCCAGGGTCCAGGCTCATGTCTATTTCTAGTAACACGTAGCCCTTTTTGCAAGGGGGCTGATTGTTGCAAGTGTGGGATATCCAGGTCAGAAATATAGGTCCTCTGTAGATTTCCCACCCTTGAAGTCTCGTGGATAGAATGGAGAAGAATAAAAGGAAGGATAACCTGAAGGACATGTGCAAAACCTTGGGCAACAAAATCGAGGCAGATGGGAAGCTACCCTGGGGTAGAGGCAGAAATTTACAAGCAGGAAGTTAACTTGAAGTGAAGGCTGAATGTCATGAGAAGCAGGTAGAGCAGAGGAGCAGAGAATGGCTAGAGCTCTGGAGACTGAGAACAGAAGCTGGGGCTTGAGGGTTTGCAGAGAAAAGTTTCAGATAGGGAAGGGAGAAGTAATTGCCAAAGGAAAAAAGATGCTGGATAGAGATACTAATAAAAAAAATCAACAAAGATCAATACACGTGACTCAGGCAGGTAAGAGCAGGAAAAGGATCCCCACCGAGCAGGTAGGCGTAGGTTCTGGGGCATCTCTTTAAAACTGAATCAGTAAAATTCATCGTGCCAAGCTGTAAGACTATTTGAACTGTGTGAGTTCTGACTTAGACCCGAATCCAGGTTTCTGTATAGACCCGACAGGACCTTCAGGTTGGAAGAAAACAGGATTATTAATGGAGATCAAGAGTACTTTGGGACATCAAATGGTTCTTACAAAATGGCATTTTGATTTGTTACATATAAATGAATCAGAAACACATGATAAAATTTGTCTTGAAGCACATAGATGTTTTTAAAGAATTAAGACTGGAAAGCGCTGACGCAATGCATTTGGCCATCTGATGAAGAAAAGAAATGGAAAATAGGGTTTGAGCCCTTCTGCTCAACCCAAACCACTAACGGGATCTTGTAATCCTACTTTGTCATTTTGGGGGTGAGATTCCTGTTCTCCCTCAGTGACCATATTTTGTTACCTTTTCTTCACTGAATGACTCACTCTAACATCAGCCTGAAAAGTTTTTAAAACTTCCTCATAGGTGTCTTCTGAAAATACCATTTCTTAATCTGAGACTAGATCAGGGACATTGCCTTAATCTCTGCCCAGTTTAACACCTACCAGAATTTGTAGCTTTCCCCGTATCGCTTAGAAATGGTACCTGCAATGAACTGCACTTGCCCCATCCTTCTGTGATACACTGATTATGCGAGTGGCTTTTGGTCATGCGTCTGGTGGCAGAGGCAGAGATGGGCAGGACCCAAGGGCCCCAAATCTCAGCTGGCTGCCTCCCCCTGTCTTTCTAGGGAGGGATGCTGAGGCATGAACAGCGTTGGCCTAGAGCTCCGTCTCCAAATGTGAAATCCCTGGTCCTGGCGATTTGGGCAGAACTATGGACATATGAACACTAAGCCCTCCTTCTGTCCATGCACTTGGGCTTGAGGGGAAAACATCTCTCTTCACCCCAGTTTCCTAGACCTGCGCCATCCATTAGAAATATAATGTGAGTCATAAATGTGAGCCCATATGCAACTGTATTTCCTAGTAGCAGCTGAAATTGATTTTAATGTTTTGCTTAATCCAATATATCTAAAATATTACCATCTCAACATTTAATCAATGTTAAACATTTATTAATAAGAACTTTTACATTTTAAAATTTGTATTAAGTCTTTGAAGTCCTGTGTGTATTTTCCACCTAGAACCTGCATTTCAAGTACTCACTGGCCACTTGTAGTCCCAGACAGCACAGTTCTGGGACTACATTTTAATGCTGGCCTTGAAGTTGTATCACTGAAGACAGAAAGTATAAGAAGTTGAATTAAAAGAGTGAAGAAGCTAAGGAAAAGGAATTTCATTCCTTTAAGAAATGTTTCTCAGGGACTTCCCTGGTGGTCCAGTGGTTGAGACTTCGCCTTCCAATGCAGGGGGTGTGGGTTTGATCCCTGGTGGGGAGCTAAGATCCTGCATGCCTCCGGGGCCAAAAAACCAAAACATAAAACAGAAGCAATATTGTAACAAATCCAATAAGACTTAAAAACAAAAAAAATTTCTCGGAGTGTAACCTACAAATTTTCTGTGTCAAAATCACCTATGATACATTTTGTTTTTAATAAAAATGCAGAGTCCTGGGTTTGACCCTAAATCTACATAATCAGAACCTCTAAGCTGGGCCCTAGGAATCTGCATTTGTAAAGCTCCTGGGCTCATTCTCTTGTACACTTACTCCTCTGGTGCCCAGAAGAGAGGTCACACACGGGGGCTGCTCTCCTCACAGAGCAGCTGTATTTGCTTTGTCCCTAAAGTGTTTTTACATTTTTGCCATTGTTTTAAAATCAGGAACACACACACACACACACACACACACACACACAGATTTTTTGGATGCTTTTGAAAACTCAGAAAATCTATAAACTGCGGCCTGCATTTCCACCTGGCAACAACTGGCTAGAGGTGACCAGTGGGCATTCCTAGAGACAAGAGCTGGCCAGTTTGTGACTGTCCCAGTTTGGCCCATTTCATCCCTCCAAGTTACATGCTAGCCCCCAAAGACTTTTAACATTTAGGGTTACAGCAATTTTATACTTAAAGAAAAATTGCAGCAATAGGTCAGAGATTTCCCATACCCTCTTCACTCAGCTCCCCCTGGTGTTAACAGCTTCCGTAACTGCCATGCCTTCGTCAAAACTAAGACCTTAACATTGGTGTAAGACTGTTAACTAGACTGCAGACTTGATTCGGATTTCACCATTTCTTCCACTTTTCTGTTCCAGGATCCAATCTGGGATTCCGCATCGCATTGAGCTCCGTAGCCTTTTCAGTTGACCATCCCCGGTCTAGCGCAGCGGTCCTTAGCTGTCCACTGCATGCCTCCTCTCCACTGGCCTTACCCAGGTCCTGTCAGGCCCTCCAGGGTTAGGTGACTTTTCCCAAATGCTAGGCGACCCCAGACACACTTTCATGCCACCAGCTGCACTGGCCCTGCAATGACAGCTAGAGTTGCAAATGGAAGCACGATCTTGGCACGTGCAGTGTGGAAAGAAGTCTTCCCGACAGGGGCTGGCGGGCCCACCCGCACTCACTAATGGCAATGCCAGGGGCGCCACCTTCTAATAAGTAGGGCAGCTGTATGATTTATCTGGGAAGATTATTACATGTCTATTGTGTTCAGGTGGGACCAGAGGTGCTGGATTTGTGGCCACACACCTTTGTATGCAGGTACTTTTTCCGAAGAGCTCCTGAGCCCAGTGTCTCTTTGGTGTGTAGAAATGCTTAAATATCTGAATCTCCCATCCTAGTAGTGACATTTAGACATATACAGCTTTCACTTTTTTTTCTGACTCTGCTGAACATGTAAATGTTCTTTCAGTCCAGTAGGACTAAACCCCTCGAGAAGGTGCTTTTATTTCTTGGCCAACCTTTCCTCGAGCAGTATTCCAGTTCTGCGGCGCCTGACACCACTAACTAGCATATATGCTGATTTGCCTTAAATGCAAGAGCAAATCCAATCAACAAATCCAAGAGGAATAGGCTGGAACACAGCCATTCTTCCAGGTGGAAATATCTTTCTGTTAGACATGCTTCTTGTGCTCTTCATGCCCTGTCCTCCGTTTGCACATATAATCCATGGCCTGACTGGGGGAATTTGGAGTCTCATAAATCCATCTTCACAAGGTCTGGGGGGCAATGGCTAACGCGATCAAAGACTTTTTTTTTAAATCTTTATCATTTCCAGGGCTGTCTCCCTCTGATTCTGACACCTGAGATAATTCAATAGGCAATTTAAAGGAAAAGCTTTTTGCACACAGTGAAGTTCTGGAAAGGAAGCCAGTTAAGATCCCATAAAAGCCAAGACTCAAACAAACCAAAATAACTCAAGGCTATCAGTGGGCTAGTGTGGGCTACTGGGACAGTGCCACAAAACGTCTTCTATCTGAAGCAGCTGTTAGTGCAAACCCAGAGTCACTCAGTTTCCTGGATGATTGGCAGTTTAACCACTGGGTTTTGTTGTGTCTTAAAGGAGACAAGACCTCCCAAGAATGCATGTACTGTTTGTAGACAACACTCTGCCTTTTAAAAGCATCAGTTCACTTCCAGTTTACTGGTTGGTACTTGTTCATCCTCAAAAGGTCAGCTCTACCTTGCACAAGACAAGAAAATTACCTTAGAAAATAACAGCTCAGATTTGTAAGAGTCTTGGGTTTTCAAAATACTTTCAAATCTATGATTCCACTCTATTCTCTCAGTGGCCTTGATTGGGGGATAAGATGTAGGATTATCATGATCTGTCAGAGGAGAAACTTCATTCCTAAGAGGCATTAAGTAACTTTCCTAAAGTCATACACCTTCCTAGCAACAGTCAGTCTGGAAATAGAAAAACTAGGTTTGTCTCAAGACTTCTGAGCGCTATTCTTCTGTCATGGTGCCCGTGGGCCCCTTGGGCGCTTGTGATTTCTCCCTTCTTCCTAGCAAAAGGCCTCACTTGGGACATTTAAAGGTGTCACCCATTCTAGAGCTATTTGTATCTTAATGAAATTCAGAACTTTAAACTGAAGCTACAACAGTAGAATTCATAGCAAGTCAGAGAGTAGAAAGGGCCGCTCTTCATTCAAGGAGTCAGGATAATTCTGACATGATGCAGACATGCTTGTTGTTAATCTTCCAGAACTGGATTTCAGTTCCAAAGTCAGGCTCAGTTTCCAAAGTCAGGGTCGGCGACGAGTCCTGATTAATGAGCTTCTTAGACGTGCGAAATCAATTAGATCAAAGAAAATTAATTGTCCAAGGAGTCTATTGATTCCAAGCTAGTCTTTGTTTTATTTTTACTAGCTGGACAAAATCATTATACCATTGCTAAATAAATAAACAAACAAACAAAAGTATTTTAATTTTCTGCTAAAATAAAAACTTAATGGTTCTACTCTAATTCCAAAAACAATGCTTCGTAAACCAAACAGTCAGAGGGTGTTGAATTTGAGAGAAAAAGAGAAAGTACCAGAACTTGAATACATTTTGCTCTCACATTAATTCATTGTTAGAGAAATTTCCCAATGTCTGCCTACGTCCCTCTCCCTAGGGGTTTCCCATGGGTCCTCATTTTCCCAAGACCTCCCAGCACCTGAGGTCCCACTGATCTCTCTTCCTCCCAGCAGTGTCTTTGGGACCTTGGGGGAGGGGTGGTGCCTTGCATCTTGCCTCCAGAAGCTAGTTGCCCTCATGTGGTTTGCATGTGTTCATAATGACACGCTCAGAGTGTGTCAGCCAGTACCATCCGGGGCGCCTCGTGCAGTGTCTGGGAGCCCGTGACAACTCAATCTCAGGCCAGAGGATGGGGAAATATATTGGATGATTACAATTCCCTTTCAGGCAGAGAGACTCTCTGGCATTAGGGTGTCCACATCTGCTAAATCCATTACAGTCTCTGTTTCTCATGAGTATTACAATAAGAATAGTCATCAATCTGGCTAAATCACAGCTTTTTTCTGGCCACTATTCTCTGGTCTGATCTAGTCTGTACCTAACCACATGTTAGGGTGCATCAGTCTCTAGTGAGGGCTGCTGGCCAATCTTCTGCCTGCTTATGTTGGAAAAGTCAAACCAGGCCACTTGGTACTGAATTAACAGTCCCTGAAAAGTCCGAGGCCTCATACCATCCCAGGGGCTAATTGCTGGGGAAAGGACCTGTATCCTGAATTCAACACATCTGGCCCCTAAGCACTTAATGTCTGTAACCAAGACTTCTCAGTCTTTAGAATGCATAAGAATTACCTGGAGAGTTGGTTAAAACACCATTCTTGAGCCCCATTCCCCATGAATTCGGATTCAGTGGGTCTGGGGAGGCACCTGGGTATCTGGTGACCACACTTTGAGTAGCACTGTTCTAACCCCTTGCAATGAAAAGTGTGGTCCCCATACCACCAGCATTGCTATCACCTGGGAGCCTGTCAGAACTACAAGTACTACGGTGCCACCCAGGTCCACTGAATCTGAATTTATTTTTTAATAAGGGCATTCTTTGCACCTTAAACTTTGACATGCACTGGTCTATACCATTCATTTAGTGCTGAACCCTGAGTGGCATATCATGGACTTGGAAAGATCCTTAGTTCAGATGCTCTAGGTCCTTGCCTTCAAAATGGTAGGTTATTAATTCTATATCGCTTTGATTTATCAACTTGCTATGGATATCTGTGCCTTTCACCTAAATTGTAATAACCTCAAAAGGCAGTGGCCTTGTCTTAAAATCCTTGCATATAGTAGGCACGTATCAAGCATTTGTGACGATATTGCATAGCCATCTCATAAAAGGAAGGTATGGTCTCTGTTTCATTCACAAAGAAAGCTGTATCCCCAGCTGTGATCTGTTTAGTTTTTCATGTAAATTTACAAAACAGAAAGTTGAAGAACAATCTCAGATTTAGTGTCTGAACTCTCACTGGCATAACACCCATGTTCTGAGGCTGTGTTTATGGGGAAGGTAGCTACAGTAAATAAAGAGTTGGCTGGGAAGAGTTCCTCTCAATTCCAACCAGTATCGTATTTGAAAAGGTTTACCTCAAGGAATGATGTAAACTCTAAATCAGGAGAACTTTAAAAACAAACAAACAAACCAAACCCCACTTGAAAACAGTAACTGATTTTGTCATCAGTCATTTCAGATAGACTAGACTATCATTCTTTGGGCATTTTGATAAAGAATGAAGGCCTCATCAAACCTTAATTCTTGAATCAGAAATACCTTCCAATGCTAGCTGGCTTGCTCTCACCCAAAGCTGGAAACTTAGCTCTTTCATGCCCCTGAGAGCTGGGAGTGGGAGGAAAGGAAGACATATTCAACAACAAATATTTACTGGTTGCCTACCAGGATTCAGTGTGGTCCACAGGCCAGCAGTAGCAGCATCGCCTGGGAGCTTGCTGGAGATGTAGAATTTCAGTTCCCAGCCCAGACCTACTGAAACAGAATCTGCATCTCAATGATTTGTATGCACATTGAGGTGTGAGAAGAACTGGCACAGAAGACCTCTATAAGGACAGGATGCAACATTAAATCCAAGACCTCAGTGATAAAAAGAAGGCACCTGCTATCTGGCTGGTCAGGGGCTGAGCCATCAAGCACAGGAAATACAGTTTATTGGCCCAAGACATAAGTGGGGAGAATAGAAAGAAGGCCAGTGTGATTGGAGCCTGGCAGGAGAGGGGCAGATGGTAAGAGCAGTGAAAATCATAAACAGGAGGCTGATCTATCATTCAAGACGGAGCCTATCCTTCCTTGAAAGCATTGTTGGGAGCTTGGATTTTTTTTTGAGAGCAGAACAAGACGCCGGATAGTCTTCAAGCAGGGAAGAATCATGATCTGATTCAGATTTCGGACATGTTTTTTTTTGCGGTACGTGAGCCTCTCACTGTTGTGGCCTCTCCCGTTGCGGAGCACAGGCTCCGGACGCGCAGGCTCAGCAGCCATGGCTCACGGGCCCAGCCGCTCCGCGGCATGTGGGATCCTCCCGGACCGGGGCACGAACCCGTGTCCCCTGCATCGGCAGGCGGACTCTCAACCACTGCGCCACCAGGGAAGCCCCTGGGACATGTTTTTGAGATAAAAATTCCCAGGCTTAGTTGGTGAATTGGATGTGGGGTAGGGCTTCAGCAAGTGGGGTATGAGGAGAGAACTTGAGAATAATTCCTTGACTTTTGGAAGATTATGAAACAATGGGTAATAATTAGTCAAATCCATTTCCCCTGCTTTCACTAATCAAGTTCCTTTGAAGACTTGCCTGTCCTCCAAGAGGCAGGTGGCCTAGACAAGAAAATGTTTGCCTGAGTTGTTTTCCAGGAATTGGAGTCAGCTGTGTCTGGTTGGAGCTGAGCTGAATAAGACTGGAGAGGACCACGACCCTCCAACTGGGCATGTGTGAATGTCCGCTCCGTGACCTTCTGACGTCAGAAACTGAAACGAGGCGGAAAACTCCACCCTCAGGGCGTGCTAAGCACCTCCATTTAGAACCTGCAGAGGCCTGGAGCTTAGTTACCCCTGAGCAGAGTGATATTATTGCACCTCTCCCCAAGGTCCCCACGCCTGAGCCCACACTGCTTCTTTATTCGTTATTCTATAAATACCCGTAGTCCCTTGCCTTTGCGGAGGCAGCTGTGAATCTTGTTCTGCAGTCCTCTTGGTTGTTGCCTAAACCGTGGCATCTCAACGTCTTAGCTTGCTCTCCAATAGACAGAACAAATCAGCTCACAGCACTACTTGCTAAGATGGGGAATATGAGAAGAAGAGAGTGTTGGGGGAGGCAAGGGTGAGGGGCGGAGTGGAAAGTTAAACTTCAGATGCTATGAGGCATCCACGTGGAGAGGGGGCTCGGCAGTTAGAGCAAATCTGAGGAGGACGGCAGAGCAGGCCCGGAGGCGTGTTTGGAATCTCTAGACTCTCAGATGCCAGCCATGCTGTCTTCAATTTTAAGTTGTAGGCAAAGGGCCCTTCGGCAGAATGTCAGAAAACAAGTTCTAGTGATGTTGAGTCATTTTCCATATTATCCTCAGTGTCCTGTGAGAATACAGAAGCTCTGCCTTTTCAGAGAGCCATGAAACCAACAATCCCAGTGCTCGGGGGTCACTCGGAAGTGAACAGAGGTGGACTGAGCGTGCAATGTTCTGAAATCCTGTTTATCCTTAATTGATGTGTCACTCCCCTAAGTATGATTATTCACTCTCCCAGACCAAAGCAAATTAGAATTGTGACCTTGTTTATTGTTTACCTCTCCTGCTAGCATGGCTGCTGCATGCGACCAGCTCTTACCCCCCCGCGGGCATGTAGTGAACGCTCAAAAGTCGTCCTTGAATAAGAGGATGGGAGTGGGGGAAGGTTTTTAGAGACAAATACAGCAAGACAGGGACATGGAAAGGTCTGACATCTAGGAAATCATTAGAAAAACTGGTAGAGCTCAATAAATCTAAGACCCCCAAGACATTTACCTAGGAATTTTCCCAGCGCAGCTCATAACTCCCCAGGCCCTGACGTCATTGCTTTATCCGTCATGCAGTAAAATTATACACGCTGACGTTGATGACACTGAGTCATCAGGAAGAAGCTGAAATATGTTCAGTCACTAGATTAAAAAAAAAAAGTCAAGGCATATGAGATCTTTAAAGTCAGTTTTTTCAAAATAATGGTTAAGGTGTATATTTTGGACCTGAAGTCTTAGGATAACCCAACAACACATATACATGGAAAACTTTAGCACCGATTGATCCTATCTGTATAAAAGAGACAAAACTGCACTGTTCTTCATAAACAATTACCTTCTGCAAACTCTAGTAGTTTTGTGATGACTACATGGTTCTAATTACCTATAACATCACTGAAGACGAATAAGACTTTTCTGGAAAAATTACAGACTCTTGCTTCGTGCTAAGGAGGGCATTTTCCTTCTGAACATAGTTACCACTGCAAGCAGAAGAAGGCTGGAGGTATCTGCATGAGAGTAAACAAAAACAAACCACCACCTGGGGATAGATGAAGGGATAGAATCCATGTGTGTAATTACCACTTGGAAAGCCTGCTGGTTATTGACGGGGCTGAGACACCAGGAGCACAAGCTGTATTCTTGTAGGTCTCAGTGTGGAGCAAACCCACATGTGCCTCGTACACCATGGGTGCCCAGTAAACAGGAGAGAACAGATAAAGATACATTTCCGTCCTACATCCTTTGGAAGGGTGAGGAGTACAGGTGGGGTCTCGGGCACCTTCAGTCCTGTGAGCTTTTCCATCTGTAGGGGTCAGAATGGGTATGTTAAGATGGCCATCTCTGAAGAAACTACCTAAGCCTTTGGCGTTGTGGAAGTGTTGGTGCTGAGTTTGGGATGGTGGTCTAATGTCAGGTTAGCACAAACGAAACGAAGGTCCTCTCCAAAGATGTTTACTAAGTTCTTTTCCTCAATAGCATTAGGCACAACACACACACTCTTCCGAGGGCTGAGACCACGTTCTGCTGCAGGAAATCTAGGCTGCGCTTGGGGGCTGAAGGTGAGATATGCGTTTGAGAAGCAGCTGCTCATTTCTGCTGATCTGACCTCGTGACACTAGTTGTGAGACAATTTGGCAAGAAAAATGTTTGAGATTCAGGCCCATTGCACAGCATGGGGATGTGTTTCCCCAACATCCCTGTCAGGCAGCATTGGGTACAAGCACCACCTAAAAGATGCATGTAACGTGCAGTTCAGAATGACGACTTCCCTAGCCACAGTGACTCACTTAAATCAAAAATAGAATCTCGGGCTTCCCTGGTGGCGCAGTGGTTGAGAGTCCGCCTGCCGATGCAGGGGACGCGGGTTCGTGCCCCGGTCCGGGAAGATCCCACATGCCGCAGAGAGGCTGGGCCCGTGAGCCATGGCCGCTGAGCCTGCGCGTCTGGAGCCTGTGCTCCGCAACGGGAGAGGCCACAACAGTGAGAGGCCCGCGTATCGCAAAAAAAAAAAAAAAAGAATCTCGAGAAGAACTACATCTAGGCGGAAGAGATCTGTCAACTCCCAATAAAAGAGGCCCACTGGAGCATGAGCTCTAATCATAATAAACGGTAATGATAATCCCCAGTAAAACTTTATAGAGAACTTCTGTGCTAGCACAACGTTAAAGCACCTTAATGGACCATCTCCGCTAAACTCCATGGCCCCATGCGGAAGGTACTATGAGCTCTCCACTGGCAGCTGGGGAGACTGGGAGGCCAGGTGGACGGCTCCTGCGGCAGTTTAGGTGAGAGGATGGTAGCTAGCAGAGTGGGTGGTGAGGCTTAGAGAGACTGAGACTTTCCTAAGGTCGCAGGACAGCGGCTGGTAGAAGCAGCAAGTGCTACGACGGCCTCCCTGTGCGGGGCCTGGGCTGGGCTCATGGTGGGCTCCATGACTGTATACTGAATGGGTCAGGCCCCCACCCCTCCCCCCAAGCCCATCCCTAAGCCCACTGAAGCTAAATAAAGTGAACTATGGAAGCCAGGCAATTAACAGGGCAAAGAGAGCCTTTTCAATTCTTCTCGTCACAGCTGGACCAAAATGTCAAGTTTGATACACATCAGAATATGGTGCTTTGAGTATTAAAATACCTCCAGATACACAGACATGTCTTTACGGCTACTCGGGGGAATAGAAGTTTGATAAGAGAGAGCCACCACGCCCAGGAGGAAAAAAAAGTCTGAAACTCTAAACTTTTGTGAAATTGGCTCAGAGACAAATGTCAGCATTTTCACCTCTTTTCCCATATGGCAGGAGGCATTTCACACTACTTTCCATAATAAATCTGGTAAGTGATATGAGTACTCTGCATGCCAAGAGACATATAATATGTGTATCAAAATAGATGTCTAGGTTGGCTTGTGACATGAACCAGATTTCAGCAACCGAAGTGAACAGATCTGGCCTGGCTCTGGCCCGGTCAATGGGTGCACAAGATCCAGGATCTCTTTCTGCTTATTTTCTTTTTTCCTTAATTTTTTATTAATGTTTCTCTTAGGTTTGTTTATTCTCTAAAAACCTCTGACCGTCTTGATCATTTCTTCTTATTAGCAAACCCTTCATCACTTACCGCCTTACTGGGCATTGTTTCCAGCTGATGGTAAGGACAGGAAGACCCAGGAATTTACTCCATCCAATCAATATTTAGTGAGCTCCAGCTCTGGGCCAGGAATTGTTTTAGGTACTAGGGACACTGTGGGCAAAAGAAAACTCCCTGCTCACACAGAAAGGCTGACAATAAACAAATGAACAAACTCATGCAATATGTCAAGTGATGATAAATAATATAAAGAAAACAGGGCAGGATGGATAGGGAGTGACTGGGGGTATCAAAGGCCTCCGTGACAAAAATGCCATTTTACCAGAGACTACAAGGAAATAATGGAGCCATGCTAGTGAGAGAGCACGGCAAGTGCCAAGGCCCTGGGGTAGACTTGTTCATATTCAAGGACTTGTCAGGAAGCCAATGAGGCCAGACCAGTAAGAGAGAAGGTCAGAGTTAGCTAGGCCTCATGGGCCCAACTAAGGGCTTTGGATTTTACTGAGTGAGATGCGAAGCTATTGGTGGGTTCTGAACAGAAGAGGGACGCGGGCTGACTTACATTGTCGAAGTTTATTCTGGCTCCTGTTGGAGAATCTACTGATTCGGTTGGGGCAAGTGTGGAGGCGGGGAGGCTTTTGCAAAAGTCAGCCTAACGATGACAGTGACTGGGGCTGTTTTGAAGGCAAGGCTACAGAGTCTACGGATAGATAAGATGTTGCGTGTGAGGGAAATTCAGATAATTTCACCTTTTTATTTTGGGGGGAACTTTGGTTACAGCTGCAAACTTTGCAAATACAATGTATTGCCTACAACAAGAAGATGGGTATACCCCAGCTGACAGCCCACTTTGTGTTGTATTTTGTGCACATTTCAGTCCATCAACAGGGTGATTGGAGCCCAGAGTATGAATCAACGGGGCTGTGCTGGAGCTGAGCTCTCATCACAGGTTGTTCCGGAGCATCCCTAGGAGGCCTGTCCCTTTTAAGTCTCCATAAAGTAATGATTAAAAACGAAAATGAGTGGCTCTTCCCTGAAGCCCTTTTAAAGGGTTGACTCTGTGTTGAATGGCCCTGTTGTAACACTATCCCTATGAAAAAGTCAGGAAAGAGCGAGCCAATTTTCAAGCGAATTTACAAAATTGTCCATTTGGGTGTCAACCCAGCAAGCTGAGCTGCTTTTGTTTCTCCAGGGAACGGCACTGCTTTTCCATGTGTTAAACAACACACGAGCCGAAGGAAGAAGAGATGAACACCTTTGCCAGTGCTTGTCTACACCTTAAGCCGGGTTAGAGGCTTGTTGTCCATTTTCACTCAAGCAAGTAGCCTGGAGCACCTTCGAGGTGGGTCCTGTATGCTAATCACTTAGACTAGACCAAGGTCGATTGTCCCAGCTGGCCTTGATTTTTTTCCTCTGGGTGATTGTACACACGCCTCCCCTCTGGGCAATTACCATATGTTCCAGGAGCAGATCTAAGCCATGGGAATGCAGAGTGAAGTGAGTAGCTCCTGGGGACCACCTCGCCTTTCCTTGCCGCTGCTGACCTCTGCTGCTGCCGCGGACTAGAGCACAAGGCTGCAGAAGGTCCGTTACCTGGCAGTTGCTAACTCTCCTAGCTCCCAAGGAGGATTGTGAAAGGAACCAGCATCCAGAGGTCCCCGGAACTGGATTTTTCTTCTCTCTCCATGTGAAGCGATCAGAACGACACAGGCAGGGTGCGGAGGCAAGCTCTCCTCAGGGAGCCTTTTGTTTGGTCCTCGCATACCTCTCCCTTGATCCACTTCATGCTCTGTCTCGGAGAGTGCAGACATAGAGTGGTTGGAGTTTCAAAATGCCATGGGGCAAACTTGGGAGCTGGACCAGGATGTGGGAATGGGGGTTCCCTGGGATACACCATATGCTCCACTTAACGTGTTCTAGAACCAGGTATAGCGGCTTGAGGAAGAGATGACAGTGGTTGAGTAGTTGGGGGAGGCCCGGGAGGAGTGGCTGGGAATGGCTCAGAATGGACTCTGACAGCGTGACTGCCCCTGAGGACCTTGAAAAGACTACACGGATCTCGGGGGCCACGCCCTTCCTTGGGCAGGCACGAAAAAGATGCAAGGAATTTCCATAACCTTTGACCCAACATCCTAAGGAGAAGCTCTAAGAACATCTAATCACCAGGTCATGTGCTAATAATGCAACCCAAGTATCTGCCTCCCTGATAACTGCCAGGTCGTCTAGTTTTCTGAGGTCCTTAATGTTCAGATGCATTGGCTTGATCTTTCCACACCTAACTTACTGTGGCAGCCCAGATCCACCCCGTAACCCCTTCCTTATTTTCTCCAATATCCTTTCTAGAAGGGGGTTGATATCCCACTCGGTCCTGAGATAGTTCACACCGTGCCCTCGTTCTTTGCTGTCTCCTGGCTCCCAGGCATCATTCTTGTCTCCTGAAGCTGCTGTCCTCACTTGGTACCACTTCTGCCAACTCTGAACCCATCTACTCTTCCTTCATCCCTCAAGACACCACTCACTAAGGTATCCTGAAAAGCAGACACTGCTAAAGTTCTGGGGGTGGGTGGGGGGAGAAGGGAATTACAATGCAGAAAAAAAAGTCCAAGAAAAAAATGTCAAATACAAGAGACCTCAAGTGAACCACACTGTTTTTCAGCTCAGCCTCCCTGTCCTAAAGCTTCTGTCTCCTGAGAACCTTCTTCTCCATTCTGCTTTGTCACTTGTTCTGGACTGCCTAAAAAAGCCAAGGTTCTGTAAGTGTAGTAAGGAAAACAATTAAGTCCTCTGGTTCAACCTGGGGTAGGCTCTAGCCCAGGGAGGCCAGGAGTACTCATTGCCTGTGACCACGAAAGCTCGTTAACGCCATGGTGGACGTGGAATAAAGCACCTGTCTTGCCGGACTCACAGCGTGTGCTCTGAACCACTACCCCATACTGCTTGCTTCCTTTCCCTCCCTCTCCAAGCTCAGCAGGGAAATGGAGAGACAACAAAAGAAAGCTGAGGAGGAAATTCTCTTCCCCCAGGAGAAGCAAACATTGCATCCAAGGGAACACACCCCATGCCTGTACACACTCATTAGGTCTCTGCCTGGACCTTTATTTGCCTCGACTCCAGCCGTGGTCAGACTGGGGGTTCAGACCGAGTCTGGCTCTGGTGTCTCTCGTATGAACTGCATGGAGCCCAGTCGGCTCCAGCTGAGCTGTTAAAGTCCTAGCGTTGGTTGCAGCCCCTCCCTAGTTACTGGGGGCTGCCAAGAGCGTCCTGCTGCTTCATCTCTGGACTATCTCTGTTCAGTTCCCATGCTCCAGCTCTAAGAGTTTGTAAATGTTTACCATACACAGACAGAGCAAATGTTTACAGTGAACTTTACACAGAGCCCAGAAAAGCTCCCTAATCCAGAAAAGTGTCCTAGCAAAAAAAAAGCCCACTGAGTTCCAGGTGTGCCCAAGCTGCCTGCTGCCTGCACGTTGCATGGCTCCTGGCAAAGGCCAGGAGGTCCAGCTGCAGCAGACAAGTGTCCATGCCTGTGGTCTTTGTGAGGCTTTCACAGTGAGGACCTTCATTCAGAGGGAGTACAGTAATCTTTCATGATTCCCATAAATCAGAAAACTGCATACGACAAAGAGGGTTAGGTCACTCTGGGGGCTCCTGTCTGGATTTTAAGAAACAGGAAAAAAAAAAGGCATGTTCTGTACAGTAAAAGAAGCAGAGGAGTGGGGGGAATGTTATGAATTGTGTTCTGAAAAATTCAGCTCAACAGTTCTAATAGGGCCAATACCTAGGCTAAAATATTTGGCTGGATCTGTTATGCAATTCATCTTCAGCAGGCAGACACACACACATGATCTGACCCAGAGCCAATTAATTTTTTTATGGAGTTAAATTAGTCTACTTATAAGCTGAAGAGGTTTCAAAAAGGCTATTTAAGGAGGAGGCCATGACTTTTCCACTGGTATGTTTGCCTTTCCATCATTCTGGGTTGCTTTTGTTTGATTGTGGTTTCTGAGTCAAAGAGTGGGCAGTATTGGGCAGGATAATTCCAGCTGAGTGCTTGGACCATTCGTCCTTAAAATGGGGGTGAAAGATTGGGAAACTCTAGGCTGGGCAAGGGTATGTGGGTTGGAGGCCCGAGTTAGCTGTGCAAGTACAACCAAATGTCACCTGGATGTAGGTTTTAATTAGTGGCAAGGGAAGAGAACTTCATTTCCCAGCATGGCTTGGATCCCTTTCCAAGCCATGGGGAGAGATTTCTCTCCCCAGTGGATCTAGGTCTAAAGGAAGAGATGCTCCCAAATTACCTGATCCAACACCTGCTGTGGCAGAGATGCTAAAGTTACCTCGAGACCCACTCCTTGGCCTCCCATGCCAGCTTTTCCAAAATTACGCATCCTTTCTTACTCCGCTATCCAAATTCATCTTCAGCAAACAAAGATTAGTGACCCTAGGGAAGAGCATCATAGCGTTCAGCTGAAAGATCTGAGCAACCATTTGTTAAGAAACCACTTTTTACAAAGCGGAAGGCAAGAGAAGTAGAAAGTTTGCCCAAGGCCATAGAAAGGGCATCCGAGTTAGGGCTAGAACTCAGCTCTGCATACTCCAGCTTCCCTATGGTCTACCCAGGAGGGCACAGCCAAAAGTGAGGCACTGGCTTGTCAGGGTGGGAACTGGATATGGCAGGCTGAGCTCACCACCCCAATGTTAAACCTCCTCTCTTCCCAGTCGCCATTCCTAGGAGAGGAAGACCAAGATCACTTACCTACCCATCCTCAGTCAAAGACCAGATCACACAGCTTCTCTCCCAGGAGAAGGCTGCTCCCGAAGCAGGACTTTCTGGACTATTTCTCCCTACTCATCTCTCCTCCTGGCTCCTGACTGGGTAACGATGTGCTCTCCTAGTGCTCAGTAACCAGAAATCACTTACGCCTCGACCAAAATGCCTGATTTTTTTTTTTTTTTTTTTTTTTTGTGGTACGCGGACCTATCACTGCTGTGGCCTCTCCCGTTGCGGAGCACAGGCTCCGGACGCGCAGGCCCAGCGGCCATGGCTCACAGGCCCAGCCACTCCGCGGCATGTGGGATCTTCCCGGACCGGGGCACGAACCCGTGTCCCCTGCATCGGCAGGCAGACTCTCAACCACTGGGCCACCAGGGAAGCCCAAAGTGGCTGATTTGTATCCAGATTTTATCCTACCATCTAGCAGGATTCATCCAAACTTGTAAATTATAGGACTCAGGAAAGAAGTAACTGGCAACTTTGTTGACCACAGGAAAAATAAGCCCCCTGCCCCACATCACCTGCCCTCCTCCCAGGCACTTTCTCTAATTGCCATTACTGTGCTTTCCCAGTACCAGATCCGGTCCAGTACGCTCCCTCTTGCTCTCTGCTCAGGATCTCCACCAGACAGGGAGCCACAAAGCTTCCCCATTTGCCCCCTCAGAGTTATGTGACAAATTTACAAAGGGCAAAGAGCCGTGTTGTTTAGATACAATGTCTTACCTCCTGTTCTGCAGTTCAAAATGCTGATTGCCAACAGTAAATCTGAACACTGATTCAAATCAACTTTTGTCACCCATTGTCTCGAATCTGCCACTAATTATCTGTGTGACCTTCAGCAAATTACAACCTTAAATTATAACTTTCTCACCTACAAAATGGGGGTGATAATAAGAACGTATAGAGTGACACTTACTGGGCCCTTCCTGGGTCTCTGAACAGTGGGGATCCCCAGTGAACAAGGTGAGATGCTTGCCTTCAGGAAGCTTGTCAAGAGGTCTCCGTACACCTACTAGAGAATGGACTTGAGGATATGGGGAGGGGGAAGGGTAACCTGTGACAAAGCTAGAGAGAGGCATGGACATATATACACTACCAAACGTAAAATAGATAGCTAGTGGGAAGCTGCCGCATAGCACAGGGAGATCAGCTCGGTGCTTTGTGACCACCTAGAGGGGTGGGATAGGGAGGGTGGGAGGGAGACGCAAGAGGGAGGGGATATCGGGATATATGTATACGTATAGCTGATTCACTTTGTTATAAAGCAGAAACTAACACACCATTGGAAAGCAATTATACTCCAATAAAGATGTAAAAAAAAAAAAAAAGAGGTCTCTGTACAGAATGTGGTACTCCACGTCAGAAAAGTTGCCCACTCTTGCACTAAACTAAGAGTCAGTACCCAAGAACTTTAGAATATTATCTTTTTGGTTGGAAAGCTACTTGTAGAGTAAAAATCTATTTCATATTTTAAGCACAGAGAAAATTGAGAACTATTTGAAAAAACTTGCACTGTTTTCCAATGATAACTTAGCAAGGAAGGGCAAATGTAGCAAACTTTGAAAACTCTGTAATATTGGGATTTGAGGGTGAAATATTCCTTGTGTTAGACCACTGTACTTAAAACAAGAATATTGATTAGGAGACAAGAAGAAACAATCCCTAAACAGCATTCTCTGAGTCAGACAGGAAAAAGGAAAAACACTACTTAAGTTCTTGAAGCTCTGAATGTAGAGCCAGAGTTTCCATGTCACAAGTATTTTCTTTGCACTTGCCAAGGTACCTAAGACTGTGCCAACTGTTATAGGAAATAAAGGAAAATGCTACCCATGGCTTTACCATGACTGAGCAAGAATCTAGATGGGAGGTGAAGACATACACAGGAAACGATACAATTCATTGCGGCGGCACCAGAAGAATTAGGAAGTAATGAGGGCTCCATGTCAGGAAGGGGCTTCAGGAATGGCTGTGGCCAAAGGAGTCAGCAATGGCTTGAAAGAGAAGCTGGGTCTATAGGATGGTGGATTATGGATGTTTGTACCACAAAGGGAAGGGAAGGGGAAGTAGATGGTGCCTGGCCCTAGGAGGCCTGTACAACCTGGCGTCTGGCTGCCTCTGACCTCTTCCCCACCCGTCTCTCCATTGCTTATCACAGGCCAGCCCCACCGGCCTATATACTTTCTCCCCCTCCCCAGACGTTTGTCTCAGGGCCTTTGCACTTGCTGCTATCTCTTCCCAGATTATCCATCCCCAGTATCCACGAGGATATGCCCTCCCTTCCTTCAGGTCCTTGTCTGAATGGCACCTTCAGAGAAGACTTCCCTGCCCTCTCCTACCTCCCCTCAGCTCTCCCTCTCCCCATTCCCTGCTTTAGTTTTCCCCGTAGCATTTGTCACCAACTGACATAGTCTATAGTTTATCTATTTTCTGTCATTGCCTATCTCTCCCTCCCAAAATGTGAGAGTAGAGAATTGTGTTCTCTGTGCTCACTGCTCCTAAGACACTGTGGGGCACATGGTAGCCTCTCCCTGAGTATGTGGGGACTGGATGAATGCTGCTCTCTATGGAGCTGGAACTAACCATCAGTCTTCTCCCCAAAGGTTTTCAACGGCAGCATCCCGGTGGATTTTTTCCATGGCAACAGAGCCTTGATTATCATAAAAGTCAACTGGAAAACATCATCTGCTTTACCAGCATTTGCTCTACTTCCAAGCCTGCTAAACAGCATCTATTCCATCAATCAAGAAGTATCCTTGGGCTTCTCTGGTGGCGCAGTGGTTGAGAGTCCGCCTGCCGATGCAGGGGACACGGGTTCGTGCCCCGGTCCGGGAGGATCCCACATGCCGTGGAGCGGCTGGGCCCGTGAGCCATGGCCGCTGAGCCTGTGCGTCCGGAGCCTGTGCTCCACAACAGGAGAGGCCACAATAGTGAGAGGCCCGCATACGGCAAAAAAAAAAAAAAAAAAAAGTATCCTTACTGGCAAAATTTCTGCAGAATAATCACTAAGCATGTCGCCAGCTACATAAAAGCCTCTTATGCTCCAGCGATTCTGTAAAGAGTGTGTTTTGTCATTGTACAAGTGGCCTGCATTCCTAGGCAATTTGGTAAATAAGTCACTTTTTGGAGCCAACATAGAGACTACTACCCCCTCGAAGAAAGTCCAACAACTTGCAATATCATGGTCAAAGTAGCCCAGCTTTCACCAAGTTCCTTGCAGACTGGGTCCTCCATTCTGTGGTGAATGCTGTTCATCAAGGAACCAAATTTTCCTCGGGGCTTCCCCAGCAAGCACAGATAGGGCTCTATGGGGTTATTACAGCAGGGCAAGCATCTGCCTTAAAGGGTCAAAGAGTTTGGGCTGCAGGCACACGGGAGGTGCCAGACCAGTTGGGGGGTTGTCTGCTGACCCTGGTGGCATGTATCACCAGGACCAGACTGTGTTAGGGGAGACCACTGGTTAGTATCTTCACTTGGAAACATGAGGATTCCCTGGGTGGTTGGCTTAAGCGAATCCAAGAAATTAAAGGGGGAAAAAAGGATGCATTCTATGAAAGAGCGTAGAGTTTGTTTTATAGTTCTAGAAAGTACCATGACGTTTCCTCTTCCCCTCCCCGAGTGCTGTGCCTACCCCTTCCTTGGCCATCCAAAATCAGGAGAGACTTGAAGAGTTAGAAGAGCTTCAATCTCTCCCCACGGGGGTGAGGCAATTCTAGCTCAAAGGACTGTCTCCCCAGGAGTTAATTCTCTCCGAGCTCTATGCTAAACCTCCACTCCAGGGAGTAGTTTCAAAGGCAGTGTAAACCTTTCTCAGGGATTTATGTAAACCAGCTAGTGACCCAAGCTTTCCTGACAAAAACTCCCATCCCCAGGCTGTAAGGTGTCTCAGCTGGGCTCACAGAACTTTGCAATCTCATCTGCTCAGCAACAGCGAAGTCAAGGAGCCCTAAAGGGGCTTTTCGCAGCCAAGGGGAGCTGTTGGCCTCTTGTTGCTCTTTCTGGGCCCTGCCAAGAATGACATCATCTCTCTGGATCATTAGCAGGCCCTATCAGCAAACACTATCCCATCAGTCACATCAAAGCTGCCCCACATATGTTCATGCTGGTCAGGGAGCCAGTTTCTAGCAGCTTCGTGCCCTGCTTTAAAAACTCCTGAGATGGTCTCATGAACTCAAAAAGCCACTGCTAGATTAAGTTTTTAAACACAGAGGGAAGGGCTTCCCTGGTGGCGCAGTGGTTGAGAGTCCACCTGCTGATGCAGGGGACACGGGTTCGTGTCCCGGTCTGGGAAGATCCCACATGCCACGGAGCGGCTGGGCCCGTGAGTCATGGCCGCTGAGCCTGCGCGTCTGGAGCCTGTGTTCTGCAACGGGAGAGGCCACAACAGTGAGAGGCCCGCGTACCGCAAAAAAAAAAAAAAAAAAAAAAAAAAAAAAAAACACACAGAGGGAAGATTCAACAGGACACTATAATAACAGATTATATGAATCTAGAGTTTCAGATATACTGCTCCTCAAGGTATTCCTTCTGAAATTTTAAACAACAGTATTTATGATAAACACCTGCATTAGCCCAACCAGCCAGTAAGGTGAGATCCGCCACAAAGCTCATAAAGAAATGGATATTACCTCTCTTCTCTGGGTCAAATATCCCCACTTGTGGTGGGAATAGCCCAGAGAGTAAGGGGTTCACTGTGTGATTTTTCTGGGGTAGAAAATAGCAGAAATGATGCACTGCTGGAAGACATTCTCTATCCTGTGGACACCCTATAGATTTATCTGGGCTGATCAGTATTCGTGCCAAGATGGGCACTTCAGAGACCATTCGCCCAGAGAAGGACCCTAGAGATCACTCATCCCTACCTTCTCATCTGGAATTCAGTTCAGTTTAACTGCAAAAGGGGAGCCTGAGGCCTAGAGAAATTCAATGCCCGCTGGACAGCTAACTAGCTAACCAAAGGCCCTGACCTAGCATGAGGGGGTTACTAGCAAGGTGAATGGTTCAGCTGGTAAAAAGAAAAGAGGAAAGGGGTGTGATTCATTATTTAATAATATAACCACCCAGGCTAAAAGGTTACCAGGGACCAGTGTTCCTGCCTCTAAGACTTAACCGACCTCCTTCTGAATCCACAAGAACCTCTGCCATCTCCAAGTGCAACCAGACACATTGGGCTGGTGCCCGGCTTTCAGGAAGGGGCAGGTGTGCAGGTAACACAGTCAGGGCCTCACCGTCACCCTGGTCTGCTTTCTCCTCCCACCTCCTGCCTTGGAGGGTCTGCTTCCCTCCTGCAGCCAAGCTCATTGTAGAGAATGTCAGGGGACAAAAAGGTCTTCTACCCCTGAGGTCAGTCTGTCAGTCCACTGCTGAGGGCTTACTCTGTGCTGGGTCCTGGGGACTCTGTGTTTCGGCAAGGACAAAATGGAACCACATTAAAACTGCATAAATGACATCAATTTCCTGAACCCTAAACAGAAATGCATCTGACAGCATCACTAACTGTGAAAAACACAGTGGGTTTATTGATTTTTTTGTGTTATAGGTTTTTTTTTAATATTTATTTGGTTGTGCTGGGTCTTAGTCACAGCAGGCGGGCTCCTTAGTTGTGGCTCACTGGCTCCTTAGTTGTGGCATGTGAACTCTTAGTTGTCGTGTGTGGACTCTTAGTTGCAGCATGCATGTGGGATCTAGTTCCCCGATCAGGGATCAAACCCGGGCCCCTGCATTGGGAGCACGGGGTCTAATCCACTGCACCACAGGGAAGTCCCTCTATTGGATTATTTTTTTTTTTTAACATCTTTATTGAGTATAATTGCTTTACAATGGTGTGTTAGTTTCTGCTGTATAACAAAGTGAATCAGCTATACATAATTAATGTTATAGTTTTAAAAACACAGACGAGCTAAATGAATTTGAAGCTATACTTTCTGAAGCTTTTGAATTAGATAGAATATTGTGTTCATCCAGGACCTCCAAGACAGGACCAGACACGCCAGGATGTATGAGGGGGTAGCTGGAGACAGCTGGGAACACCGCTGTCAGACGATGATGCAGGCCTGACCCTGAGGGCAGGAGAGGGGCAGGCAGGGGGCAGGTGGCATAAGGAAGGTCTGGTGGGGAGGCCACAAGCCCCACTCTGGCTGCCACAGGAGTCAAACGACGCCAGGGAATGGGCACTGACCAGGGCGCCAGGGGGAAGCGTGACCTCAGTGCAAAGGTGGGGCAGGATCTCAGAGGGCAGCAGCTGGGCCCTTGGTCAGTTACATTCCCTCCAGAGGGAGGTCAGTGAGGCACGTTCTCCTGGCCACCACGAACACCAAACACGGTGGCTGCACAGGAGTAGTTGCCAGGACCCAGCCTGGAACCAGTTTTTGAGTTCTGCCTCTGCTTTGAGCAGTGCCAGCTTGGGCACAGTGCTGAACTCTGTCATGACTCAGTTTCTTCAGTTCTAAAATTTGGATTCAAATGGTACTGAATTGAATTCTCACGGCCCTATAATTAATCGGCATAAAGCGCTCGGAGCAATGCCGCATGCAGAGCAGAAATGCTCAGGGAATGTGAGCTTTTCTTATTGGATTCCAGTTTAGTTGTTGTCTGTGATGGGTTGAATTGTGCCCCCCACCCTTACACACACCAAAAAGATGTGTTGTAGCCTTAATCCCAGCACCTCAGAATATGACCCTATTTGGAGATAGTCCTTACAGAGGTCATCAGGTTAAAATGAGGTCATGAGGGTGGGCCCTAGTCCAATACGACTGGTGTCCTTATAAAAAGGGGAAATCTGGACACAGGGACAGACACCCATAGAGAAAAGGGATGTGAAGAAACATAGGAGGAAGCGTCCATCTAAGGCCAAGGAGAGTGACCTGGAACAGATGCCCCCTCACAGCCCTCAGAAGGAAACGAGCCCGTGGAGACCTAGAACTTGGACCTCTGGCCTCTAGAACTGCAAGACTGTTTCTGTTGTTGAAGCCACCCAATCCATGGTACTTTGTTATGGCAGCCCTAGCAAACTAACACACAGTCCATTCTTAAATTCTGAAACTAGTCCTTTCTGACGAAGTTTTGAGTGAGAACACCTGCCAGAAGTGGGTGCCTCAGTCCCTGGCTTCAAGGGACTGCGGCTCTTCCAGCACCTTTAGCCGGGTGAGCGTTTCTGGGGTCAGACCCCATCAGGCAGCACCCACTTCCCTGCAGCCACACATGCCCCTGTGGGTGGGTCCCCACCCCAAGGGACAGAACAGGTGCCTTGCTGTTATTTTCAACCACGTACAATTTAACCCGCGCTGGCAGACTTGGAAACTGACATTTGCCCATAATTGCTGTGACCCGGCACCAGCATTGCTAGCGAATGACAGCGATGAGCTTTATCAGAACTGGAAGCTCCAGACAACGAGATTACAGAATTCAGGATGAAGTTTGCTGTGATTTCACGAACTCAGCCCGAAAACATGTGGCCAAATAAACTGGATTCATTCAAGAGATCTGGGGGCACTTTTAAAGCCCACAGAATCTAAATGCTCCATCTGAAATTCAGCATGACCTTATTTCTTGGGAACAGTTGTCTCAGCGAAGAGACTTGGGGTTGAGGAGGATAAAGAAAAACAGAGTAACGTTGGTCTGATATTATCTGTGGTTGTCTAAGAGTCGGAGCAAGTTTAATGAGCACCGATCCGAGTTTCAACCAATTTGATTCTTTGCATTATTGGAATCGGGTTCTCACTGTGCCTCTTATACTGTTTAAAAGAAGGATGCTTTCCTCCCCTGCGCTAGATTGGAGACACTCCTGGAGATGTCACAGCAGAGGTTAAGGCTAGAACCACTCCGGGGACCATGGCCCACCCCTCCGGATGTCTTCTGGGAGAATCTGTTCGATCCAAGCAGCTTGTGAGCAAAGGAAGAGGCGACCCTGATGTCACTTTACCCGTGGCAGCTCCTGCCCAGTCTCCTGAACTGATGGGTGCCTGTCCCTCTGGATGAGTCACGGGGTAAGAAGCTAGTCCAAGTGGGGTGGCTTTTTTCTTTTTAAGAAGATTGATTTTTCAAAGGGTTTGCAGGGAGAACTGAATGCATGAGGTTGGAGGATATCCTGCAAACGTCAGATATTTCCAGGATAAAAGAAAATGCCTACAGGAGCAGACCCTCTCAGTTACGTAGGTCTGGCCACGGGAGGGTGAAGCTGTGGGAGCATAACTCTTCCTCCCTTCCCACCTTACTGTGTCTCCTGGCTGGGCTCCCCCTTGGTAAATTTATTACTTATTTTAGCATCTGAAGCCAGAGAGTGGATGAGTAAGCTCAAGCCCTGTGTCCTAACAGATTGAACAAGATGGTGTGGATGAGAAGAGAGTAAATCATTGGTTCTCAACGCTGGCTGAACTTTAGAATCACCGGGAGAGCATTTACAAACCACCTTTCCCAGCTGGAGCTCCAGATATTCTGATTGAAAAGGGCTGGCCGGGGCTCAGGCAATGGTAGCTTTGAAAAGCTCCCCAGGCTACTCCAATGTGCAGCCTTGGGTTGCAGACCCATGAAGTAACTCCTCACCTGAAGCAATGAGGTGATGACCCAGAAAGACTGGATCTCCACCCCTCAGTGCAGCTCCAGCCCAGTTGGCCCTCACTGATGGAGACGCTTCGAGAAATGAAGGGACCCCGCCTAGCTGAGGGAGTCCCTGAGGCTGCCAAGGGAGGGGCCCTTTAGTCCAGTCCTGGTACCACTGGAGTCAGGAAGTCTGCAGGGACTCCCTCCAAGGGCAGGGATTGGGGTGAAAAGGGGAGCGTGGAACTTGTTATGCCAGAAAAGAGAGGCCCAATTGTTTCTGCCAAAAAAGAGGAAGGTCGAGGTGGATGTTCCAGAGTTTGAACCTGAAGCCAGGAATCTGTGCGGCGGCAAGAGAGTGCCATGCTGCGGACCTTCCCTCACGTCCCAGCACCACCACTCAGTGAGGGGCAGGTCACAAGTCACAAGGGTACAGTAATGGTGGTCTTCTTTCCCACCTAAAGAAGACATAGAAGGACGTTATTTCCCCCTTTGACGTTGATGTTTTTGCATACGGTTCTACTAGGACATCAGTTGCAGGCTGTGTTGTTTCTCTCTTCTGGAAGTGGAGGCGTGTGGCGTTTCTTTGTCATTGGCCATGCCCTTTCTGAGGACTGCCCCACCCAGCTGGCCTTAAGCTCCTCATGCTTCCGTGTCTGCGAGGGCTGGCTCTGCTCGAAGCGTGGTCACCCAGGCTGAGAGAGGATAAGGGTGACGTTGATGGGTGCGGGGCCGGCTCAGTCATTCAGTGCACCATCTGAGTCTTGCCTCAGAGATGTACTTTCTTCTGCTGACGTGAGATCTAGGTGTAACACACAAGCAAGTAATGCCTCAGATGTGAGAGGAGCCATAGGTGGAGGTCTGTGGACTGCAGCCTTGCCTTCTGTATTGCATTTAAGCCCCATCATGGGAAAATAAAACCAGATTGGCTGTTAAATGCTCAAAGAAGGATTCCCGAGGAAGCACCTAATCCCTCTGCTTTTGTCAGCCAGGCCTTTAATCCTTGTGCGTCTGAAGGCTTGTAAATGAGGGGAGAGAGTGTCCTCTGCTCCCTGGCTCCCACGTGGGATAGATTGGGAAGAGGCACTGCGTTTTCTCACCTGCTTATATTTTGCTTCTGGGGGTAGTTCCTTCTACCTTATCTGGATTGAATATTTCTTGAAGCAAGAAATGCTTTTGCCACCTGCCCTGTCAAGGCATTCTAACTCAGATGGAACCACCCCAGAGAACTGTGTAAATGCCTCGGCAGCCCTCTGTGTCACAGGGAAAGAGGCTGACCCCTCGCCGGAGCCCTCCAATTCTCCCGGAGGGCATCCCTGGCCTCTTGTCCTCCACGCAGACCATGACTTGAAAGAAGAGGTATTTCCTATAGCTGGTTGGAAGAGACACTCGGGAATAAATCAGAGCTCTGTAAGAGAAGGAGTGCAGCTTTGAAACTGCCAGTAGCTAATTTTCTGAAGGAGACAGAATTGGTTTGGCTAAATTTTGGGGCTCCTGTTGGCTGCCCTTAACTGCGCGTCAGAGTGACCACAACTTCAGAGGGGAGAGAAAAGCCACGGCAATGACAGCTCTGGAGAGGGTGTGGGCCGAGAGGGTGGAGCTAGAGGTAGAAAGCCACTCTCTCCTCTGTTCCTCCTTCCTGTAGTCAGAGAGGTTCAGGCCACACTCCGTCCAGCCACGTGGACCCACCCAGCCGGCCTTCCACTACTGTTCTAAGCCCCCGAGTCAGCCCATAACCCATGTGGGCCACAAACAGTAGAAAAGGAATGACCTCTGGGGAAGTAGAAAGGGGTATGAAACCACAGGACTGTGCTTTGGGAAAGCAAAGTATTAGAATAAATCCTTAAGGATCTAATCTCATCCTCAGAAACAGTATTCCCAAACCATATAGGCCTCTGACAAGTGTTGGCTCCGGCCCCACTTTTTAAAGCCGGCTGCCGGCCATATCATCAGGTTAAAGGTACAGCAAAGAGGTGCACTTGGAGATGGACCACCAACAATTTCCTGACGGTGGAACCTCACAGAATTGGCTCCAGCCAGACCCTCCTGGGAGAGAGGGGGCTGCAGCAGTGCTATTAAGTAGCTCAACGCAATTATCTTGGATGACAGAGAGGGCAGTGGGCCCAAGGGGGCTTGCTGGGACTTGAGCAGCAGGGACTCCAGTCATATAGACCAGAGTACGAACTGGTCCCACAGACTACAAAGTAGACTAAATTGGGCAATGACTTAATCTTCTACTCCCCATTTTCCTCATGCAAAATAGGAATAATAATATTTCTATCTCATAGAGCTGCCGTAAGAATTAGTGAGGTAATCTGTCTAAAGCACTTTACCTAGATGTATAAAGTGCTCAATAGATATTAGATATTAATATTATTAAGAATGAGGCACAGGTTGGAAAAGAAAATCTATACATTTCTAAACACCCAAATTAGCCCCTTTCCAGGTGATTACATACATGAAATACTGTACTATTACACATCTCTTTTTACGAAAATTCCTAAAATATGCTCACCACGCCTGCACACTGGCCCCACGTGCTTTCTCTCAGACTCCCTGGTAAATGAGGTCTGGTTGCATGTTTTCAAAGCCGATTTTTGCTTTGAAATGATGCATTTAAGAGAACTATTGGTAAGGAACATTTGGGGCAGTTTGGATACCATGAGTCAGCAGAAATTTGAGTTCCCAGGATTATTGTCTTTTGTGTTGTTGAAAATTCCAGCAATTCATGAAAAAGTCTCTTTCATGGCATATTCAGGTCTGGAGGGACTAAAGCATCAGGTATATTCAGGTCTGGAGGGACTAAAGCATAGTTTGTCTAAATGATATGTCCTTTAGGACAGACATTCCTTAAATAATTTGCTTTGTTTGAAGCTCTTTTAAGAAACCACATGTAATTGCGTTCAAGTATTCAGAAAGTTACGCCTCAAACTAGCGAATGCCAAGAAATTTGAAGTTCTGACTGCCACCCCAACCCTAATTCAGCAAACGGGCCTTTGTTCCTCCCCTAAAGCATGATGCCTTCAGAAAAGAATGCAAGCTGCAGTGTCCATGGCTTCTGGCTTCTCTCTGCAGCATTCCTTTCCATTATGTGGGCAGGTCTTTTGATATTAATCAATTCTAGTATTTATAAACAGTCCTGTCTAGGGGGAAAAGGCATATACATATTTTAAGACTGTCACTATGTGCTAATGATGGGGTGTCATGAGATTTTTGTTCAAAGTCTAAGGATGAGTCAGAAACGAAAAAGATTCTAAATCCCAGTTCTCAACGGTTTATTATTCCTTATTCTGACTAACTTGCTTCTAATGTGTATTCATGCCTCCTGCATGCAGAAATATTGCTCTTATTAATCACGGACTAGATCTCCATTGAATTCAATATTCTTCTTTTAGACCATTGTGACCCCAGATGTGTTTTTTTTCCCCTTACAGTTGCTTAAACTATCACCAGTGTATAAGGCCAAAGCTGAAATAAATAAGGCCATGCCTACAGGAAATCAGACTTCACACAAGTGTGATGTGCAATTAAAGACAAAATGTGTAACTGTTCTCTCCATGACCAGTCTCTACGCTGGATTCCCTTGAGCATTTGGTGCTCAGGGAGTACCAGATGAATACCTGTAATGTGAATAGAAAAGCAAAGAATGGCTGGGAGAAAAGAGCTTCATCCATTCATTCAGCGAACAGTTAGTGATGTCTAGTCTGAACCAAGTACTCTTCTAGGCTCTGAGCATACAGACAATGTTTGCCCGCATGGAGCTCAGGTTGTAGTGCTGGGAAACAGACAATAATGTAGGTGTGTATGGCGTTTGAAGGTAAAGTGTGTGTTATGGCAGGTGGACGTGATATGGAAAAATAAAATACAATGAGGAAGACGGATAGCGGTTTCTGGGAGCACAGGACAGGTGACTACAATTTATAAAAAGGTGGTCAAGGTAGACCTACTAGTATTTGAGCAAAGACCCGAAAGAACTGAAAATACGATCCATGTGGATATCTGAAGAAAAAAGCATTCACGGCAACAATGGAAACTTGCAAAGAAGAGGCCAGCATGACTGCAGCTAGGGAGAGGGCAGAGTGGCAGCAGTTAAGGCCTGAGAGAAAGGAGGGGCAGTTTAAATCAGGCACCACGGGCCATTTGTAAGGACTTGGGCTTCTACTCCAAGTGAGATAGAGCCATTGCCATGTTTTGAGCAGGGGTGCAGGACCCAACTTCTGTTTTAATTACATCCCCTTGGATGCCATGTTAAGAACGGGCTATATGGGGCAAAGGCAGAAGTGGGAAAACCATCTAGGAAGGCTCTTTAAAGACTTGGACCGGAGGTCTGAGAAGCAGCCAGGTCCTGGATTATTTTCAAGGAAGAACTAATGGAACTTGCTAAAGGATTAGATGTAGGTTGTGAGAGAAAGACAAGAGACAAGAATAACTCTAAGATTTTTTGGCATAAGAACCAAAGGGTGGAACTGTCATTTTTTGAGAGGAAAGAAAGTGAGAAGGGGGTGAGGATTTGAAGATGGATGTGTTAAGTGTGAGATGCCTATTAGACGTCCAAATGGAGATGTTGAGTAGGCAGTTGGAGAGAGAAATCTGGGATTCAAGGGAAAAGTTGAAGCTTGAGACATATTTTTAGGTTTTTATCAGCATTTCAATGATATTTAGACCCATGAGACTGACTGAGATCACTCAGGTAGTGAACGTAGGTGGAAAAGAGAAGGTACCTGAGGACTGAGCCCTGTGGCATTTTTTAGCATTTGGAAGTATGTACACGATGCGACTCTGGACAATGGGGTTATTCGTAAATGTCTCGTCCTGCATAGTTCAGAAAACCCTCTTTTGTCAAATCAAGCAATTTAACATGGTCTTTCTCCAAATATTCTCAACTAGAGTGCTCCTGTAATAAAATAGTGCTTAACACTAAGATGACAATAACTCTAAAGTTTTCCATCTTGTTGGTGCTGAAGGAGTCTTTAATCACTGGCTTTCAGAAGCAAGTTTCAAAAGCTTCTTTGTCAATGACTAGGCTAGTGTTGTATATCAAAGCAAAGACAGAGCTCTGAATGTCTTTTTCATTGTGTACATGATGGCAACTGGACACTGTTTCAAAACCAAGAGTGCAGACGCCAATCTTATGTTTCACTAAGAGATAGTGTATTAGTTATCTATAGCTGCCTAACAAATTGCCCCCCAAACTTACACAACTATTCATTATCTTACAGTTCCTGCAGGCCAGGAATTCAGGTACTTTTAGCTGGGTCTCACACAAGACTGCAATCAAGGTGTGGGTTGGGACTGTGGTCTCATCTAAAGGTTCAACTGGGGCATGATCTGCAACTGGTCAGAAGCCACCTCAGTTCCTTGCCGCATGGACCTCTCCAACTTAATTGATTAGAGAAAGCCTGTGGGAAGAGCCAGAGAGAGAGTGCTAGCACGAGAGTAAGGGTGAGCAAGAAGGTAGTCACAGTCTTCTGTAAGCCAACCACAAAAATGACATCCCGTCACTTTTACCGTATTCTATTAAGCAGTTTCAAGTCAGTGGGCCCAGTCTATATTCAGACTACCAGGAGGCAGGAATCACTGGGGGCCATCCTAGAGCTTTGTCTACCACAGGTAGCATGGATAATTTTTAACACCCATGAATTTAGAGTTACACCATTCCTTTCAGCATGGTAGATGCCATTTGTCCTTTGAAATTGGTTATGATATCCCAACGTTTTTTAAACTGCAAGTTGCTACTATATATAAAATAGATAACTAATAAGGACCTACGGTAGAGCACAGGGAACTCTACTCAATACTGTGTAATGACCTATATGGGAAAAGAATCTCAAAAAGAGTGGAGATGTGGAGATGTATAACTGATTCACTTTGCTGTACAGCTGAAAGTAACACAGCACTGTAAATCAACTCTAAGCCAACAAAAATTAAAATAAAAAATAAATAAACTGCAACGTGTAACTTAGTCATGAAATAAATTTAGTAGTCACGATCAGCATTTTAAAAAAATAAAATGGAATAAAGCAGAAACTATCAGAGTACACTGCCCGTAAAAAGGTTTAGAAGAGGTTCTAGGTTGTGATATAAATTGTATCTCTTTTTAAGGGTCATGGTCAGAATTAGTGATTTCCAAAATACTATTAAATATGAATGGGCCACCAAAACAGAATCTGGTAAAATCAGTCACCCCCAAACTATACAAAGGAAAGAATGTCAGAATCAAAAAAGCCCCAATGCACTCAGGTGAGCTAAATGAGCGTGAGCTTGCCAGTTCATGCTTAGAGAGCCCAGTTCCCTCCTGGGGTCTGTAAAGAATAATCAATAAGAGACTGTAAAACCCTAAACAGACATGACAGATGTGACATCTTGCCTCTGCAGAGGCAAAGCAGACACACCACAAACTCATGAAAATACCCTATACAACCCTACACATCTTGAAAGTTCAAAAGCAAGAATTTTTCTGACCAAAAAACCAGCTGTGAGTGGCCTAAGAACAGTAGGCTTGCTCAAGACAGATGAGGCCAGTTTTCAGCTGAATCACTCCCTTCCCTCTCGAGGGAGGCAGCCACCACTGACAGGCACGGTTTCCCTGCCACAGACAGAGTGCAGTCAGTACTTTCCCAAGGCCTTGACAGGTTTGGAGACTGAGATCCAGCTGCTCTGCGCCTGCCTCCTCCCCATCTCCAGCCCCTGGCCCATCTAATCATCCAGGCAGCTCCTACATTAGCAGTGATTCCCAGCAGGGTAGAAAACAAAAGACTGTCCAGCTTAATTACCTCTTTCATCTGAAATGTCCCTTTTAAGATGAATGCTCAGATTCTGCGGTGGAAACAGCAAAGCAAAGTCTTCATCTCTCATCCATCCTTATCAGCCAGACAGCAAACAAGCCAAGTTTTGATTTGAGTCCAGATTTGAAAAATCTACCGTATGCCTGATGTTTCACATTTTCCACAGTGCTGCCCTGCAGATCATCCTGGTTTCATGTGAGAGTGCTTCAGAGCAGAGCACGTGAAACCAAAGCCAGGAACTGGGGAGACACGCTGAAAGTCAAGGCATCTTGGCAGTGCTGACTGGGTAGGAACGGAGGCTCAGTTAATGGCATGTGCAACCTATTAACATTGGGCTTTGAGGGAAAAGGCAAGGAGAGAGAAGAGACTGAGGAGGAAGGACTCACTCTGTGAGTTTGAGTCTAAGCTGTAGGCTCCCCTAATTCCTAGAGATGAAAAGAGCTAAGCGTTTCGGAGGCTTTGCATAAGGTGAATTTGGAAGTATTTCTGCATTTTCATTTAGTATTTAATAACCATAGTCTGAATGAGTTCATTTAAAGTTGTATAACGGGCCAAAAGATTTGCTGTTCTACACATCCCACGTGTTATATAATCACAGCATAGGTGCCTGAATGTTAAACATTGTTTGCTGATATATATGTTATTAATTAGTTAATTCCAAAATAACTTGGACATTAAAGTGGAGGTAGTGCCTAGGTTTTAGACCAACTAGAAGTTGAGAAAAGAGTTATTTCTCCTTTTCTGAAAAATGAGTCACATTCCTGAAAGTTTTTTATGTGATAAAATCTGAGAGACATAGCAGGAGGCTTATTTTTTTGCCACGAAGTAAGATGAAAGGGCCAAGTCATTCTTAGATTTATAAATATCTCGAATAGTGTCTTCATAAATGGCTGTTTGTGATCTCATCAGAAGGGCCCCTTCTTAAAGTATTTATATTTAAATTAAGTTTAGATTTAGACTAAGATTAGATTTAGATAAAGGGTATAGCTAGATTTAGATTAAGAAGCAGACTAAAAGTAGCCTATTTAGCTCTAACAGTGAGGTATGCTTTGGGCTGCAATTAATAGCAAGACCAACTAATGCAGGCTTAAACAAGCAGCGATTTACCTTGCCTACCTTAGGATTTCTTATTTTGTGATAATGTCCAGAGCTGGTCACTATGTTAAGAACCCAGGCTCTTTTTACCATCTGCTCCACTATCCTTAGAGCGTTAGCTTATTGCCCCACTATTGCAAGATGTTTGCTACGTCTCTACCTGTCATGTCCACATTCAAGGCAAAAAAAAAAAGATGTTGCCATTAGAAACATTGGTCCCTTTTGTCAGGAATGCTAACAACCAACAAAAGGTCTTCTTGTATCTCATTCTCCCAGCTCAGCCTCAAAGCAAAGACTAGCTTTGAGGGAGGCTGAGAAAGCAGGTAGATAGCTTTTCCATTCTTTAGCATGGAGATGGGTGGGAGAGAAGGGTCTTGGGAATGAGGTTGGGTCAACAGGGAATCCATTAGCAGAAATGCCATTGACCCAAGCAAGAGCAGCAGTTAAGTCAGCTCTAGGTGACGAGGCCTGCAACCTCACCTAGGACCTCTGCTACTGCCCACATGGAGGACAGAGATTTGCACCCACATAGGTAGAAATAAAAGTAGAAATCTGGACTGTTAAAGGTCAGTAGGGAAGTTCAGTATTATTTGTGGGTTTTGTATGGGACACTGTTATGTAGCCTAAAGTTGAAGACCCAATTTCATGGTTACAAATTGAAAGTTACATAAGTTATCAACCAAATATCTTATTTTAAAAAAAACAAATCAAATGATGTTCATTATAATGATTATGTGCAGCAAATGAGATAAGCATGTTTTCAATGAGAATTGGTTTAAGCCATGACCTTTCTTATAATCATTTCTTACAGTTCCCGTCTATGCACTCATTCATTCAAATATCAGCTGGGTCATTTAATTATTCATCTAAATCATTCAATATATATTTGTTTGTGCTTTTTTCCAGGTGCTGGTCTAGGCACTGGGAATACAGGGCTGAGCAGCAGCAGCAGGCACAGTCCTTGCCCTCATGTTCAATCACAACCATAATCGTTGCTATAACGTACAAGGTATTATGATATCAAGCCTTAGGGGAGGAGTGGGGTAAGTCAGAAAAGTCTACCTGAGAATGTCAGGTATCTTGAGTCCCAGGAGATGGCCAGGAGTTGGCCAGGCAAAGAGAGATGGAAAAAAGCAGTCTCCAAAGGGGAACAGACTCTTCCAGAAGCTGGAAAACAAGCAGGAGTGCAGCATGATTCAGATTTCAGAAGAGAGTCACTGAAGAATGTTTCTTCAAGCTCATTTTGGGGAACGTTTATTTTTTTTACTACACCTAAGCTATAATAAAAATGATTGAGAGTGTTAGCATGTCAAAAATATATATAAATATGATTATCACATTTTATATTCACATGGAAGTCTATCCCATTTACTGAAGATGAAAGCTCTTTCATTTCCAACAAAAGCTCTAACTATCAAAATGTGGTTCTCTAAGATTGACATTATTTATGGTTTAAGCATGAAATGAAAATAAGTTAATGAGTAAATTAATCTCAGGAGGTTTACCTTGAACATACTGTAACGTATTCAATTCATTACGAAGTCAGTATGGTTCTTACAACCTAACAACTTGGGACATCTTGCTAGGGCCATAGTGGGAATCTCAGTAATTATAGTTGCTTTTGACCATTAATGTTCATGCTGGTTCAATAGCCAACTAGAAACTTCAAAGTCTAATAAATGAATGATAACACTGATTATGTGCTAAAAACATTCTAAAAGCCGGAGAACATGTGACTCTGGAGACTTGGATGGAAGGAATGGAGTTTGGAGACTTGGAATGGAACTCAAAGTATTGGCTTAAGTACTAGAAGAACAGAGTTGAAGCAAGCAGCAAATACAGAAGTTATGTTTTAGGAAGTGGAAAGGGAGGAGACAAATGGCAAATCAGAACTGAATTGACAAGACCACAGAGGGAGGTGACTTGGGAGGACACAGACATGGGGAGGCTCAAACCCAGCTGCTCTGGCCAGGGACTGTCTCCAGGCAGACAGAGAGAAATAAAAGCACTGAGAAAGGAGAGGAATTCTCACTGGGGAGGCTGGGGTCTGCTGTGCCTAAGGGGAACAAAGAGCAGGGTTAGGAGAACCTATACTACTCTCCTAAACACTAGGGTCTGTAGGGTTGGACTCTTGGGTTGGTGACATATAAAGTCAATATTTCTGGAAGAACAGGGCTGTTGAATCTGCTCATGAATGGCCTTCTTGCCTAGAGCAGAACTGGCTTTTCAGAAGGTCAGGCTATGAATCTGGGCCGAAATCTGTTGCCACCAGCCGGCTTCATGCTACAGAGCTGAACTGCGAGGCCCCTGGCACTGCTGCAAGCTAACTCCTTCAGACTCTAAGGAATGAAGCCAGCCTCACCTCGAACCTTCTCCACTCCCTGCTCCCTAACAGAAGCTGACTGAGAATTTGCCCTTTTCTGAGGGTTTATTTGAGACTTCAAAAGCATAATTTCAAAGTTTCAGCCAGGTCTTATGTATAAAACTGTACATGGTCAGCAACAGGTCAATTTCTAATTTCCTGGAGGCTCGGAGAACACAACTTGGAAAGGAGAGTGAGGAAAGGATAGGAAATGAAATCTAATCCCTATACTCAGAGAGGTCATGCAAATTCTGGGACAATTAGGGCAATATTTCCTCTTCTTAGGCTTTTAACCTCAAATGCTTTTAAGAATAAATATTTATTCTTGAAAGACCTATGTGTGTGTTCAAACAATTACCAGCAAGACAATAAGAAAAATACGAGATGGATCTCTAACTCACACCGATGGGGATGCCTCCATGTAGACTGGATGAATCACTCCCGAACGTGTCTCTGAGCCTCAGAACACCAATGGAAGGAATCTGGAGAGCCCAAGCCCACTCTGGTGATAGTGGTGGACTAGCCCTCTGGAGTTCCCTGGGGTATCACTATGGACTGAATAACTCCAACTTAAGGAAATATACCATTAGAGAAAGAGAACTCAATCTCTTCAGTTTGAGTTCAAACTCAAAACAACTTCATGGGTAGAGTTGGAATTTCTCAAAAAGCGAATGAAGATTATAACGCAGATTTTATAAAGGAGGTTCTCAGAGAGATGAGGGAAGACATGAGGGCAGACACATGTGATCTACTCCCTGTTATCCCTTTGGAGACTTTTCCTTTGTAATCTGGGCTGAGTCAGGCCCATAATGTAGTTTTAAATGACTTTCTTCATATATCGTCGTTCCTTTTGGTTCTCTCAGTGTTTCACAAAATATGATGAATCCACACAAATGTGGATCATGCTTTTGCCAAGGGATGTAGGAGACAGGGCCTACCTTACATTGCCTTCCCTCTCCACATAGGCCATTGTGGAGGTAGCGGAATTACAACATTGAAACCTCAATCCATTATTGGACACCAAGATCCTCAGCAAGGGGAGCAGTGACCTTCAGGGGAGCTGGAAAAGACACACTTTATGGAGGAGCAGCTGGTTGTTTTGTGGACAATTGGGGACCTGAATTGAGAGAACTTCCCTTTCTCAAGAATACCAGAGGGAGGCAATCCTTAAGGGAAAGAGAAAATCGATCCTTGGTGTGGCCTTCTTAAGACAAGGCCACCAAATTCTTGACATTCCTCCCATTGAGAAGTGGGGTTTATGTCCCCTCCCCATGAATCTGAGTGGGCTTGTGCTGCTCTGACCAATAGAGTATGGTGGAAGGGATGTTACATGACTTCCAAGGTTAGGTCATGCAATGTCATGGGATTCTGCCTTGCTTGCTGGCTTACTCTTGGAACCCTGAGCCTTGCAGAGAGGCAAGCCTTGCATAAGTGCTCTGGTTGACAGTCCCAGCTGAGCCCATCCTTCCAGTCATCCCAGCCCAGGCACCAGTCATTTACATGAAATCTCCAGGTGATTCCTATCCCCAGCTGTGTTAATCAATCTCCAATGAGGCCCCAGATATTATAGAGCAGATACAAGCCATGCCCCACTGTCTCCTATCCAAATTCCTGCCCCACAGAATCTGTGAGTATCATAAAATGGGGGTTGCTGGATGCCACTGACTTTCGGGATGATTTGTGTGGTAGCAATATATAACCAGAACAGTTGGGTTACACACATGATTTAGCTACCTGCCTTCCTCTAGTTTCCCAAGTTTTGCATTCTCTGCGCTATTAATTTTTTCGGGTCCTAGTCAACTATGCCTGTCCTGGCCATTGTCTCATGTAACAATCCTCTCAAAGGGCAATTTGACTGCATCGGTTTCCAGTGAAGTGTGTACTGTGCTAAAAGCATGTTAATAAGGCTTTGAGTCAGCCTGTTGAAAGGAGGAATTAGTGTATCGGTCACACCAAACCTCAGAGGCCTGACATGCCCACAATATCCTTCTAATGGGTTACTTCAGCCAAAATCACCCCAAAGGAGTTCCACTGTTTTAACCAATAGTAATAAATCAGGAACCTGACCTAAGAATAGCTAACAGCAAACTTTAAATTGGCTGACAGTCTCTAAACTAGACATGTCAAGAAGAAAGATGATGGCTAACTGGTCCCAGGAGATTCTCTGGGAACATCTAGACTCAAGAGAGAGAGAAAGAGAGAGAAGACTTGGGAGTTGACAGTAGTTGGTAAATATGTAAAGACACACAGAGAAAACAATACATAGAAGTCCTGAGATAGTAAGAACCATCTGAGATGGTTCTCAGATGAATGAGAGTAAATGAAATGAGAGTAAATAAATGAAAGTCATGAGTAAGCAGAATCTGTAGGATAAAGAAAAGGGGGTCAGGCCAGGTGCTGGTGTGAGGAGCAACAGAGCAAAGTAGGAAGATGGCACTAGGAACAAGTGAGTGCTGATTTCAAAGGGTGTTGCAAGACACACAGGTCACTAGAGCTGCACTGTATCCAAGTCTTTATTCAGGGATATACCTCTCGAAAATAACGCTGCTCTCGTGGGAAGCGGATTTCCATTCCATCAGTTGGTGCCAGGATGTCTTAGGATGCCATTTCTAGGAGTCAGTTTAGGTGTAAAGCACACACTGTATATATTTCCCACCCATTTTCCCATCTCATAAAGGGACCCTATAGAGTCTAGCATGGGTTTGATAAGATGCTGTAGGGGTCCCTCAGCACCCGCTCTTGCAGACACCATTGCCAGAGCTGCAAGTTCCCAGGAAGCAGCAGTAGCCACAAAGGCCTGGCCTGGGAGATGCTCGCACAGCACATTCCTTCATCTTTCCCCGTCTGGTTTCTGTAAACCCAGCATAGGACTATCACAAAGTGGCCAAGGAAGGGCCATGGAGGCCCCTGGACAACTCCCCAAACCCCGTCCTCAAAGACGGCCAGCAGCCCCAGCAGAACAGATTTGGGAAAAGGCCACAGTCAGCCAATCCAACACAGCAACACCGGGAGAGTCCACGATGGAGAGACTTTAAAAGGGACGCCAAGTCATTTTGAGACTGTCTTTGCCCTGAACTGAGCTCATGCTGACACCTCAGAATACAGACCAGCTCATCCCCGAAGATTTTCCCTGAACAGCATCCCACGGAACCCATCCCATCGCCTTGGCCTCCACCAGCAGCTGTAGGACGAGTGCTCATGGAGTGGACGCTGGAGCAGGGCTGTCCACTTCCTGCCCTGAGGGCCACATCCCAGCAAATGTCAGAGAGAGCCCAGGCCTTCTCCAGAGGATGCCGAAGGAAAGAACTCTGCCCAGTAGCAGCCTCCGCCCCAGGGTAACTAACGGAGACACTGATTTCGCAGCACCGTACTGTGCCAGCTTTCTGCTCACTGTGGACCTGGGCATAAAATAAACAATGGGGCCTCTTTGTAGAGACCCTGTTGTTCGGCAGCTGTACCTCCCTCCTAAAGGTAACCAGTCCCTCAGTCTGAGGACAACAAGGGTGCGTCTGAAAACGCTCAGCTAATGGATAAGAATGATTTGCCCAGACATGCTGTTAACCAATCTGGTGGCTTCATGTGAGTGAGAAGAAGGGGGCTCAGAGCAGAACCAGCACTGCCAGGTGGATGCATGGAAGTTTGGGAAACAGGAAGTAATCCGTGCCTGCCCATGTTTCCATGAAAAACACGATTTAGTAACAACAAACACGTGCCCCTGGAGATAAAGCAGGGCAGGGCCTGACTGTACATGTGCAATGCACAGGATTAGGCATGAGGAAGAGGAACCAAGGAAGGGCCAGTTAGTGTTTTGGGCAAACAGGGTGACTGGACAGGTGTGGTGCGTGTCGTGTGGACGGGGCTGTGATGGCCTCCATCCGCTTCAGGCTTGGTAACCTGAGATGTGCTTCCAGGACTGATTGGCGTTCGTTATTATATCCTTTGGCAACAGCGCTCCCTTTATTAATGTCCCTGGAGGAAATAGGAGTCCTCTCCTGGTTTTGACTGCTTTCATTGACCCTTTGCCCCAAGTCAATCATGGCAAGGTGGTGCGTATCTCGGGTGCACTTTCGCAGTTATGACCTGAAACTGAATGCTTCATCTTCGTGGAGCGCAGGAAGGAGCCGCACGCCGCGGGTTGTAACCTGTCTCGGGAGGCGGAGCCTCAGATGTCGAGGGCTGGGGAATGGGGGCACGTCCTCGCTGCTCTAAACAAATGGCTCCCGGTGCGTTGGTCCTCGGCATGCTCTGCTTAGACTTTGAATGAAGCTCTATCCCTACACTCCTCTGCAGGTTCCCTTTGCCACAGGGCATCATCCGGCATACCCCTCCTTGGAGGACAAACCTACCTTACTAGGGTGAGGGGAATTTGGGGGGCTCACAATACAGTCATTACAACTTCTCACAGAGCACTTCCTAAAAGGAGAATTCTAGGTGGGAGGAGTTCGCTGTACCATCCCCCCCCAACTCCTGTTTACCTAGAAACTTCCTCCCAGGAGACTTCTAAAACATGGAACTTTGTTCCCAAGAGGAAGCTGTGCTGGCAGAGGACCCCTTGTTCACGGTGACAGTCTTGGAGTCAGACCCCACTTCCCACTACTGCTGCTCCTCACTGCTCACTCGCAGGCCAGCAAGGGCCATCTCCCCTAAGCTTTGCGTGCAAGGCCACAAAGTGTGCGTGTGCTCTCCAGGCTCTGCCCCCAGAATCCAGCCAGGACTGTCGCTGAGACAATTCTCTACGCTCAGGCACACTGCCCTGCCGTCCTCACCTCTCACGCCCAGGGAACCCTCCCCACCCCAGCCAGCCTCCTTCCTGAGCACCATCTCCTCGGGCCAGTGCATATGATTTTATCAGGCCATCTCTGACTCATTTCATTTTATTTTATTTTTTGGCCATGCCACGCGGCATACAGGGTCTTAGTTCCCCTACTAGGGATTGAACCCACGCCCTTTGCCGTGGAAACGCGGAGTCTTAACCGCTAGACTGCCCGGGAAGTCCCAATCTCTGACTCATTTTAAATTGTTGTTTATGTCATGTGCGTTTACAGTTAACAGCAAAGGGGACTTCTTTGGGAGTTGGGGCAGCCACCCAAAGCGGATGTGTAAGACCTCAGGGAATAGACGCTTCCGGGCAGTTAACCTGCGAGAATTATAGTCTATGTTTAGGAAGAATGAGGTGAGGGAAATGAAGTAGAGAAAACGAAACAGCAGGGGACAGGAGCATGAGAGTGGATGTCACAGTATTAGGTCCCTACAACTCTCTGGCTTGACAAAGGAAATGACTTACTCGAATTTGCCTACCTGATAGTGCACATAACATGGAAGTGCTGATAACTTCCTGTATATGGGATCATTTGATTCTCATTCTGGCCTAGCATCCCTGGAGGGAACCCTGCCCAGACAGCCTGGCACCAACGCCCAGCTCCAAACGGGCTCCAAAACACAGCAGTAGACCTAAATGAGGCAGGATCTCTCTCATCAGAGTAAACCCTGTATCAAAACCCCTCAAGATTTCCATGGTCAGGATACAACCCTGAGAGGGATTAAGATCAAACCCTGAATCCTCTCCCAGCATCCACACTCCAAATCATGTTCTTTTGTGCTAAGGGTTTTCAAAGCATACAGCTGAATTGCTCAGATCCATTTAAGCTGACGGGGGACGTGGGCTCAGTCCTAGGACAATAATTAACTGGACTCACTTCTTATAGTCCCAGCTTGCTCCAACCATAGAGAATATTGTCAATGTCCGGGGGGAACGAGCCTAATGGCCATGATAGTGCTGGCATCTACTGGAACTGCCTCTGTGCCGGATACTTTATATACATGGTCTCTAATGCTTCCAATGGCACTATAAGGTTGGTGTGTCTATCTCAATTTTGCAGATAAAGAAAGAGATTCATATGGGACGAGTAACTTGTCCAAAGTCACACAGTCATTTATGAGGTGAAGTTCCTGTCGTAGATTGAGATCTCCAGAAGCAGTGAGAAGATGCAGGTGAACGTACTTTATTAGGAGAGATTCTTAGGCAAGGTGGTAATAGAGTAGAGAAGTGGGACCAGGAAGGAAAGTAGGCCAAGTAAAGGTGGGATGTCAAGGAAAGTAAGCCCTGAAGACAATATTAGTCTCAGAGTTGATCCAATCAGGGGCAAGAGAGCTGGGGTATTTATACCTCTGAACCAGTCAGTTCACTGGCCCCCCAGGGATTGCCCCCCAAGGGAGATGTAAATTCCCAGCTATCCCCCCGCTCTGCTAGCAAATTGTTCCATTAGTCTGAGGGAAAGCAAAGAGAAACAGGGATTGGCTGCTGGGAAGAAAGCAGACTGAGAGCCACGTGCCTGCAAATGGTGGAGACCCAGAGACGATGTGGTGCCCAGGCTTCTCCACTGGGACATACCCCTGCCACAGACACAGTCATAAAGCTATAGGCCTTCTGCATCCAGGGACTGCCCAACTGGGCCTCGGCTGCAGCACTGTAGGGGACCAGGCGGGGTGCTGGCAGAGAGGAGGAGAGGGGAGTCGGGGAGTGCATTTATCTTATGTCACACAGTCATAAAGAGCCTCAATTTTAAACTTTTGCTTCTAGCAAAGATAAAGTGAGACAGCGGAAAGATATCATCATTTAATTTTAATTTCCCAGACCCAGGCTGTCTCTAAGGCACTATAAATTAATATTTTCTATATTTCCTATAATTATCTTGTAATTAGCAACTTTATATTATGTGACACTTCCTTCTGTGATGGGACATTTTTGTCTCTTTTTAGAATGTAATCAATAGATTATGAATAGAATGTAGCAATGATTTAAATCATGACAGTCATGACATTCTCATAAGTCACGACATCCTTCTAATAGTCATGATTATCAATGTTTAAAGTTACATTGTTTTGCTATAAAACTTCTGATATTTCACATCAGTCAGATATTTTTAAACCACACTTTTGTCATGTATAAAAATGAACAAAATGTGACATTTCGTATTAAAAGCATCATTTTCTTGAACATAACTATAAAAAGAAAGTCACAGTTCTTGTTAGCCTGTTTCGGCATTTTTATTTAACATATTGGAAACCTTGATATAAGAGGGAGGCTGAGCCTCTCAGACCCTGAATGAGCTCCCAAGGAAGCAGTGGTGACACACAGCAGTGGGGCAGCCACCTTCCTGGACAGAGAAAAAAAGCCACCAAGATGTCAGGCTCAGAAGAAGGATGTCCCCCGTGTATGCAAATGACCACCAACCATACACTCCTCAGGAGGCAGAGTGGAAGCGCAGGAAGGTACCACTCGCTCAGGAAATGAAACGATAAAGCATCCTAAAGACCCATGGGCCATAGGGGACAGTTCCAGATGAGGCCAAAGGCCTTTGAATCTGGAGGGGTTGAGCCGGCAACCTGAGCTGCTGGAGGTTGGAAGCCAGCACGGAGCCCATCCTGCAGCAGCCTGGGAACCTCCAGCTTGGGACGCCCCAGCAGCATGACCAGGGCTGTGGGCCTCACTCTTCACGCCCACCTCATGGGGAGCTGCCTCAGTCCTCAGAGGCCGAGGGGGCCGGGCATTTTGAGGGGAATGCAAGAGTGCATTTGACATTGTTTATGGCAATGATCTGCAGACTTTTGCTGAATATCTGAACTGTCCAAAAAAGAATTTTTTAACACATCCCTAATATCGGCAGAACAAGATCTTTTGACCTAGATCTTTCTGACACGGGCTGACAAGGTGGTGTATGTGTTACGGAACACATAACACATTATCAGATTAACTTAACTTCAATTTTATCCAGCATGAGCCACTAGCCCCTGAGTGCCGAGCCGCATTCTGGGTGCTGGGATCCAAAGATGAACGATCCCTATTCCCTGCCCTCCGGAAGGTTATGGTCCAGTGGGGTAAACAGTCCATACATTTGAGGTAGAGGTGGGGGGCAGAGGGGTAGACCTAGAGGTTAACAATAAGTCACAGAGGACCCTCAGGCTAGAGGGAAGCCCAATTCGGCCAGCTTTATAAAGAGATCACATAGAATTATCATCTCAACCACCTAAGGTACTAAGGGAAGTGGAAATTCCTAACTCTAAAGGAGAGAACTTCTTCTAAGGTACAGTAGAAACATACATTTAGACAAGAGGCAAAGGAGCTCTGGGTGGGAGCTCAAGGGTGAGAGACCTTGTTGAAGGAAGCAGAACTGTGTACCAGTCTCCATACAGACCCAGCGGAGGCAAACTCTGAGCCCTAGCCTCCGGTGGCTGAAAGCTGCTGTAAAGCTCGAGGGGCTGGGAGGCTGACACGGGGGCCAGCGTGCATCCTTGTCCCTTGTATGTGAGCTCTGCCCTCGGATCTCAGAAGAGAACCTTCAGAACAGAGTAAATCACCAACTCTTTTCCCTTCTCGGTGAACTGATCTTCTATAAGGCTTCTTCGTCCTTCCACCCCAGCCCCCAACTCCTGCCCTCTCCATTCCCCTCACCCAAAGCTTGGAGTCCCCTGCCTGTACCCATCTCAGCCTCCTCCCCAATCCCCGCCTGACACGGAAACATTAGAAAAGCAGCAGAAGCAGCAGCAGCAAAGATGGCAGAAGCCCCACCAGGAGAGGGGAGAGTGCTTCCAGTTTACTCTGGTGGTCCACTTTATCAGTCCCATCGCTTCTCCTCTGGGAATGCAGGACCTCAAATGTTAGTGACTCACCCAGCAGGCTTGGTATTGCTCAGCTACGAAGAGCTGGCAAGCAGTTCCAGTTCATTGCAGCTCTATTTACAGTAGCCAGGACGTGGAGGCAACCTCAGTGTCCACCAACAGATGAACGGATAAAGGAGATGTGGCATATATACATATAATGAGACATACCACAGTGTTCATTGCAGCTCTATTTACAATAGCAGGACATGGGAGTAACCTAAGTGTCCACCAACAGATGAACGGATAAAGGAGATGTGGCACATATATACGATGGAATATTACTCAGCCATAAAAAGAAACAAAATTGAGTTATTTGTAGTGAGGTGGATGGACCTAGAGACTGTTCTACAGAGTGAAGTAAGTCAGAAAGAGAAAAATAAATACCGTATGCTAACACATATATATGGAACCTAAAAAAAAAAAAAAAGGGTTCTGAAGAACCTAGGGGCAGGACAGGAATAAAGACACAGACCTACTAGAGTATGGACTTGAGGACATGGGAAGGGGGAAGGGTAAGCTGGGATGAAGTGAGAGAGTGGCATGGACATATATACACTACCAAATGTAAAATAGATAGCTAGTGGGAAGCAGCCGCATAGCACAGGGAGATCAGCTCGGTGCTTTGTGACCAGCTAGAGGGGTGGGATAGGGAGGGTGGGAGGGAGACGCAAGAGGGAGGAGATATGGGGATATATGTATATGTATAGCTGATTCACTCTGTTATAAAGCAGAAACTAACACACCATTGTAAAGCAATTATACTCCAATAAAGACGTTAAATAATTTTAAAAAAACAGGAAGCTGTACTTTTACTCATTTTATTTTTCAAAATCCTCTCTCATTCAGATTGTCCTCTCAATTCCTCTGAAATCGTGACCTTTATTGTCCTGTTAACATATTCGCCTCACAGACAGCAAAGTGCTGGCCATGGCCCTCCTCTGACTGTGGCGAGAGCAGTGATTCAAGGTTGCCCTGTGGATGAATGCTCTCAGAGTGGAGTTTCGTCAGTCACCTCGTCCGAATGGTTTGGGGTGTGAACTTATTCAGATTCCTGCTCCCCCATTCCCTCATGGGGGAGTAGGGGAAGGAGGGTGACTCTGATTCAGTAAGTCCAGGCAGGTGCTTAGGAATTTATCTTTCTCCAAGTGTTCCTGGCAATTCTGCTATGTAGTCACATTGGGGACTCATCGCTCCAGAGCATATAATTAGCTTTTCTTCCCATTTCAGACAGGAGCTGGTTTTCTTAAAACTTGTGGACTCTCAGACTCTCTGGAAGCCTTGTTTTCCCTCCGAAGGGAAGTGACACGTTGAGATGTCTCCCCCGCTCGGCTGCACACGTTCCACCTCCGCGTCCCTGTTCACAGCCAAGGACGGGGCTCATCGCCCAGCTGGTGGGCAAGTTCTGTCAGCCCGACAGCTCTGCAGTCAACTCTGTAAAAGTCGTCATCAAAATGTGCAGAAATGACCGTTTGGAGTCGCTATCCTGTTTCTCTGCGACGTGACACTCGTCCAAAGGGATCATGTGTGGAGGAAACGTGCCCCTTTGACAGAGGTGTTATTTCAGTGGGTATCCTCTTTCAAAGCGTTCCCCCTTTATCTGCACTATCAAATTGTTCCTGGTTCCATAAAAGCAGGGCAGCTATTGTGATGGAAATGTATATACACTGCGTAAATGCTGAGCTTGTTTGTTGTTTGAAAGAAGCTGCTGGAAACTGACTAGATCAGGTGTGTCCTGGGCCTTCATCCAGGCGGCCAATTCAAAGGCTGGTCCTGAAGAGAATCCCTCCTCCCTCTTCCTTATTCAGGTTACAAAGGCCACCGAGGAGGAAGCCTGAGCCTAGAACCAGCTGAGCACAGAGCGAGTCTTCTCCTCACCCTCTCAGAGTCCTGAGCGGGTGGTGCTTGGTGGTGAGGGCCTGGGTTTGGGGGCAATAATCTCCCTCTTCATCGCCTGGGAAAACTCACGGATCCTTTTTCAAGTACAGCAACACTTTTTTGGTATTTACTTTTCCCACCCCATAGGTGGACTTCTGCTACCGTGTACCAGATTTCATAAGAGATTAAGAACTACTCCTGACACACTCCAGAGTGAATACCTAAGGTCTGGTCTGTGGGCAGCAACCCATGAGTCATTCTTGATTGAGAAAGTTTCTGAGTGGGCACCACAGGAGGAGAGAAAAGAGAGTACTTCTAAATTTGGCAAGGGCTTAAAGTCACAGTGGGAATAGAAGTGTAAATGCCTGAAGCACAAGTCTTACAAACACATTAAAGACGATCATAAACACAATCACAGCTTCAAGGGATTCTTAACTAATGTGTCCCTGTTGCCAAAGCTTAAAATTAGATGTATTGACCCAAGTATAAACCACACTGCCCAGTATCTTGCCCAGAGCAAGGTGGAGACATCCATTTTTCTCATAAAATATGAGTGGGGGAAAAAAATAAATGAGAGGACTAGAAATTGGGAGATGAGTTCACATCCCAATTCCATCATCAGATGTGTTTCTGCCCATGTACCTCAACTCCACATGTATTTCTGAATGAATGGTAACAGTGAACGAAGGCAGATCAGAAGGGAGTTTAGGGATAACTTCACCAAGTCCCACATTTGATAGATAAAGAAGCCAACCACTCCAGAAGTTAACTGTTATGACCAAGGGAACCCAGCAATATTGAACATAGCCTGGGCCAAATCCCATGCTTTCTGACTTCTAATCAGTGCTCTTTCCCATGGTGGCCTCAGTTTTATCACTCAGCACTTGAGGACATTAATGCTTATCCTACCTACCTCATAAAAGTCTTAGAAAAATCAACTGAGATAATATGTGGGTTGGATTGAATTATCTCTAAGGTAAAGTGGTATTTAAAGACCATATATTGGTTCTTTTCCTGTTTTCCTTATCATAATGAATGGCCCCACCACCCATTCTGTTACACAAGATAAAAGCCTTGATACTTCCCTTTCTCATGCCCTCAAATCCAATCCATCACTATATTCTATTGAATTTCCTTTAAAGGCATCTTGAGTCTGTCTACATTTTACCATGTCTGATTCACCATCCTTGTCTAGCTACCACCATCTCTCACTTGGACCACTGCAGCAGCCTCTTAATTGGTCTTCCATCATCTACTCTTACCCCCTTAAATGAATTTTCAACACAGAGGCCAGAGGGATCTTTAAAAATTCAATCATGGTCATGCCCATTCCTGCTTAAAACCCTTCAATGACTTCCATTGCTTTTTAAAGAAAATCCTTGACCCAGTTATATAGCAACGTAAAATAAAATAAAATACTTAATAATAAATTTAACAAAAGTACAAAACTTATACTCTGAAAACTACACATTATTGAAAGAAATTAAAGAACTAAATAAATGGAAAGACATCACACGTTGAAGGACCTGAAAACTTAATATCATTAAAATGGCAATACTCCCCAAATCAATCTACAAATTCAAGGCAGCCTCTATCAAAATCCCAGCTGGCTTCTCTGCAGAAATTGACAAGCCAGTCTTAAAATTCACATGGAAATTCAAGGGACTCAGAATAGCCAAAACAATCTTGAAAAAGAAGAACAAAGTGGAAAGACTCATACTTTCTGATTTTGAAACTCACTACAAAGCTACAAAACAGTGTGGTTATGGCATAAAGATAGACATACTCATCAGTGGGACAGAATTGAGAGTCAAGAAATAACACCTTCACATTTACAGTCAATTATCTTTTGACAAGAGTGCCAAGATGATTCACTGGGAAAAGAATAGTCTTTTCAACAAATATTGCTGAGAAAACTGGATATTCGTATGCAAAAGAATGATGTTAAATCCCCTTCCTCATACCATACACAAAAAATTAACTCAAAATGGATCACAGACCTAAATTTAAAAGCTAAAACTATAAAACTCTTAGAAGGAAATATTGGAGAAGATCTCTGTGACCTTGGGTTAGGCAAAGCCTTCTTAGATATGATATCAAAAGCACCAGTGGCAAAAAGAAAAATTAGATAAATTGTACTACATCGAAATTTAAGACTTTTGTGCTTCAAGAGATACCATCATGAAAATTAAGAGAACTCTACTGAATGGGAGAAAATATTTGCAAATCATATATTTAATAATGGGCTTGTGTCTAGAATATATTAAAACCTCTTATAATTCACTAATAAAAATACAAATAACCCAAATTTAAAACGGGTTATAAGTAAGGATCAGTCCAGGCAAAGTATAAATAAGTCATCAAACTATGAGATTCCTGGAATAAAAATGCTCTAGGAATTCAGAGAAAGGAACAACCCATGCAGGCTGGAGGAACAGAGTTTGAGCTCTGTCCTTTGGGGGATTATTAAAAACATGATCTCCAAGTTTTAGGACCTGTGTGTCCAGTAAAAATAACAACCAGTGAGTAAGGTTTGAAGAGAGAATGATCTGGAATTCTGGACACAGGCATCTGTTGGAAGAATAGTTCCTACGGAGGCCTTAGGGGCAGCACAGAGCAAGGAACACAGGGAGACTAGGGCTTTTAGGTCAATATACTGGCTTTTTTTTTTTTTCACTCTGAGTGAGATGGGGAGTCAGTAGATGATTCCAAACAGAGTGCAGTGCTCTGGCTTCAGTCGACGTCAAGGGCAGAAGCAAGGGTATCACTTAGGAGATTATATACAATAACTCAGCTGAGAGATAATGATGACTTGGATCAGAGAATAATAGTGGAAGTGGTGAGAAGTGGTCAGATTTCAGAACAGTTTGGAGGTACAGCCCAATGTATCAATAGATACCCCAGAGGAGATGGCCAAAGTAGGCCGATTTTCAAGGATTGTGACCAGCATTTGAAAATGCCTCCAGGGCAGGATTTTTCAGAGCTTGGGCAGTGGGAGTTTGGGAAGGATTACCTCCTGTGACTCCAGCCATAACCCCACAGCAATTCCCAGAGGACACCAGGAGAAGCCATGTCAGACCATCTTCATTTCATCCCCAGGCTGTTCATTATGGTCCTTTCAGCTTTCTCTTTATCTGATCTGTCCGAGCTATGCACAGACAAGCACCCATCCTAAGGCTATTCCTTACCCTTTACATGGTCATCCTATCTAACATGGTAAAGAGATTAGTATACACAGTAATTTGCTTCATGATTTAAGATGCTGAACTACTCTTAGATTGAAGAGCAAACTGTTTGGAGAGTTATCAAGGGCCAGATCCAGAAAGCCCACTATCAGCTCAGCTGGGTTTTAAAAAACACCTACTGGGGCTTCCTTGGTGGTGCAGTTGTTGAGAGTCCACCTGCCGATGCAGGGGACACGGGTTCATGCCCTGGTCTGGGAAGATCCCACATGCTGCGGAGCGGCTGGGCCCGTGAGCCATGGCCGCTGAGCCTGCGCGTCCGGAGCCTGTGCTCCACAACGGGAGAGGCCACAACAGTGAGAGGCCCACGTACTGCAAAACAAACAAACAAACAAAAAAAACACCTATTGTTTTATAATAAGTACCTTCGGAACTTTAAAATCACACTGCATTTTCACTTCTTATAGCTCATAAACCATGTCCCATGCATCAACCCAGTTCCAAAGGTTGGCCTGATAAACCCAGATGCTAAGTTTTTTCCAAGAGAAAGGAACAAACATTTGCAGATTCTTTTATGATACCTTATTAATCTTCCTTTTGAGAAGAAAGCTCAGATTCAGAGAGGTTAACTAACATGCCAAAGGTTACACAGCAAAGAAGTGGCAGAATCGGGAATAATAGAATCAGTAGCTCTGCTCCATCACACATCCCAGATCTGTACAGCATTCCTCCGCTCTTCAGAACCCATCAGCCCTTTAGCTCTCCTGGTGTAGTCAAAGGAGGTCCCTCTGGAGCAATCACATGTGGATTCAGGAAAAGCAAGTTCCTCCTAAACCCTTTGGGATATGAGACATGTGACCCCAAAGAATGAGTCATGACTTGCCTTTATTTTTTTGGTCCTTCTTGGATTTTAAATATTTGAGATGTTTTGGTCCACGACTTCAAACTTCCTAGAGCAGGGCATGTGGAGCCTGGCACAATCTTCAGCAGCAAAGACATGATCGACTACAGATTTCCATTTCCAACAAACAAACTTGTGCTTAACAATAAGGCACAGTCTTGTTGGGGCAGGGGGAGGGGGAGGGGGTTCTGATTTCATCCCCATTTTACAGATGGGGAAAATGAGATTCAGAGAGGTTAATTCACCCCAAACTCACACAACTAGTAATAATAGCAGGGCCTTTGCTTTGTGCAACAGCACAGGATTATTCCCATTGCTTCTATGAATAACAAATAGTGTGCTTATCTAGAGCTTACTGTGAAGGAGACTTATGTTGAGTTAACTCAGCCCTCACAAAAACCCCATGAGCGGGGTGCTAGTCTTATCATCCCCATTTTACACAAGAGGAGACTGAGGCATAGTGGTATTAAGTAGCTTGTTCAAGGTCACAGACCTGGTAGGAGGCAGCTTCAGGATTCACATCCAGACAGCCTGGGTCCACCGACCATATGCCATTAACCGCTCCGTCATGATCCTCTCTCTGCCTCTCCTGGCAGTGCCAGATTCGGACAAGATCATCTGAGTCTAAGTCCTGGGCTCCCTCATGTCTCTTTGGGCCAGTGCAAAGCCCGGGCTCCAGTCCAAGGGGATGAGCACACAAAGGGAGGAGAAAGTATGTTGGGTGAATGCAATCTGCAACAGGTGCACAGCTCTACAATGAGGCAGAACTGGTTCCCCAGCCCGATGACTCTGCAGGAAACTAATGTTATAGCAGGAAACTAATGTTATACAAATACAGACCCAGCTGAGTGATGCCTGGGAGACTCCTGCTCTCTGTCTCTTTGTCTCTCCTTCTCTCTCACACACTCACACACACTCACACTCACCTGCTGCGTATTAAAATTTCCTCCATCACCTACCTTTACAAGTGGCCCTGCCAGTGGAGGAAGAAAAAAGCAAAGATCTGTAGATGTGGTTGGTTTGCAGCTGCCAAAGGGACAGGTTGGTTGGCAAGCACTGAATAGAGTGCACACTCTGTGGGGTCCTGGCATTGTCCAAAGCCGGGCAACAGGGCGTTTTCTCCACAGGGGTGTGAGGGTGAATGTGTGTGTGCGTGTGCGTGCGGGGGTCACAGCAGGGACTATGGCACCAGAGTAGTGAGTAACACATAAGGAAATGGATCCACACATATCAAAGGCAGGAAACATGTGCACAGTGATTAGGAAAACACAGTCATTCTGACACGGGGACGGAGATTGCGGTTCTCTTTCATGTGGAGCAAAAAAACCCTTAAACTTATGTTGACTGTGTCTGAGAAAGCCCCAGCCACAGGGACACAGGTGAGTGTGACCAAAGCAGGAAGTGCTATACTTCTAGCTGCAGAGCTGATCTACACCCTGATGATAATTGAAGGACCTCAGTTATTAGCTGGCACCCGCCCCCTCGGACTGCTGCCCCCTCGGGTGCCCCTGTGTCCACACAAAGCCTGATGAATCCTATGGGGCAACTCACTTGGAAAGACCCCAAGGCTTCCTTAAAGAGCCAGGGAGACCTTCCATTCTGGACCATCTGTCCCGGCACAGAAATGCTGGGGCAGTGGGAAGTGGTCCTAGGAATGGCTACTGGTTAGGAAAAAAGAACAAAAGAAACACAGAAGGAAGAGGAAACGAGCATTAAAAAACACCTCCCAAAATGCAAACCTCGCACGGTGCTTCTGACCCAGGTGTCCCAGTCACACACTGTTTTTAGTGATTTGTGTTACAGCAGGAGGCAGGGTGGGAGTTCTAAGAATGGGACATTAGTATCCCCCGTGAGGAGAGAACTGGTAAAGAATATACTTAGCTATAAGCATTTTTGATCTCCTCCCAACCCCTCCCCACTCCCCACTCTAAACAGAAGAAATTCATGAATCTCACACTGGGCTGCTGTTACCTGCCTGGGACTGTTCACAGAGTTAATGGAGTTTTAGGGGGGCAGAATGAGATAAAACTGGAGTATAATGAGAAGCTGAGATTCCCATTGGACAGGACAGAAAGGGACTGAAGGAGAAATGGACAGGTCTGCTAAGGAGCTAAGGAGCGGGGAGGGGGAGGAAGGAGGGTGGGAATCACACTCCAGAAGCTGAGTTCAGGAGTCTGCATGTAGTGAGTGGAAGGGAGGAAGGGCAGGACTTTGGAAGCAGGAAGGGGAGGTGGGACTTGAGAGTGGAGTGGGGAGGGAGACCCAGAGAGAAATTATGCTCTGGTGATGAATTGAATATCCTTCTCATAGTTTTTTGTTTGTTTGATTTGTTTCATTGTTTAAAACCTCAGTAAACAGTTAAATCCTTTTTCTTTTTTAAAAAATTTATTTCATTTATCTTTGGCTGCATTGGGTCTTCATTACTGCGAGCAGGCTTTCTCTAGTTGCGGTGAGCGGGGGCTACTCTTCCTTGCGGTGCGCGGGCTTCTCGTTGCGGTGGCTTCTCTTGTTGTGGAGCATGGCCTCTAGGCGCAGGGGCTTCAGTAGTTGTGCCACACGGGCTCAGTAGTTGTGGCTCGCGGGCTTAGTTGCTCCGCGGCATGTGGGGTCTTCCTGGACCAGGGCTCGAACCCGTGTCCCCTGCATTGGCAGGAGATTCTTACCACTGTGCCACCAGGGAAGTACTTAAATCATGTTTCAATTAATTTGCAGATTGGGTGGATGTCTTCAAATGAGGGAGTGAGTTCAGATGAGTGACAAGGTAATTTTATTAAGGTTTCATTCCGTTTCAAACTCCATGGGCTTCCTTGGGGTGTCCGGATAGAGAGGGAGCAGGGTAAGGCTAGCAGACAGAGTCTGGGTCCTCCTCTATCTCAGCCACAATCACTACACTCCATTTTTTAAAAATCAATTTCATCAATAACAATGATTTAGTCTGTGTCCCTCACCCTATCGAGAGATAAACTGAGCCCTGGAGGTTGTGATTCACCCAAGCTCGAGCTGCTTAGTTCTCGAGCCAGCACCAGCCCTAGGTACACGTTTCTGCCTCTGGACACACAAATATTTCCGATCCATCCTGTGCTCTGCTCCCTATCTGGGAGTGGGCAGTTTAGGCTTTCACTGGGAATGTGAGGAAAAAAAATTAAAACCTAGAGTAAAACTATTCCACAACTACTACATCTAATATATACAAATGCCACCATACAAAATGGAACACCCGCTACTAGAAAGAAAAAGTGCACCAAAATCCAGCACATTTAATTTTACTCCCAGAGCAATAAAATTTGAGTCTATATATTTGTTTACTTAATTCTAAACTCAACCGTGATCTTCTTCAGACAATTCCCTACTTAGTCCAGTGACAACCTGGAAGTAAATGGCATCTTTCCTTGACTCCCTGGCTGAGAGCTCAGCTTTACAACCCGCCCCAGCTGCTCCTTAAAGACACCTGCTCTTTCCTTCCTAACGTCTCAGATCCAGCAGCTGCTATCAACCAAATGCCAAGGAAGCTCCTTTCCTTATTTAATAAAAACAGAGTTATGACTCTGAGAGGTGACCTGACCAGCCCCAGGCTTATTAATCTCTGACTCCTTTTTCTCACCTGTTCTCTTCTTTTTATGGAAAGGTATGTGCTGAGGCCTCTCTGCTCCCCAGCTGTTTCTAATTATCTTCAAAGACTCACTCAGAGTCAATGATTCAGCACGGCTCAGGAATCTGATTTTGTAAAAAGGTGAGCCTGTTTGGAAACACCACCAGCCTACTGCAGCATTTAACATTTAACGTTAATTAAAAGTTAAGGAGAAGCAACAATGAGACAGCTTTCTTCACACTAAAAAAATCCAAAATATGCAGGCAACTCAAACCAAATCTGAAATGTATTGATTTCAACCAATATCAATCAGTAGGTTGAAAGAATTATGTCCAATTTAAAAATGCCCATTTGACCAATCTAAAAAGATCAGGTTTGACTCTCATCTTTGGGCACCTTGTACCTTACTTTCCCTCCTAGCACCATGGCTGGGGGTAGCCTTTTTCTCTTTACATTCTTCGTGGGCCAATCTAACCCCCTACCCCACGTCCTGTGCCGGGGACTGGAGGTTCCCATGTGATTCTGACTCACCTGCACTAAGGTCGCAATCCAGGAGGGAAATAGAGCCATGGCACCTAAACAGAAGAGAAATACAATCACGGCATATTGAAGTGTGCTGAACTGTGACAGCAAGGATGAGGAAGTAATTTATTCTTCTTAGAGGCATTGTGAAGATTCTCTGCCCTCCTTAGAGGACTGGGTTTTCTATGAGTGGTAGGACTCTCTGGGGACTTGGGGCAGAAGGAACAACATGTATAAAGACATAAGCTTATGAGAACACAGGATCCAGCTCAGAGCAGGCTGAGATTCTCTTCTGCTGCAGCAACACTGGGCAGGTGTTGGGTAATCAAGGGAGGTGAAAATGGAAAGGAAGATGAAAATAGTATTTGCCACATTTAGAAGATATGACTTTTTTCTGTATGGATCGTTTTTAAATATATGCATTTATCCTTTCTTTCCAAATTACAAAAGTAATACATACTCAGTGTAAAACTTGAAGAATTTTTAAATGGTGGGAAGAATCACCCATAGTTCTATATCTCCAATGAGGACAGCTGTTAACATTTTCACTCAGTATTTCAGATACACACACAGTCAAGGGACCAGATGTACAGATGGCCTTGTAACTTGTTCTTTTCATTTAACCACATACTGTAAACATTTTTCACTTTCCATTATGGGATATTAGACCAGTTGTAATTTCGCCTTGTTTTAATGAAGCTATGAGGAGCATGCAGGTACAATTCTGTTTGTTTAGTTGCTCATTTATTGCCATAATTTAAAATCACAATTTATGACTCAAAGTGAATACACATTTTAAGGCCTTATGTATTTATTGCAAAATAGTTCTTGAGAAAGGCTGCACCAATAACTTCATGTGAGGAATTAAATGAGGAAATTTCCTCCTCTTCTTGCATTATGGGTTCTTGCAATTTTTATAATTTTTGTCAATTTGTTGGCCCAAACGAATACATCATCAACATTTAACTTGCTTTTGATTACTACAAGGGTACTTTTTTTTTTTTTAATGTTCATTGACCTTTTGATTTTTCTTCTTTTGTGAAATGCCTATTCCTATTCTTGGACTATTTTTCTATTAGGAGATGTCTTTTTCTGATTTATAAAAGCTTCTCATACATTAATGATAGAAACTTTGTTGCAAATGCTTTTTCCAATTTGTCAATTCTTTGTAATTTTGTGTGTGGTCATTTTAGACCTAAGCAAGCTTTTACATTTCCACATAAGCAGAACCATTAATCTTTTCTTTTATGCTTAAAAGGGCCATTCCCCTTCTGAGATCAGATGACTATTTGCCTTCATATTCTTCTATTTAAGAATTTAACACATTATCAATTTACCTGATGTATAAGGTGAGATGAGAATCTAATTTACCGCTGTAGTAGGCTGACTAATGGCCACCCAAAGAGATGAGGTCCTAATCCCTGGAACATGTGCTCCCGTGTAAGTAAAAAGGATCTTGATGATTGAGATTAATTTAAGGATTTTGACATGGGGAGATTATTCTAGATTAACTGGATGGTCCCTAAATCCAATCACAAGTGTCCTTATGAGAGAGAGACAGAGGGAGATTTGACACACAGAGACCAGGAGAAGGTGATGGCAGACGAAGGCAGGGTGTGGGGTGATGCAGCCACAAGACAAGGAATGCCAACAGCGACCAGAAACTTGGAGAGGCAGGGAACAGATTCTCCCCTAACGCCTCCAGAGGGAGGGAGGCCCTGACAACACCTTGCTTTCGACTCAGTAAAACTGATGTCCAACTTCTGGCTTTCAAATCTGAGAGAAAAAATTTCTGTTGTTCTAAGCCCCCAACTTTGTGGTAATTAATTACAGCAGCCCTAGGAAACTAACACAACACCCCACCAAAGAGTTTTCCTAAAACAATATCATTTTCTCACTTGTCTGAAATGTCATCTCTATCACATATAAAATATTTTTATCTATGTATATGTTTGGGTTTTATTCTTTCTATTCATTAGTCTACTCTTACGTTGGTAAACACTTTTAAATATCACGTCTTTTAAATTTCATATCAGGCAATACAAGTATCCCTTTACTAACAAATTAGTCTTTCAGGTAATAGAATTAAGAATAACTTTTCAAGTTCCTTAAAAAATTTCATTTAAGATCAAATGCATTAAATTCACAGATTAATTTGGAAATTGCCTTTTTAAAATATTACTTGTTCCCATCCCCATTCTCTTGTTATAAAAATCTTGTTTTATGTCCTACAATAACTCCCCAAATTTCCTTCCTATAGTTCTTGTACATTTCTTAAGTTTCTACTTAGTTTTTCTGTCCTTCCTCCCTCCATCCCTCCCTTCCCATCCTCCCTCCCTTCACACTCCCTCTCCATCCCTTCCTGGCTTCCTCCTTCCTTTTTCCTTTTTTTCCCCTTTCTTCTGTTGCTGCTTATATAATGTTCTTAAACAGAAAAGTGACATATGATTTCTTCTTTGGCAGTTAATTTAAATGTCTAACTTTGTTTTGTTATTCTCTTTGGCTAATACTGTGACTTAGGTTCTAACAGATGCCTTGTGGGTGGCAAGAGGCGGTGCAAGTGATGATGTCTGTGTTATGCTGGGGCAGTGGGGCGTGCAGTGTGCAGGCCACAGCAGCGCCTGTTCAGTTTCAATTAGCTCCCCACAATCAAGGGATCATTCTTCACATATTTGAAAACTGGGTACGACAGGGCCTTATGACTTCTTAAAAAAAGGAAAATATGCCTCCAAGGGCCATAGTTAGAAGCTCTCCTATAAAGACCTTAAATTCTCATTGATTGTTGTCAGCCCTTTGTTTTAGATATGCATCCACAGAGTTCTGAACCTCAGTCTAGCCACAATCACGTTTGTATCTGCATAACGCTTTGGCTTCCCAAAACCCTGGGTGTGAGGGTGAGGAAGGCTTTCGAAGGAGAAGAGTTATAGCCTACTATTCAGGTCTAAGAAATAGCCCTCTCATCACATCTTCCAGACCAAGACAGTTGTAAGATAGAGTTTCGTGAAGACTTGCTCTGCAAAAAGAGAGAGAAGGGGAAGATATGATTCCATTTTTACCAGGGGGAGAAATGAGAAGGAAAAAAAACACAATCTCCACTTCATTTTCAACACCTAACGGAATAGAAAATGCTGGGCAGACAAGCTGAGGCAGTGGTTTCCAGCCTTGGGAATAAAACGAAGCAGATGTTTTAACGGCACCTTATGTGAAGCACCACATTAATAATCACTAAAGATTAATTAATGATGGTGATAATGACTGGAGTATTATTTTTATTAAAGTACAAGAGCAATCTGTAAAAAAAAAAAAAAAGATATCACCTTCTTAGCTAGGCAGACATTTTATATTCTTTAACTCATCAACGTTCTGCCAAGGAAAAGGGAGCACTCTGCCAGGATTTACACTGAAAAAAAAAGTCCTCGGACAAGTTTATATAAAACCCAGGAAAAGTGATACGCAATAAATTAAATATACTGAAATAAGTAAAGCATGAATATTTAACCACTCGACTGCTTTCATTTATAAGGGAGCCGTGAGACCAAAGCTCGCTCATACGGGGTGGAAAGTTTAAGGCCTGGATGGCAGTACCAGAAGCTGTCCTGCATCTTTCTTTATTTGGGAGACTGGCAAACAAAACATGGCACCAATGTGGAATCAAGCTGCGGGCCAGGCCAAACGTTTGCCAAGGGCTGATACATGGCTAGGGAACTTGGACACAGAGCATCCTGCACATCTAGCTGCTTGCGCCATTCATCAGCATCACATAAGAAGCCTGCAGGCACCAAGTGACCGGCCAGAATCATTTTGTTGGGGTCCTGGGATGGGGCCAGCTCCCCCTTACGGAGACCAGTTCTCCTGGGTCAAACCCCAAAGCAGGGGTAAGTGAACATACGTGGAAGCACTAACCAGCCAGTGGACTGGATGCGTGAGGAAGAGCCTTGGGGTCAGAGATAGCATTTGAGGAAGGGCTCAGAAAGGCAAAATGAGATCCCACTGTCACACAGAGGGGCATCTGTTCCAGCCTCAGCAAAAGGAGGCTCTGTATCCGCAGGAGGGTTATCCTCCCTCTTTGGCCCCAGTTTCCATCTCCGTTTGAAAGCCTGCCCTTTGATATTTATATAAAATGGATTCTACACCACCCCATTCTGTCCCCTGAGAAGTCCCAACATTGCTCCCCAATATTTCTGTGCACAAAGCTGGCACACAATTCTCTGCCCTCGTGGGTTTTACTATCTGGGAAGGAGAATGGATATAAGACACATAGCAGGGCAAAACCAAAGAGGGCAGATGGACTGACTGGGTTGTGTTCTGAAGGAATATTCCACAGAGCTGCAGAGGGATGGCAAGAAGCAAAGATGAGTGGGAGGCAGCACTGCAGACCATGGAGAGGGAGGCCGTTGCCTTACGGTCTGGCAAAAAGGTTTAGGACCTAACATTATAGGATATTTTCTACCTACCTGGCCCCGCACTGAGAACTTCACATGCACGCTTTTATTTAATCATCACACAGTTCTATGAGATGTGTTATTACCATCACCCCATTTTATGCATGAGAAAACAGAGAGGCAGGGAGCCTGCAAAAAGGAAACACATCGCCCAAGTGCCAGCCTGCACCAAAGCCCAGGCTCTCCGTATTCACGCTGCGCTGCTTTCTGATGCAGGGGTGCAGGGGTGGCGGCGCAGATGTCAGCCCAGCATTTGCAAATGTTCTGTGGTCCGTGTCTACGTGGTGTGCAGGACTGCAGGGCCAACGTTCTTTTGGGCTGTGCTAGGGCTGACATATATCTACCATAGACGTGCTTAAAATGCCAAAATGTAATTGATTCTTGAAAACTAATATTATAGTCTGGCAGGTGGTGCCAGAAGACATAAACTAAAGCAACAGATTAAAGTACCTATAACGGCATCAGCAAGAACAGACTCTTCTCTTAGGATGAGCAGAACACAATAAAAATGCTTCGTGGTTCTAGAGCCCTTTCCGCCCAATAGCTCGTTTCCCCAAACACTTATAACCCCCATATGTCTTCATTCTTTTGAACTGCCCCAGTGTTTCTTAGTAGCTTGTCATGTAATAGAAACATCTAGAAAATTGTTTTTTCCCCCCTCGATACTATCATTAGAGTCTTTCTTCTGTATTCACTTCATATTCAAGGAGAATGAAGCATAGAGAAACTGAGCGTGTCCTGAATGTGCACGAAGGGGACAGAAACAGGTGAGGAGTCTGAGGATCCAACCTGTCTCTTCTTTGAGAGTCAAGTCATCCCTTTGTGATCAAGAGGCAGAAAAATTCCAGGTTTCCTAGGAAGAGATTATTTACACAAACAGATTCTTATCAGCGCAACTAAAATGCTTTTCACACAATAATGAAAACTCTCAGGGGACACCCACGCAGGCAGCCTTTTTTCCTGGTGAGCTCTGTAAACGCAAAGGCAGGGGGATAAATGAGACAAGAAAAGCTTTCTTAAAGCATTACTCACTGCTGGAAAAGGTACTGATTTTGTCGGAGCGTTATAAAAATAGCTCAGGTCAAATGTAATGTGAAATTTGACTTGAGTCCTGCACCTGTCAGCCCTCGGAGAGAAGATCTTCACTCCTAAGGCTTCCGTGTAAGCAGTTCCTCCTGGCTGGGCCTTCAGAACCATGGCCAGCCTTTCAATTCCAGGGTTGAGTCTTGTTGTTTGAACTCCCTCTGCCTCACATTATTTTCCTCCCCATCTGTCAGTACTATGCCTTTCTGCGTGGAACTACAAGGTTCTGGGTTAAAATGTGACCAGCCACACTGTGGGCGTTTCTCAAGCTAGTCAGAGTAAGCCAGGCCTGCCTCTTCTGTTACTACATGGTTTCCTGACTTGTAGTTAGGCCCATTCAACTAAGATAATAGGCAGTTATTACACTGTGTTCAGATACTAACTCCATTGGTGTGTGTGTTTAACCATATCTGGATTGTGTTTGTGAAAGGTGAGGGAATCTTGCCTTCTTTTTTTCCCTTTGGAAAATAATTTAGTGGTGAAGGAGGATTTCACTTTATATAATTATATTCATATTATACAATATATATAATTATATACATTATATATTTGTTATTTATACTATTTATTTATAATTACCATATCACTAGAGTTTTTACAATTAGAATATATCCATGTACTCTTGTGTCATTTAAAATACATTTTTTGAAGCTTGAATGTCACATTTACCTTCAGAATTTTAAAAAATAGTATGAATATGCTCATTTTAAAGAAACCTTTGGATACACCAATAAAAAGACTGAATTACAGACCATCCGTAATCATATCTTTTTGAGGTAACATCTGATAATTACTTGGACGTATAGCCTTTCTTTTTTTTTTTTCTCCTGGACTATATACATACATGGAAATGTGGTAGTCTCCCTTTATCCAGGGTTTTGCTTTCCGTGGTCTCAGTTACCTTCAGTCAACTGGGGTCTGAAAATATTAAATGGAAAATTTAAGAAATAAACTATAAGTGTTCAATTGTGCGCCATTCTGAGTAGGGTGATAAAATTTCATGTGGCCCCAACCCTGTCCTTCCTGGGGATGTGAATCATCCCTTTGTCCAGCGTCCCCTGCCCCTTGGTCACTTGGCAGTCTCCTGGGTTATCAGATCAACTGTCATGGTTTCGCAGTGCTTGTGTTCAAATCACCCTTATTTTACTGAATAATGGCCCCAACGCGCAAGAGTAGCGACGCTGGTAATTCAAATACGCCAAAGAGAAACCCTAAAGTGCTTCCTTTAAGTGAAAACGTGAAAGTTCCCAACTTGATAAGGAAAGAAAAACAATTGTATGCTGAGGTTGCTAAGATCTATGGTAAAAACCAATCTTCTGTCTGTGAAATTGTGAAGAAAGAGAAAGAAAATTGGGTTAGTTTTGTTGGTGCACCTCAAACTGCCAAAGTTACGGACACAGTGCATGATAAGTACTTAGTTAAGATAGAAAAGGTGTTAAATTTGTGCGATAACATATTTTGAGAGAGAGACCACATTCACATAACTTTTATTACAGTATATTGTTATAATGGTTCTATTTTATTATTATTTATTGCTTTTAACCTCTTACTGTGCCTAATTTATAAATTAAACATTGTCACAGGTATGTATATATAGGAAGAAACATTGTACACATGGGGTTCAGTACTATCTGTGATTTCAGGCATCCATTGTGATCTTGGAACGCATCCCCCATGAATAAGGGGAGATTACTATATTTTCCTGGAGCCATGTACAAACACACACATATAAAATTATATTTCATTTACTCTTTTGAACTGCCTTATGCCTTTTTGCTTAAAAATATATTATGAACCTCTTTCTACTTAGGGATGTATATATATATACAATAATTTTTAAGGTGGCAGAGTATTCTATTTTAACCACCACTATCAATTATAAGTTTTTCTAATATGAACAATACTGGAGATAAATGCCCGTGCATTTTCATAGGAAAAATCCCCAGATAAGGAATTGCTGGACCAAAAAGTCATGTCTTTTCAAAGGCTTCCCACACCTGTTGCCAAACTGCCTTTCAGCAGTGTAACAGCACATTTCCCTACGCTCTGGCCAATGTGATATTATAATTCCTTTTAGTCTTCGCCAATTCGATAGGCAAAACTAAAATAATGTCTCACTGTTTTTATTTGCTAGGCAAATATAGAATGGTAAATCTTTTTTTATTGAAGAAATTATTAGAGAAACTAAACATTTTTCATTTATTTTGATACCTTGTTTTTCTTCTTTGGGGATTAGTTATTTATTTCCCGCCTCTTTTTTTTTCCTATTTATCCTTTCTAATTTAGTCGTAAAAGTTCTTCATGTGTTAGGAATACCAATTATTTGTCTCTCATAATGTTGCAAAAGTTTCTCAGTTTTCATTTTTCCTGATTTAGCTTATGGTATTTTTGATGTGCTGAAGTTTTAATTTTGCCTTAGTCAAATCTGTTAGCCTTTCTCTTTATGGTGTCTACCATCGGTGATCTTTGCTGCATATTGACTGAGATTGCTTATTTTATGGTATATCTCATAGATGGAATGTGGGCTAGTAAAACATACCTTAAGTCAGCTCAGATGCCAAGCTGAGCTCTAGCTATGCCAAATATGCCTTGGCAGAATAAGGCATGAAATTTTTTCTAGAATCAGAATAAAGAACCTGAGTGTTAAGAGCCCCAGGAATATTCAAATGTATCCAGAGATGGTATAGTTTGACACTGAAGAAAAGCTTTGCAATGTATATCCAAAATGTTACTGAAACATCATCACTGTGGCAGATCGTATTTTCTTCCTAACATGTGACTTTGACCCACCTTCCATGGGGAAGTAGAGTCTGTGTTCCTTCCCCTTGAATCTGGCATTCCAGGGGAAGTAACGCTATGTGACTTTGGAGGCTAGGTTATCAAAAAGCAGCATAGTTTCCTCCTGGTTCTCTTGGGACACTTGCCTTTGAATCCCTGGTCATCCAGGTAAGAATCTGATGGCTCTGAAGCCACCCTGGGAGAGAAAGCTCAAACCAGCCCAGGTGGAGAGACCACAGGGAGAGACCCCAAGTAAAACTCCATGAAGGAGAGATACACAGCCAGCCTCCAGCTGCTTTAGCAGCTCTCTCCCCACCCCAGGCTGTTCCAGCCCCAGCTCGTTTCAAATCTGAGAGTCTAACAGATATGAAAAATGGAACTACCAGTACTCCTCCCCCAGCTTCTTCCCTTCCCACTTGAGGGCACACCAACCTTACTTCCAACTGCTAGCACCTGCATCTTCCAACTAAGGGACTGTCTCTGACCCCCAAAGCCCACTCTACATGCCCATTCAGTGGACCAGAAGTGCCAGGAATTCATTCCATCCCTCTCGCTGAGATTAGCCCTCAACCAATGGCTAGTGCACATGGTGTATCAATACCCAAGCTCCCTCACCCTCAGGTTGGATAACTGCAGTGCATATTCTAAACCAGCCCACAGATTCCCCAGAAGGGTCACATTCTGGTTACCCACCATGATAACTTACTTCATAAAGACTCCTTTATTTCCCACCTTTCTTTTCCGGCTCCCTACTCCCCTGACATTTTGGGTTTTTGTTTTATCTAGGATCACCTCCCAAGTAAATTACCTGCACTCATATCTCTGTCTCAGAGTCTGCTTCTGAGGGGACCCAAACTCATGTTTTAAGTGACAGGAAATTATCATGCGCATGACAGGGAAAATATCTGATATTGAGATAACGCAGATGGGAACCTGACCTAGCCCTGGGGGTCAGAGATGATGCAGGGATTGAGTGAAGGTCTGAAGAGCAAGTAGGAATAGGAGTAGCAGGGACAGACTCAGGTTGGAGGGAATTCTAGTCAGAGGGATCAGCATGGCAAAGACCTGGAGGCAAGAGCAAGTCTGATGTATTAAAAGAAATGGAAGAGATTCAGTGAGGCTGAGACATGGACCAGGAATGGTACAGAGAAGAGGGATGAAGCTGGAGAAGTAAGAAATGAATAGATCATGAAGGACTTTGTTTACTAGGCTGAGAAGTATGGGAAAATGTGCCTATTTACAGCAGGAATTTTTAACATTAACATTCCCAAGCTTTGCTAGGATTTAGATATAAAATGTGGGACTTGGATAGTCTAAGCATTTTCCTATATATTTTTCTCAAAAACTAATTCTATCCATCTTGCTCTGCTCTTCCTCGTGGCAGTTTTTCTCATTCTACCAGAAGCCGTGCCCTTGTCCTTAAGCTCTGGTTTAAAGCTAAGCTTCTCGGTGTGGGGAACATGTCCTGTCATCCTTTGTATACCCAGAGTACCTAGCACAAAGCCTGAGTCACGGTAAATGCTTAGGCGTCTTGGCATCTTCACTTGCCCATCCCTTTCCCGCCTCCCTCTATCTCTTTCTCTCTCTGTCCCCTCCTCCTCCAATTAAAAACTTTTCTGCAGTCAACCCACATGTGAGTGAATCATCAGTAGCATCTCCCAAAGGGGAAACCCCCTCTGCCAAGCAGCTGGTCCAGCCTCATTCCATGAACATTCCCGAGTGGGAACTTTCCTATTACACAACTGTGATGCAGCCCAGTGCTGCGTCTACTTCCCATCTCACCAAACTCAGCTTTTCCACCATCTTCCATCTTGTCTTCCTTTTCCTTGAGGGTCTGATTCTTTGCTTTCAAGTCCTACTTACTGTCAAGTGGGCATGTCTTGGCCTTCAGAGGGAAAATAAGTACTTATCCAATTGTGAGACACAGAGAAACACTTAAAGAAAAAGATTAGTTCAAAATATAGAGGAATTGTAGGGTTTAGAGTTTGAATAATAAGACTCCTTTAGACCTGGTTGAACAAAGGTTTCCAGTAAAAGACCAGATACTAAATACCTTGAGCTTTGCAGGCCATAAGGTCTATTTTGCAGCTACTCACCTCTGCCTTTGTAGTGGGAAAGCAGTTACAGACAACACCTACATAAATGGCCGTGGCTGTGTACCAATACAACGTGACTTACAGCGAGAGGTAGTAGGCTAATTGGACCCACAGACTGTAGTGGGTCAACACCCAATCTAGACCAATTCTCTCCTACAAATGAGGACAATGGGCCCCAGAAGCGATGCGTTCCTGTTCACCCTGATAATTAATGGCAGTGCTGAGCTCAGGACCTGGGCCTCCCGGCCGGCTAGTCCTTAAGACTTAAGTCCTGCTTTTTCCGCCTTGACTTGTATTCCTCACCATCACTCATGCCCAACCAGTTTGTCCCATCCTGATGGTTTGATAGATCCTAACACTCAGGAACCAAAGACAGATATCAAAACTTTAAAGGTTGTGGACTCTTTCCCATGTTTCCTGTCATTTCTAATATAATGTCTGTCTGCTTGGGGAGTGATCCACCTCCAAGTTCAGTGGAGTGTGTGTGACCCAACGTACAGAAACATGCCCACTTACAGATAGGCAAGTATATAGACAAATGGTCAGATGGATCTTGCTCAAATTAAGGAAACTTTTTCTAGTTTGTTTTTCTGGAACTGAAGTGTATAAACAAAACAATAAAACCTAGCTGAATCCCTGGTAGGACATTCCAAATTGCTTAGTGTGCTATTCATGACCCTAAAAGGCAAGAAGGACAACAGAACTGGTTCCCACAGAGAGGATTGTTTTGTCTCACATCTCAGCCAAAATTGGCCCTGTGACTTGAATGGTTCTAAGCATGTTCTCAGTTATGGGAGAACTGATCTGTCCTTTTAAACATAGATGCCTTGAAGCTGTTTCTTCAGAGTACAAAAGAGGGCGGCTGGGACATTCTTAAAGGCTTAAGCAAAGGCTCTGTTGGCCCTTCTCTGACCTAAAAACTTGACAACCAAGGGCTTGGCTTGAGAGGACAGCAGACAGCAATAAATAACAAATAAAGTCCTTCTTCTACTCCCTTCTAATCCTAAGGATTTCTTCTATTAGATCATTTCCAACACTCAGGAACAGTGGTTACAGATGTGTAGCTAAGGACCAGTTTTACCTGTGCACCCTGGTGACTTTTGTTTCTCATTGGCCATTTCAGCCATTCTCCCAAAACAAGCCTTGATCAATTTCAGTAGGGTCATCTTCAAAATGACTCAACAGCACTCCAGAGTATTAATTAATAAGTTAAATGACACGGTTCTATAGCTGGAGGGATCACGTTTATTCTAACGACGACTTAGGAATTATAGGAAGTTACTGTCCTGATAATTAACACTGGCAGCTGCTGCAGTGGTCATAACAGACTCTCCTTCCCTACTCTTTGCTCTAACCACTTTTTAAAATTTGACACTCAGCACCAAAAATTTCCCACCAACCAGGAATTCAAAGATTCAAAGAACACTGATAACGGACCAAAGGTAACAAAACTCATTCTTGAAAGTGAGGGTTTTAAGCTAATGCACCTGCCCTCCCCCCAACAATCCAGGTCACCTGCCCAGATTTGTGCCAGTGTTGCCTAGACATTTAAAATTTATATTTACTTTCATGTTTATTTAATAAAGGAAAAGCTAAATTCCCTGATGTTATTACAGCATCAAGAGATACTCTCATCCCCACCTATCTCCCTGCATCAGTTTTTCTCAACTCTTCCTAAAACTTAATGGGCAATCAATATATGTCTAGTGAAGAAATTAAAGAGTGAATAGAAGAAACATAGGAAATATAAAAAGAATCACTCTAGTCACTATGCATGAACAAAGAAAGCAATAATCTTTTGTATGTTCTTGAAATATTTCCATGAAACAGCGTAGATTTTTTTTCTCCAACCCCTCAGAAACTGTTGATAACAACATTTTACATAGTATAGTAGGGAAGGAAAACTATTTCCTGAGAGCCTGTTATGCCAGGCATTTTGCTTAGATTACTTTATTTCTCATCAATTCCCGGGGAGATTATTGTTATCTCTATTGCATAGATGAGGAAATTGAAGCTCAAAGAGATTAAGTGTTTTGACCAAGGTCACAAACTAGGAAGTGATGGACCCCAGATTTAAAGCCAGTTCTATTTGACCCCAAAGTCCTTGTGCTTTCTGTAGCATCCCTTACTCTGAAGTAAGGGAAGAAACGTTTCCTGTACAATGAGATTGCCATTAACACTAGCATTAAGAGGGAAGGAGAACAAATTCAGTATTTAGAAAACAAGTTTTAGTTCCATTTCAAAGCTATAGACACCCAAAGCACAGAAGATTAAGGTTCTACTAGAAGTCCCAAGTGACATCAATAAAAACTCAAAACTCTAAGTTCCCAACTTTCTTTTGTCATATCGATTTAAACATTTTGCAGAGATCTGATGTGAACAATAGACTTGGAAAATTTTAAACAAGGTGAGTGTAATGCTCAATGAAAGTATTCTTAACTCAAGTCTCAAATGGAGAACGCTGTTAGTGCCACCGTAAATATTAATGAAATGTAAAGTATTTACTAGAATACAGTGATCAATAATGCAGCTTCGATGAATGGGCAATCATAAATAATATTTTTATTAGTAGTGAGAAATTTCTTTTATTATTTAAATCCATTAAAGAATGACTTGAGCACTTTGGAACGCTGGTCTTAAAGGGTACACCGTGTGGAGGAAGAAATGGCCTCACTATTACTCTTTTTATGCAACTCACTGGAACTCACACATTGATTTTTATGTATAACTAGCCACAAAGTATTTTTCTTCTTTTCTTGCTTTTATGGGACACTGATCATGCCTGTAGTTTAATGGACTAAATGTTATGTATTTTTTTGAAGTAGCTGGTAGGGTACCTCCTCCACAACAAGGCTCATATTAAAGTCTCTATTTTGAGCAGAGGTGGGAAGATGCCCATTTGTAAATAATGACAGTGAAAAATAACCACTGGAATATTTAAGCAAAGACACTCTAACACAGATGAAAACTAGTTCTGTGACCAACTTTACATACGTAAGACTCCCAAATTGCTTTGATTTAACTAGCCACTGGGCATTGTATAGATAAAACCTAAGTCCACTGTCTTGTTAGGATGAAAGAATAAAGATAATCAAATCATCTAAGTTTTTCTCTGTGTAATAAAATGATGCCATACTCAGGCTTTTGTAGGGAGGATTAAATAAGGTAATGGATAGAAAATGATATAGAGTTCTCCTAAGTAGCCACTGAAATGGTTGTGGTTGCTATTTTACTACTATTTCTCCGTCTATTGTAATCACCTCACAGCCCTCATTCAGTCACCTAAGCCACCCAGCAGTATGGTGCATGCAATGATTCAGGTTCTTTGGGAGGATGTCATAGGGCAAGACAGAATCACTGCTCTAAAAGGGACCATGGTCCAGAAAACCAGTCAGGAACACACAAACGCTGCAAGACTTTCTTTCTCATATTTTGTGTGGTCAAAAGTCCTCAATTCCATTCTCCTGTTACTAGTCCCTAAAGACTAAGAGAACAGCTGTTAAACCTCAAGAGATACGCTTTGAGAAGGGAGGGTGCTCAGAAACGCAAAGTGTTTTCTTAAACCTAAACTGAGTAAGAAACTGTAATTCAAAACATTTCCAGATGGAGGATCTGTGAATCATGCACAGGAATGAGTTGCTTCCTTTCAAGGCAAAGACCCTTGATGTAGTGACCATCTTCAATAGGTTGCTGACAGGGTCATTCCAAAGACGTTGTCCTTCTCAGTCTATTCCCAGTGGCTCATCACTCAACACAGACACTGTCCCGGGCCAGTCAGGATCATTGACAGGCTGGCCATACTGGGTTCAAATGGAGGTGTGATTTTGATTCATATCCAAACTGGTCCAGAGTGCTTTCTGGACTTGTATCTTTCCACCTATACTCAAAAATTTTTCCCATCTATGTCTTTCTAAAGAGATTTTCCAACGCATACACATCATAGATTTCTCCTCCCCTCTCTCATCTTCCCAGCTCCCAACTGTGGCCACAGTATTAGACCAGGATGACACTTGATCCAAGCGAGTAGATCAGATCTGCTCTTCCAGGGGCTTGGAGTTGGGACCTAGAGATTGGGCCAATTAGCTACGGGGACAGGAAGTAGAAGATCAAATAGATTCAGAGAATGAGGCGGCTATTGCCGGTGGCCATGGTAACTGCCTCTAAGTTGATGAGTGAACCAGAAAAAGGGTCTGCAGATAGAGAAGATGAAATGAACAGGAGAAGACAAGGAAAAAAAGATGCAATCTTCCAGTGATTTTCCTATTCCTAGGAGGCCCGGCTGTCCTTCCTATACATGTGTTTCTGTAGGATTCCTTTGCATCCTGTAATAAACCTCCTATTCACTTGAGCTTCCTTGAAAGGATTTCAATTCCCAGAAACCAAAAGCACCCTGGCTAAAACATTCTCTAGCCACTCTGGCAGGTTATTTTGAACTAAGCATCTCCCTGCCCTAGTCTCCCAGAGGCGTCAATAACTTTTCAGCTTAGGGAGTGCCCAACCGGTAGAAGCTGTGCTGGTTGTTGATGAGAAACAGGAAGGCGGCAGACACAGAAACTTATGTAAACAGTGAGTAGCACTGAAGAGAAGATCAAAGTTCTGTCCTGCCCTAAACAAGAAGATGGGGCACCGCAACGGCCTTTGAAATGTAGGTTGTCTTTTCATATCTGCCTTGTGTAGGTCTTTGGTTGTTTCCATAACATTTGGAGTAAGAACTAAAGGAGTTCCTATGACCCGGCCCCGTTCCTTTATTCTGAGAGGAAGACTGACAGCAATCGACCCCCATGTGTATACACACACACACACACACACATATTATTTTCTTTGCTTGACTAGATAACAAATCTCTATGGTGTTTAACCACAGTAGGTAATTAATAAAGTCTTCCCTAAAGAATAAACAGAAGCATTCATGAATAAATACCACCCCAAAAGGGACCTAGGGCACCAAAGAGAAGGAAGAGGGTGATTTCAAAGTGGAAAGGGAAAAAAGCTGTGGTTTTTGTTTGTGTCGTTTTCATACCTCTACAGAATTTGAAGACTTGAAGACAGAGTATGGGGCAGTAGCTTTCCTTTTCCTCGGACTTGGAGTCAAGAAGCTTCTTTTTAGGAAGAGGAAGAGACAAGGGCATAAAGAGAACCACACAACAGGAAAATGTCAAATGTTCTAAGGGGAGGACAAAGAGGCGTGGGACCTTGGAGGAGGAAAATACTACTTCCATATGGGAAATAAACAAGGAGGATATCATGATAAAGAGCAGAACCAGGGCTTCCCTGGTGGCGCAGTGGTTGGGAGTCTGCCTGCCAATGCAGGCGACGCGGGTTCGTGCCCCGGTCCAGGAGGATCCCACATGCTGCGGAGCGGCTGGGCCCGTGAACCATGGCCACTGAGCCTGCGCGTCCGGAGCCTGTGCTCCGCAACGGGAGAGGCCGCAACAGTGAGAGGCCCGCGTACCGCAAAAATAAATAAATAAATAAAAAGAGCAGAACCAAAGGAATATTTGGGGGCAAAGTAGGGGGATTGCGGACTATAGAACCTTGGGGCAGAGCGCCTCCAGTGACTGACACCAGAGGAAGCTGGACGTGGTCATTCCACAGCATATGTCTCTGTGGTCATAGCAACTCTGGGAACAAAGGATTGGGTATCTGAATATACTTGTTCCCACATCTAGGAAAGAGAATAGGAAATGTGTTACTATCAGGAGAAATGGGGATGACTAGTGGGCTGTGGCCATTTTCCTGGGCATGGCCGGGCAGGGGTGGGGGCCGTGGAGGGAGGGATGGGGAAGGAGGGTGGGTAGCGATCCAAGACCTCAGAGGCTACACATCTCCATAGACCCTGCAGGCTTCCCCCAAAGCACCTGTGAGTTTATGCAGTGGCGGAGCAAGACTGGGAGAGGGTGCTCTCCCACTGGTCCCTGAGCTAATCAGTGGATGATTTAGAAGGGTCCCTATGGTTTCTGTGCCTGGAACTCACAGAGTTCGCCAGTCCAGGACAGGTTTTTAGGTGGGTCTCTGGGTTCCCACACTCTAGGATTTCCACACTACACGTGACACAAGCATTCAGGCCCCAGGGGTCATCATGCGCCACAGAACTGGGGTATGACTCTCTCTCAGTTAACTCCGTTTCCACCCATGGTCCGGGGCAAGGAGCCCAAGTCTGTACCATTCTTGGGATGGGGTGGAGACTTTCTTGTCCCCATTCAAGAGAATCTTAATGGTTCTCAGCTTTGTCCAGAGAAGCCAGTCCTGTCTCCCTCTGACTCATGAGACCAAACAATCGCCGTTCCCATGTCAGTTATAAAACCTTTTCCTCTGAGCCACATATCTGCTGTGTGTGTCACCACAGGCCATGTGGCCTCAGCTCTTTCCCCACTATGGTTCCTTCTTTATCACGGCTTCTTGACATTCCCCTCTCTTGCTTTTGAATTCAACCAGGTATGTTAAATTCCTTAAGTTTTAAAGCATTTGTATGCATTCAGAATGGGACGGAGGATTCCCATGTAAGCTCAGTGTACCGTCTTCATTGAAAGCCCTTGTCATCTAATAAGCGACAAAGCTGGGTTTCAAACCTAGGTATCCTGAACCTAAAACCAGGGGTAATTTTTTATTTTAACACATTTCTTCCAGAGCATCTCAACGAGGTTGAAAGACCTAGCCAAAGTGAATTTTAACAAAGAATAGAAGTAAACTCATGGAATGATTACGCCCCAAAGCTATTATAAGTTAAAACCATACATTTGAGAAGGTTTTAGAAAACCGCACGGAATGAAACTCTGCAGTCAATTAGGATATTCTAGAGGCTGCTCCTGACCTTCTGAACCTGGCATTGGAGGCAGCTGTGTGAACAGGGGTCTAGCCCAGCCTGGTAATCCCCATGTCCTTTCTGGCCATAGCAAGAAGGAATCACTTCGTGCAGGTGCTGATTCTCATATACAGATCATCTCCCCCCATCTGCCGGTGAACATAAACACACACATCCCCAGGGCAAAGCCAATAAGACGATGTTATGAGCATGGGCTTTGCTTTGGGAAGAAGTGAAGCTTGTCACGCAACCTGGAATGTCTGCAGAAACAGGCTGCAGGAAAAAACAGGAGCCACAGACACTCCTAGAAAGAGGGGACTTTTGCCCTTTACCTGCCACAGTCCTCAGGTAGGCCATCATGTTCTTTACACCAAATTGCCATGTACCTGGCAGCAGAATTTCATCACAGACACAGCTGGATTGTCCACAGTTTCCATCTCCACTCATGCTACCTCCTATGACGCAAGTAACTGAGTGGTGATTGAGTACTGATTGCACAATAACAATTCAGTTAACTGATCTGGCTGGAAGATGGAACCATTGGTTAAGTGAGTTTCCTCTTTCTAAATCATTTAAGAGGTTAGAACCTGTGTCTGAAATCTCCTTTATGCATATGCAGACATATAGATTGACTTAAATTAATAAACATTTATCAAGTACAAAATACAAAAGCTTGGGCGTTGGCACAAGCTTGGGTTTCCATCAAGGCTGTACATGTTGTTGGCTGCATGATCTTGGGGGAAGTTACTTAACTCCCGAGGCTTGGTTTCCTCACCTATAGATTGGGACGATAAGCCCCATTTCCTAGGATTATCGTGGGCATTATGTGAGGCCCCGGACACAGAATGTTTGGCATGGATCCTGACGTAGAATTCATGCTCACTAAGTAGCATCTATTATTGCTGTTATTATTATGGAACTGAAACCGTGTCACTGCCGAGGAGCCTCTCACAGCATGACGATCAGGGATAGACTCAGAGCAACCCACAACAAAAGTCACTTGGAGAAGGTGGGGTTGGAAAACAAAGCCAACGATTGGCCTAGAGATTTGCACAAGAGAAAGTGGACAAGTAATGACTAGTTCCTGGGCACCCTGGCTGGTGACTGAGCTCACGCTGCCTGAGTCAGTGCCCCGAAGCCCATGTGGTTCACTGTTGACAGAGAAGAGAATTCCTTGTCCCTATAAGATGCAAATCCCCAAGAGGTTCCCTTTAAGAGTCATTTTTGGACTGGCTGCTGTAACACAGCATTTGGAGCCAAGATTGTTTTTCTGTGTGATGATAGCTCAGTAAAAAGAATCATGGCCTGGAGTCTAGCTGAGGAGATTTAGACTGTTGTCATTTATGGAATTCCAGCTAACGAACTCTCACCCAGCAGGACACGGTTTAGACAGATAGGGAGACATTTACTCTTAAGAAAAGCCACCCCCTCTTTGGCCTCTCCCGTCCCCCTTCCAGAGCCCCTGTCTGGTTTCCCACACACAGTGTTTGTTCCTCTGAGCATTGCTTCTCAGGAGGCTGGGAAAAAAAGGGATTCGGTTCTCCAAGGTTACCAAACTTATCTCTTCTCCTTGGCTGTACAAACAACTCGTGTGAAGGCCACCCAGGTTTCTGCAATTAAAGATAAACTCACAGAGAAGGGGATGGCCAAGGCTGTTTCATATTCTGCCAAGTTGAGGCTCGAGTTGCCCCTGTGGGAGAATTCCCCTGCCGTTGCTAACCAAGCCAGCTGCCTGTCCACGGGGCAGGGGGTGTGGAATGGGGCGCTAGAGTCCCAAGTCACTTTTCTGGCCTCTGCGCGATGTTCTGAGCACAGCCAGAGTCTGCTCGTGGACCCGAAGTTGAAAGTGATTTCACATTAGCAACAGAGATTCAAAGAGGGAAAATCCAATAAAACCTGATGACCTGTAGCAGCCGTTCTCAGAGTCCCACCTGGACTCGTGGCGCTGGCATTACCCGGGAAAGGGTTAGCAAGCCAATTCTTGGACCCCACCCCATTCCCGTCTACTGACTGAGAAACTCTGAGGATTCGGCCCCAGAAGTGGTTTAGAAAGCCCTCCAGGTGATTCTGACACATGTTATAGTTGAGAACCACCGGCTTCTGCAAACCCCGGCGATGGGAGTGAAGCAAACCATTCTAGAGTGTTATGAGAACCAAAGTGTGGCGAGACAGGTATGCCTGTACTAATTCCCACCTACCATTTCCCCCATAATGATATAAGAAAGGAGAGGCATGTGGAGGTAGGAGACGTTTTGAACAGAGCAAATAGACGAGGGGGACACACCTGAGCCTATGTGAGTGGTGGTTAGTGTCTGTTTTCAGTTGCTCATTTATTAATTAATCTTTTCAGTGGCATATTAAAGGGTTCTGTTTATCCTTCAGAAATAGCCATCGTCATGCACAGGATTCTCAAACTAGCAAGGTGGGGAAATGATCCAGGACAGGCAAGGAAGCAGAGAGATCATCGACACCACCAGTCCTGGAGGTCAGTACCAGAAGCCAGCAAATCCCAGTGATACGGTTCAGAGGAGAAGAGAAGATGGGCTGAAAAGGGAAGAGGAGCACAGAAATAAAATAGAAAGAGGACTGCATGTGAACGATCCCACCCCAACACGGCAGGGCCAGGGGCCAAAGGACAAACAGAGATTCATACACTGTACGTCTGAATTTTTGAAAGTTATAAATTAATTGTATATCAAGTGAACAGACTATTAAGTAAAACATGTAATATCCTCCTACTTTGACAGACATGTCTTCTTAGCAAACTGAAAGCCCAGGGCTGGTAAATTCAGTATTCTTGGATTCTTCAGAGCTCTCGAATGCAATCATGCAAGGAGAATGGGTGCCCATCCTGGCCTCTGGTCCACGACTCCACTCCCTTTCTCTTCCCATCCTGGCTCAGTCCCCAGACCACCAGGGGCTTCATTCATACACACAGATAAGCTGCCAGTGAGTCCTGGCCCCATCCACACCCCCCTGTAAATAGCTCTTCTTGGCTACCACTCCCACCTAAGGGGAGCACCTCAGCAACAGAGGCTGGATCCAGGGAAGATGCCCATAAGGGCTCTGGAAAGACTCAGGGTCTTTGGGGCAGAGAATTCTGCCTGACTTCTTAGAGCCAGGTCTTGAAGTGCAGGCTCTAGGTGTGCGTGACCCCTTGGCTGGTGAATTCTTCATCCCTTGGGGAGGGGTAGGAAAACAATAGCAGGTCCCTGGAAGCATGGGACCAGGACAGGGGCCGTCTTGCTCAGGGCTAAGGATGTGACAGAGAGGAAAGAGGAGGGAGAAGGGAGGAAATAGCAGGTGATAAAGACTTAGAAGACATCCCTCAAAAAGTGGCTTTTACTGTTACCCATATATGAGGGACCAGGTATTCTTCTGGGTATCAAGCTACGAGTCTTCCTCTAGACTGAAGGAACCACCCACACCGTGGAGAAAAGTGAGTGCCCGTGCCTGATTCGTGTTTTATTCCCCCACCTCCATTACTTCTCAGAGACTAGGGACACCTAATTTTCCTGTGATGATAACTGTAGATCCATAATAATTTCCTATACTGCACACTGGGGGCAAGGGAGGAAGGAAGTTATGATCACAGACCAGAAGTTTCTCTGGGTGAGACAAAGGAGCATTTCATTAGATAAACAACTGAAAAGCAAGATTACACAGACAATTGGTAACTTGATGCAGCATTTTGGGCTTTGTGTGGTGGGTTGGTTACTACCCGGCTTAGCTTCCGATGTTGCAAAATTTTCATTTGTGAACGTTTCTATGGGCAACTGTTTTGATGTAGATTACTTGAGTTTTGTTGTTTGCTGTTTAGCAGACATGAAATATGATGCATTTTCTCGGGGAATGTTTCATTTCCTGGCGCTGGAAGTGCAGCGGGCTTAGGGGAACTGCTCCATTTCTGAGCCATGTGTTCATAGTACTGAGGGCCAGGGCAACCTTGATCACAACATTCTCGTGCTTTCCAAACCATTCTTTAAAGTATTGTTTCTTGGGAGAAAAAAATACTTTTTAAGCATAAAACGAACAGAAGGAATCACAAAGGAAAAATTGATAGAAAAGCATCGTGCAAAACATTTAAAAGGCAAACAGCAAACTGAGAAATAGATATGCAGCAAATATAGCAAAAGGAACAGTTATTAACATATTAAAAACTTACGCATATTTTTAAAAATCATTAATGTTCCAATTTTTAAAAGAGTGGTAGAACATTCCCAAAAGAAAAATTATAATGACTGAAAAATATATTAAAATATTCAAAGGAACGTACATAAGATGAAAATGAGATATGTTAATTGATATAACTTTTCTGGATGTAGCTTTCCAAATGTGTCAAGAGCCTTAAAAAATGTCCATGGTCTTGACCTTGGCAACTCTGTCCTAAGAACATGCTAGAGATGTGGGAAGATATTGATATAAATAGGTGATCTGTGCAGCAGTATCTGCAGTAGAATTAAAACAAAAAAAACAAAAACAAAACACCCCGTCTCTTCTCCCATCACAGTTCACCTGTGCTCTAGAACTTACACTGGCCCAACTCCCTGGGGCTTTCATTGCTTCGATTATTCTCTCTCTCTCCTTTATCATCAGTCTCTCTCCAGTGGATATATCCCATCAGCATACCAATACGCTCAGTATCTCTCGAATTTTTAAATCCTTTTTTGTCCCCACATCTCCATCTGCTACAACTCCATTCCTCTGCTTCCCTTCAGAGGGAAACTCAAAAGAATTATCCCCACCCACTCCCTTCACGTCCTCGCCTCCCATGAATTCACTTGCTCTCTCCTGTCAACGTGAACGCCATCTCTCCAAGTCCAACGAGCTCTTTACATTCCTGTTTTTAAACTCTCAACAGCATTGCACGTGGTTAGCCACTCCCTTTTGTGTCTTTCCTTGGCTTCCAGGGCACCAGTCTCCTGTTTTTCCTCTTACCTCACTGGCCACTCCTTACCAGGCTGCTTTCCTGAATCTTTCTTCTCCATCTGCCTTTTAAAGAATAGCGTTCCTTGGGGTTCACCTCAGAACATCTCGTCTACCCATGTTTATTTCCTTAGGTGTTCTCATCTAATCTCATGGCTTCTGATGCCGTTTTAAGTGGCTCCAAAATTTATGTTTCTGCCTTGAACTTTTCCTCCGAAGTCTGGACTCCGATAGCCAACCTCTTAACTGATATTAACACTTGTATATCTCAGCCATCTCAAACTTTCCATATCTAAAACAGACCTCTTAATCCCATCTCCTCTCTCCAAAATACCAGATCTCCCTCTGCCATCCCCATTTCCTTAATCACCACCACCCATCGGCTCAGTTATTAAAACCAGATGATTGCATGACATCCCTGACTCCTCCCACCCCTCACCCTGTACATCCAAACAAGCAACAAACCTTGTTGGTCCTCTTTCCAAAATATGTCTTTCTTGCCTCTCTACCACCACTGCCACCCCCTTCAGCCCAGTCACTCCTTCCTTTACTAAATCCGTTGTCCCCAAATGGGCTTTCTTCTTCTACACTTGCTGCTACCTCTACAATCCTCTCTTTAAGCAACACCAGGATTTTAAAAATGCAGAGCAGATCATGGCTCCCTATTTCACTTAGAATAATTCCCAAATTCTTACAGTGAATTGCTAAACTGGGCATGAGCCAACTCCTACCTACTCGTCTGACTTTATCTCATAGCACTTGCCTCCATGCTCGCTCCAGTCCTGTCCACTCTTCCCCTCCTACTTTCTGGAACAGATTTATGTGCATGTGCCCACACAGCAGTGTTCTCAACTGCAGTCAGTGGTAAGACACGAAATGTAAGCTTTGAAGGACAGGAAGCCAATTTATTTTGAAACTCATTAGTTTATGAACATACATGTTAAATTTTGCAACTGATCTCAAATTCCACACCAGTTAGGAATTATTTGGGGCTAAAATAACAGGAGCATAAATAATATACAGGGTTTTTTCTCTCTCATGTAACATGAAGTCCTGAGGTAGGCAATCTAAAGCTGATGGGCATCCACGTAATGTCACCCATGCCCTGGGTGTCTTCTGTTTCTCACACCTTTACCTTATATGGGGCTTCCAACGTCAAGGTCATCTCCTAGTCTCATTCCAGTCATCATGTTGACATTCCAGAAGAGAGGAAGAAAATTGTTGGAATTCCTTTTGCGACTAATGAAGTAGTATCTTTGAAAAAGAAAAACATTAAGATAGATCATCTTCCCATGATTTCTCACAAATAATTTCCTGGGAAGAAAAAGAGGGAAAGTTAAATTGAGGGTAAAGGAAATACATTCCTTTCTACCAAGGACAAAGGAATCTCGAATTGAGAGAAGGAAGAACGAGAGCTAACATTTTTAGCATCTGTACTGTGTACCAGGAATTTTATTTTACAATATCTCAAAACACCTTTTTAGGATAGGTGTGTGTTATGGGCTGAACTGTGTCTCCTCAAAATTACTATGTTGAAGCCCTAACCTGCAGTACCTAATCCAATATGACTGGTGTCCTTGTAAGAAGAGGAGATTAGGACACATGCACAGAAGGAAGATCATGAAGACACAGGGAGGAGACGGCCATCTAAAGCCAAGGAGTGGGGCTTCCCTGGCGGCGCAGTGGTTGAAAGTCCGCCTGCCGATGCAGGGGACGCGGGTTCGTGCCCCGGTCCGGGAAGATCCCACATGCCGCGGAGTGGCTGGGCCCGTGAGCCATGGCCGCTGAGCCTGCGCGTCTGGAGCCTGTGCTCCGCAATGGGAGAGGCCACAACAGTGAGAGGCCCGCGTGCTGCAAAACAAAACAAAAAAAAACGGCTGTTCTTAGATTCAGAGCAAAGACGACCCCCATCTCCAAGAAACTGGGAAGCACTTGGAAAAAATATGAGACCCCTAGGCAGAGATCTGAGAAGACATAGTCTGAGATTAAGAAGTGCTTATGGATTTTCAAAAATTAGCAAATTCAGATGCAGTGGAGGCAACAGAGGTAATACACAGCCACCCAGATACTGAAATAATAACTGAGAATTAGGAGCAATTTGTCCACTATTCACAGGGAAAGGATAAAGAAAATTACACATTGGGCCACCTATAAGAGACACAGAGGAGAAGTGGAGGAAGAAAATTTTTGTCCAGGAAAGAACAGTAATCATGTTCCTGCAGAATGACTTGAGACTTCTAATCAAAAGGTTACAAATTATTTGGGAAAAGAAGATCCACACATAGGCGTACCCTGGTGACGTTGTAAACACTCAAACTTTGAATTTAAAAACTATGGAAACCCACAAATGTATACATAGCTATAAAAAATAAATTACCTTCAAAATAAATTAGAGTATCAGAGTTTCCTGTAGTACTAAACCACAAACGTTAAGAGAGTCATATAAAGGCTCTGAATTCTGACAAATAATTAGAACAAATAGGGTAACTTGATAATGTGGTTGCTTACAAAATGAATCATCAAAAATAAATATCTTGGGCTTCCCTGGTGGCGCAGTGGTTGAGAGTCCGCCTGCCGATGCAGGGGACGCAGGTTCGTGCCCTGATCCGGGAAGATCCCGCATGCCGCGGAGCGGCTGGGCCCGTGAGCCATGGCCGCTGAGCCTGCGCGTCCGGAGGCTGTGCTCCACAATGGGAGAGGCCACAACAGTGAGAGGCCCACGTACCGCAAAAAAAAAAAAAAATATCTTTTCCTGTTCTGGACAATATGGCAAAGTAAACTCAATTCTGGAAAATGCTGGGAAGTGACAGGAAAATCCAGGACCCCAGAGCCTAACATAAAACCAAAGAGAAACCCGTGGAGAGGTACACGATGGTTGGGTCTGGACTGAGGATTTGGCAGAGAGACTGGGAATCACCCACAGGGCAGGAATCCTAGTGTTTGCTCTTTCTGTGATCCCACTTTGCCTTGGGCAGCTCAATGCCTACCTTACTGCCCCTGTGGGACAAGAAGCGTCAACCTCAGCCCAATGCCAGCTGCATCCGTTGGGGGTGACGGGGCAGCACCACGGCAACATCGCGGGGTAGCTGACGGAAATGGAGAAGAGCCAGCACAGGCGTGCTGGCCAGCCCCCGACAGTGTCCCCTCCCACAGATCAGTTACGTAACACTACACGATCCTGCCTGCACAAAAGGCCAATTGTGTCTCCACGGAACCATAATGAACACACTCATTGTTTCCTTACAAATAAATCCCAAGAACCTGTGTCATCTAGCAGTTTCTTTCTTCAACTT